>NC_045428.1:119651640-119969640 GCF_902635505.1 Sarcophilus harrisii | reverse complement strand
GACAGAGAGTAATAATGTAAATGAGCTTTTCTTGAACAAGCCCAAAAGTTCTTCTACTGTGCCATGGGGCTAATGGTTGTATCATTTAGAAAGGGAAATAATTTTTTCCCCCAGAAGTTGGTTCTGAAGCCAAAGGAAAGCATTTGGTTAAATGGAGCCTCTTTTCTCTATAGTTCTCTTTAGACTATTCCCCTTTCCTTTTCTTTGAGACACTGGCTGAGATCCCCATCAAAACAATCTGTACATCCAACATGCATTTGAATTAGCTAAAAGCACCTAGAGAATCTTTTCATTCTTTCTCAAAACTGTCTGTGTTCTTTTTTCTCTACTCTTTCAGCTGGGAACTTTGCCTCATATTTTACTTGGGGGGGGAAAATGAGAGCATTCATCAAGAGCACCCTTTTCTCCCCTCCTCCTCATCTCACATCACTCGGATTCTTTCCACCACTTTACCTCTGTCTCATGTGAAGAGGTAGTCCTTCTCCCTGCCAAGGCAAAACTCTCTAGAACATAATCCCTAGTAAACTTCCTCATCTATCATTCACACTCTTATTTATCACCAGTATCATCTCATCCCTAATATGATAAAGATCCCCTACTCAGGAATACCATATGTCCTATCACTTCTTCATCTGTTCTCTTTTTATTTGGGAAACCAGAGAAAGAAACTATTTCCACAGCAATTTGTCATTTTGTTTTACTAGTAGAGGGTATGTAGATTCATGTTGACAATAACTATAATTATAACAACTGTTCATAATCATTTGTTCCATTAACATGCACAGGAAAAGGTCTCCCTATGAAGAATACAATAAGTTATAAATTCATTTTGTAACCTAGGCAGAGAGGCTTGATCATTTAACAAAGATTTTTAATAACAAATAGTAGCATACTGAACAAAGAAGACATTTTATGTATTCCTAGACATAAAGTGCTAGTTTTCAAGAAGAGCGAAAGCATTTAGAAATTTAGAAAATAAGGTCTAAGTAAAAATCAGCTATTTAGATCATAAAAAAAAAAGACCTGATAAAATACACTCACACAAACACATGCACAGACAAACCAAGTTGTTTAAATGGCAAACAGATATTTAAGGACAGACAAGATGGTAATTGGTTTAAATTGAGATTTCTAAAGGAATAGACAATACAACATTAAAATTGATTCTTGAGGTAAGATCTGGAATCAATTTTGATAAAGACCTTTAAGAATAAATTCAGTCTGATATAGTTTTGAGCACAGGGTTACAGAACATATGAAATACTAAGGCAAGAACAATTAGAAAACAAAATAGAATATAATCAAGTGCTAAATTATTAGCAAAAATCATAATGCTTAGACATGATTACTGGGCTATTTAATAAAATTTAGTCAGAAAACCCGAGATGAAATTCTAGCACTGCAAATTATATGTGTGCTTGAACTAAATAGTTCCAATGACCCTCACAACTCTAAATCTATGGTCCTATGCTTGTACCATAAATCCCAACCCTTGATTCACCACAAACATTTTCAATCAAATTTCTCATACTCTGAAGTATTACAACATTTCAGAAAAAGGGGAGATTAATGGGGCTGGAACACAGCAAGGGTAGACTTCACATGAAGAATTGAGAAATAGATAAGATTTCATTGAGAGGTAGTATGATACCTATAGGGCCAGTCTTCCTATACTCTAACACAAACTACTGTGCATATCACTTCCCCCCCCCAAAAAAAAAAAATATATATATATATATAGTGTGTGTGTGTGTGCACTTCAACATTAGCCCTTGCAAAACACTGTGTTCCAATTTTCCCCCCTTTCACCCACTCCCTCTCCTAGATGCAATTAGTCCAATATTATGTTAAACATGGTAGAAATATGTTAAATCCAATATATGAATACATATGTGTTATACATACATATTATGTTGCACAAGAAAAAAAAAAAAGAGAAGCAAAATGCAAGCAAACAGTAACAAAGAGTGAAAATGCTAACCTCTTATGAACCCAGGCAACTAAATCTATAAGTTAAAGAAGAGTTGATGAACTATACGGCATGAGTAGAGTGTCTTTTCATGATTGGAATTCCTGACATCAATGAAATCAGAGTTGGTGTAAACAATTTGAAAAAGTTGGAGTGTGATTTAGGCATTGAAACTGAAAAAAGACATGAAGAAAGGAAAGGGGACTGAATATGCACAAAGGGCTTCATCTGACCAAACTAGAAAATTTCTATTAAGGGAAATGATAGAAAAAAGGGTTATTGGGATCATTTTTGAGGGAATTAAGATAGAAAATATAGAAAAAAGAACTCAGACCTAATAGAGGAGGTTATTAAGGGAACTATCATCAATTGATAAGCACTGAGATTTATATGATGAAATGCACCCCACTTACCAGGCCTTCTGATCTATCTGGAAAATAATGAGAAAATATACAAACTACATAAGTGAGAATGAATTTAAATTTTCTGATCTGGGAAAATCTTGCAAGTGAGGTTGAATATGAATTTAGAATTAAAGAACTATTGGTTTTTGTTTATTAAAAGTTACAACAACAAAAGATTTTTCAGTAGGATAAGAATTCGGACAGAAGCTTGTTAAATCAAGAAAGGCAAAAGTAGTGAATACAGTCAGTCAGTGGGTCAGTCAATAAATATTAAAAACCTACTGTCAGGTACTAGTTTAGTACTGGGAATACAAAAATATATAAAAACAAAAGCAGTCACTGCCTTCAAAGAGCTTAGGATCTAATAGGGAAAGATAGCACACACCAAAAAGCCAAAAGGGGTGGGGGGGGCGGGAAGAGCATGATGAAGAAATCCAAAGAATTCCAAAATTATTATGTAGCTGAAGGGAAAAGGAGAAGAAAAACTGTGCTGAGCCCCATCTTTAAACAGAGGCCCTAGAGCCAACTACCATACCTCCAATCAGATAATACAATCAAAACAGCAAAGGGTACTGATGAAATATGAGTTCTAGGCAAATTCCATCATATCGGACCATGATATTTCCCCAAAGATGAGTTTCCTAAGGATGGAAAAAGGCAAGATGGAGAATTTCAAAGAAATCCAAAAGTAGTACACTACTGGGAAATACATACTATTGTATACTCAGAGAATTTAAATCCAAATCCCACCTCCAATATTTACTGTGCTACTTTAGTGAAGTCTTTCAGAGAAATCCTTGACCTTAATTTCTTTATCTGTAAGAGTAAAAGAAGTTGAATTAAATGATCTTCATAGTCCCTTCCAACTCCAAAATTAGTGCTCCTACGCACAATATCTTCTCAAAGAAATAGAGATGTACACAAGGTAAACTGAGATGCTAGATATGACTAATCCATAATCCAAGATAAACATCCTGGAATAAAACTAAAGATGTTTCCACAAGATAAAAAAGACAGTATGAAAAGCATAGGGATTGAATGAATAATCAGAGAAGACAATTCACAGAAAAGTGCCTTAGTGGACAACTTTTACCATATTTTCTCATGGGGGAAGGAGGGGAAAGTGATTTATAAAGAAAAACTAGTACCCTTCCATTTCTCAACCCATCCTCCCTGAACCCCATGGTGAAAATTTTGTAATGAAAACACTGATTACATCTTATCTCCAAAGTGAAACTATTATGTACTGATAGCTTAGAAAATCCATTAAACTCAACATAAAGCAAAATTGTCTATACCCCCTAAATTGCATGTTTTAAAATTTCAAATGTATTCAGGAAAGGCTTTTCAATACTATTTTATATTCTTCAATGTTCTGTTACCAAGTTATTATAAATGTATAATTTTGAGACTGAACAAATCAAATTCTTCTTCACTTTTGAAAATATGAATGATATGTGTTCAGTTATATTTTAAACAACCATCACTTTGACAGTCTTCAGAATCTGAAAAATATTAACAGAAGGAAGTAATGCATAGAATCATACAGTAAATATGAAAGAATTGGGTAAAAAAATGTTTCCAAATTTATCCAACTGAAGATGAACATGAAACATTGGCCAAGTTATCCAGTAAAATTTTCCTTGCTATTAAACTCGCCCCAAAGTATAACTATCCCTTATAGAAATGCTTTCTCTAGGAAGCAGTCATTATGTTACAATAATTCACTATCTCCATGCCCTTCAATATGTTACTGCTTCCCCACATTATCTGTAACTGCTGGACAAGAACATTGTAACACTATTCACCAAGTTACACAGTTGCCCCATTTTTATACTGGGAGCTATAAATTCTGATAGTCTTTTTTTTTTTTCCCCTACAGGTATTATCTTTTCAACCATTCTAGAATTTCTTGTGCATTTTCCCTGCTCTCTTGGAATCCCACAAGATTTTATCAAAATTTATTTATCTTATTTAATTTATTTAATTTTCCTTCCTCCTATAAGGACTTGGTATTCACCTTTCCTTCTACTTTCTAGGATCCTCCTTTTGATTTATCTGTTTATACACAGAGTTTCTGTTGACTTCTCTTACTACAAAAAAATCTCTATTTCACCATTTCCCACCCCCCCCCCCTACATTCTCCGGTTGCTTTCTTACTCCTCTCCTGGACTATAAAGTTTCCTAAACCTCCTTGTAGACTCAGATTTAGTGTTCACTGGGTTAGATTTCTGCCCTTGGTAGCCTCAGGGGGAGAAGACACAAACACACACACACACACACACACTCCCCCTCATATACACTCCCCCTCATTCAAGTGAGTTTCAGTCCTCTTTCCTTCAAGCCCAGTATAGTCACATATATTAGTTCAGTTTCTTGCCCCAGTATTCATTTGAATCCCTTCTTCCCTTTTATAGCTATAGCTAAATTGCTCACTACTACTTCTTGCAGGTTAGAAGGAAGATCAGGAGCATGTTCTGGGCAGAGTTTCTCCAGGTATCTCTATGAAACCCTAATCTAGAGACAGCCCCAGGGAGGATTCAGCATGCTTCCTTCCCCAACTCTGCTTCTACCCCCTTGTTGCCTCAAGGTAGTGAGTAGATGATGAGTTATACACACAAAGTTTTCACAACAAGGAGAAAACCCCAATATGAACCTAAAGCACAGTTTCATAGCATCCATGTATTCTTTCATGCAGGGATTGTGAAGGCAGGTAAGGGAAGAATGCCAAGTGAGCACTAAGGATTAGCAGACTTGGATATTAATTTATATGGATTCTAACTTGATTAGCATCTCTTTCTTTACCTCATGAATATAGCTGTAATTTTTCTATATCCAATATATAATTACTCTTTTTCTAAAATATATAATATTTGCAATATATCCAATATATAAGACATCTAATATATAATTACCTTTTTTCTGAAGTCTGGAGAAAAGCCACCTTCTTGCTGGTGCCAAGAACCAAAACTCTTAAAAATTCTTGATGTTTTCTGTCTCCCTCTCCCACTATATATCAATTGTAATGCCTCAAACAATCTTGCCTCCATACTCTCTCAAATCTTTGTGCTTCTTTTCATTCATATGGTTATCACCATATTTCAGTCTGCATCATCTCTTTGTCTGAACAACTATAACAATCTAATTGGCCTCCATGCTCATAGTCCTTCTATTCCATTCCTTCCACATAACTGCCAAAATAATCTTTAAGAATAAATCTGGGGGCAGCTAGGTGGCCCAGCCCTAAAGTCAAGAGGACCTGAGTTCAAATCTGATCTCAGGGACTTAATACTTCCTAGCTGTGTGACCCTGGGCAAGTCACTTAACCCCAATTGCCTCAGCAAGGGACCAAAAAAAAAAAAAAAAAGAATAAATCTGACCAGGACATTCAGTAGCTTTCACTGCCTATAAGATAAAAGATAAGTTCCTTATCTGGCACTTAAGGCTTCCATAATCTAGCTCCCATCTACTTTTCTATTATTGTTTCATAAGCCATATTCTAAATAATCCAGACTAAACAACATTCTCCATCACTTGCCTCCCACCTTTATATAAAGCTTCCCTCCCCCACCTCCACTGCCTTGAAAAGGAATGTACTCCCTTTTCAAGTTAAATTCTCAGAATCTTTGTCCTCCAAGACTCAGCTCAAATATTATCTCTCTACTGAATTATTCTCCAGTGTTCCTTCCTCCCCATTCCTGCAATCATTAATCTCTCTCTCTCTCTTCAATTTTCTTTGTGGTATACATATACTATGTATTCATAAGGGTAGAAACTGTTCTGTTCCCATAGTTGTATCCATGTTATTTTACATACAGAAACTTGGAAACTGTTTGTTAAAATGAATTGAAGGTTATTAAAAGATTGAAAGATACAAACTCAATATTTCAAACGAGAGCACACCTTCCAAAAAGGCCTAAACTCTAAATCAAATTAAGAAAAATCTCTTATTGAAGAAAAAATTGGGGACAGTTCCCAACAAATTATTTCCATAGGCATCTGAGCAAGTAGTATTTCAAAATAACTAATATATAAGTAAATTCAGGTGTTCTTAAGAAATACCTCTCTAATCAAATTGAGAAAAGAAGTAAAACAAAATAGAGGACTAGAATAAAGACTACAATAAATACTAATAGGAAAAAGATCATGAACTAGATATATGTATATATACACACACACATAAAGAAATATGTGTATATGTGTGTGTGTGCGAGTATATATTTCTGTATGTATACATATATAGATGTAGGTGTATGACTGGATGGTTATATTCACAAAAGCCTTCAGTGATAAAGATACAGACATTGGGGATAACCAACCTAAACCAATCCCTTGAGAACATAATCCTTTTGCCAATTTCACCCAGTGTTACTTTAATCTCTAAAGCTAATAAATTTATATAATGGACAGTACATAATTCACAGAGCCCCACAGCCTTCCACCCACCCCCCACCCCCAACCTAAATCTAAAATTAAAATTGCATGCCAGAAAGTAACAACTAGCAATATATTTGGGATTTCTCTTTCTATAAGTCTCTGGGTTGTGCTTCTCAAAGGATAGAGAATTTTTATAAAAGGTTCCTAAAATGAACTATTTAGAAAATGGCAAAGTAACTAATGCCTAGAAATCTGAGCTGAAGGAGACAGCATCTTAGGCTATGCAAGAGAGGGACTGGCTGTGCTCCAGGAGACAGATGCTTGATAAGCTTCTTAACTTCTTCTTGGCTAAATTGGTGTAGCTTTTTAAAACTAAATAGCCACCTTTAGAACTTATTGAAGGCCATACATTCAGTATTCTGAGTGGATATGAATTGCCTCCTTTCATTGGTTAGGATTAAAGGGCAATACTTCAGTCAAATTAAACTAGACAAGACAGTAACTCAGCATTATGTATAAAGATTTCAGAAAAGCCTCAAAATAAAGGGTGAAAGTTGTCCTCATTTAGTTGGGACAAAGTCCCAGGAGGGACAGATGATCACTAGAGAAAGATGACCTAAATGTGCATTGTCACAGTCAAAAAAATCTACTACACAGCACATTAAAATATGACCTGTTTTGATTCATCTAGTAAGAACACTCAGCTGTAATAAGCTATACCACTATACTAAATAACTTATAATTAATTGAACCATACACAGGATGCTTGTAATGGTCAGCTATCCAAGTAATGTCTAAGTACTTAAATTTCTTAATTGCACATCAGTGATATAAACTGACCTTGCTGGATACTTGTTGGATATTTAGGACTGAAGACACAAAAGTTTTTATGAATTTACTTTATAAAGATTTCCCATTTTGCTATGGAAAATTTTAGAATTATAGTATGGTCTCCACCATAATAAAATCTGAGACTTCAGTTACTAAGTGTAGAGAAAGATGACCAAAATCAAAGGCAGATTTTTAGAAATTGAATGACTATTAAATAGACACCGTGAGAAAGAGCAAGAAAAGAAAAGTTCAGGAAGGCAGTCTGAATTTGTTGTTTATTGTTAAACAATGGGTTGCATTATTATAAATTTATAATAACTGTCAACTTCATACACATAAAATATATTACAACATATAACATATCTACTTACATGTCTTATAGTTATAAATATAATATGTAACTTCTCTTATACAAATGTTTGACAAAGAAAAAGCATGTTACAGTAACAACCATGACCTAGGAGCCAAGAAATGACATCATTAGGTCATATGGAAAAGACCAAGTGGTATAGTATATAAACCAATGAACTTGAAATCATGAAGACCCAAGTACAAATCTTCCCTCAACTACTTTTTCTAACCATGTGACCCCAGAAAAGCCACTTAACACATCTCAGCCTTAGTTTCCTCTTCCTAAAAATTGGGATAATAAAAAGCATGAGGTAATTAAGGGGATTAGGATAGCAAGTGGTTAATTGCAGGAACTGAATGAACTATACTAGGTCCAGTTTGTGGACTCAATTCTGGAGCTACCATAGTTCTCTTCTTTTCAATTATGGGTCTAGTGAAGCTTCTATCTTGTGAGAAAATGCTTCATTTGTGGGAACTGAGAGGAAGCCTTATTGCAGTTTGACTCTAATCTTGCATGGCTAGGAAGCTGGATTATCCCTACCTTCTGCTTAGGGACTCTTAACCAAGTGGTGACCAGAAATCCAGTCAGATCCAAAGATTGATGCAAGGAGTTCTCATAATTTTAAATCTTAGGCAACCCCATATCTCTCATCTGTAAAGTAGCCTCTACGGTGATCACTCAGGTATTGTTTACATGTTCCTTTGATTGTCCACAGAAGCATGGGGGAAAATGGAACTTCTCTTTTTCTGTTTTCAGGCTATTGCACATGTTCACTCTCTCCCTCTCAATTTGGAAAGTCCCTAATCTTTAATTCAATTAGAAATAAGACTCTTAGTCTGATTCTTTTTCTACAGCAAAATAACGTTTTGGTCAGGTATACTTATTGTGTATCTAATTTATATTTTAATATATTTAACATCTACTGGTCATCCTGCCATCTAGGGGAGGGGGGGGGGGGGGTAAGAGGTGAAAAATTGGAACAAGAGGTTTGGCAATTGTTAATGCTGTAAAGTTACCCATGTATATATCCTGTAAATAAAAGGCTATTAAATTAAAAAAAAAAAAAAAAAGAAATAAGACTCTTAGAAGAGAACACAAGAACACATACACACTCCCAAAACACCTCCACTCACACACGAATATCCCTGAATACGCCCTAATATGTTCCTTGTTTTCAATACGGAGAAAGCGATGAACTTTCTTGTTTTTTGTTGTTGTTGTTGTTGTTGTTGTTTTTTAACACAACACTCTTAATGTTTTCCTTGTTTAGTACAAGTAGTCCTTTCCTCTATCTCCTACCCCGACTCAATTTTCTATACTATTGTAAACGTAACACAAGGAACACCTGAGATTTATTGACTTCTGCTTACAAACACACCTGCTTTAAGCCTTCCTATCCAAAGAGTAGCCTGTATTGACCAGTTACTTGCAGTCAAACAACTGAGTTCTGTTCTGGTATTATTGCTCCCTAATAGAACATTGAAGCAAGAAATATTTATTTCCCCTGAACAAAAGTTATAATGGGAGTTAAATTAAAGTTTAGAAGCATGAACTTCAGCATTTATCTTACTTTCAAAAAAAAAAGTGATTCTTGTAACAAAACCATTTTTAAGGAAATAGATTCACATGAAAATGTTTAAAGTGTAAACTATTAAAAATAATCCCTTTTCAAACATCACATGACTTTTATGCTATTTATTCTGTTTACAATATTAACTTTTTTGCCTTTTGCTAATGAAATAAATATCTGGTAATAATACATACCCATCTATAATACCAAACACAAGTTTATACTAAATGATTTACATTTAACTTTTTAAAGTTTTGAAAATGCAATATATTTTTATCTTATCCTAAAGATAGATATGTTGTAGGATTTAATTTTTGAATAGCTGTTTTATGTAAGGTCTTATTTTGAAACAAATAATGTCACAAAATTATATTAACAATATGTGAAGGGTCTTTAAACCATTATATTCATGTAATTTACAATATAATAGGAGGATGTGGCATACACACCAACATGAAGCATGATGTGTACATAAGAGGAGAAAAAAAAGTACTGTGCAGTCTAACAGTGATAAAGGCATTCATTAATGATTAAAGGAAATTGGGAAACCTTAACAGAAGAGATGATATTTGAGTTGGGCTTTCACAAATTTCAGAAATTCAACAAAAAGCAGGCTCAAGGAAGGAGAAAGAATTGATTCTAGTCATAAGAAATGTTGTTAACAAAAGTATAAGAAGGACAAAATAGGGAATAAAAAAGCATTGGGAACAATTCTGTTTAGTTGCAACCAAGAATATATGAAAGGGATCAATATGAAATATGACTAGAAAGACAGAGTTTTCAAGTTCTGGAGGGTCTTAAATCTGGCAAAGAAGTTTTAGGGAAGAGGGCCAAAGTAGAGTTCCCAGTAAAAAGTGACATAGCTAGATCCATGCATAAAGAAAAGAAAGAAAAGCAAGAGAAAGGACGAAGAAGACTTCAAGGAACCTATTTCTAAAACCTATTTCTATTTGGACAATAGTCCAAACCAGTGATAATAAAGATACAGAAGTTTTTGACATAGGAGAGCAAAAAGCAAACAAACAAAACAAAAAAAAAAAAAAAAAACAGTGGTACTGAAAACAGAAATCTGAAGAGAGTTTAATTGGTCATTGAATTTGGCTACTGAGTGTCTAAATGAAAGAATATAAAATAGACCTGAAAATAAGGACCACAGACAATTCAGCCCAATTCCCCTCATTTCACAGATGAGAATACTAAAGTTCAGGGAGAAGAAATAATTTATCATGATAATGTTTATAATAAGTAGCATAAAAAGTGAACCCATGTCCTCTAATCCCAATTCACTCATCTTTCCGCTATATCATGATAAGTGGTAAAAATGAATTGTATAGATTTTGGAAGGAAGATTATTAAGGATGGATAGTAGAGAAATGCTCTAGAAGCAGCAGTAGAAAAATCAGGAGCATGTCAAACTTTCTCTCTGATCTTATGAATTTATAAGGAGTGACAAAAGCCATGGCTTTCAAACTCAAGACCTATAAGAAGTGAAGTACTCCCACATGGCTCTCATCAACAATGAGATGATTTAGATCAGTTCCAATAGTCCTGTGATGAGGAGAGCCATCTGCACCCAGAGAGAGAACAGAATGTGTACCACAATATAGTATTTTCACCCTTTTTGTTGTGTTTGCTTGCATTTTTTTTTCTTACTCATTTTTTTCCTTTTTGATCTGATCTTTGTTGTGCAGTATGATATTTGTGTAAAAATGTATAGAGAAATTGCACATATTTAACATATACTGAATCATTTGCTGCCTGGGACAGGGGGTGGAGGGAAAGGAGGGGAAAAATTAGAACACAGAGTTTTATAGAGGTGAATGTTGAAAATTATCCATATATATATTTTGAAAATAAAAAGCTGATAATAGAGAGGGGATTCCAAAGGACACAGTAAAATGGACCAAGAGAAGGACCAAATGTGTTAACGTGGTCTTTGGGAGACTTGATCTGATCTGAATAGTGATTAAGAGCTTGGAATAAAGTTTGGGCTGGGAGGAAAGGGTGATGGCAGGGACATGAAACTTGTTTCTAAGATGATGATACTGCATAATTTAATTGAAGGAAAGTATTTTAAAGTGGCTTATAGGCAGTATGAACTTAAAGAGATGATTGGTTCCAGAAACAATTTGAAAATGAATGCTAGTGATTTTTCAAGTTGTATCAAGTCATTGGGAAATAATAAAATGTAAGAAAGAAAAAATGTCTATTAATATTTGCTTTCAAAAAGAAACAAAAAATAGATAAAGGGTAAATTAATGTTTCCAGAATCACTCATCAAAATTGCCAAAAGGCTGAAGAAAGGAATTGCAAAGTCAACATGGCCTTAGTCCAGGGGAGGAACCTGGGGATGAGATAAAGAACTGCCTTCCCCAAATCCTTACATACCTAGGGTGCAGAATAAAACAAATTCTAAAAGAAGCTGAACAGCCTTACCCTTGCTAAAATAAACCTATCTCCAGGAGATAGAAGAAAGAGAGAGATCAAACTCACAACTGATTCAGAAAAGCTTTAAGTGACTCCTTCTAAGAAAGATCATGAACAGGGAAAGGGGGAAGGGAGACATTAAAGAAGATTAATACCTGGTTCCTATTTACATAAGAACATATTTACACAGAAGAACGTATTTACAAAGAAGATTTTAAATCTCTGGCCTCCTTTTCCTTTTATTTAAGGCTCATTTTTCTCCTATGATGAAAACACTAGGTAAATCCAAATGAAAAAAAAAAATCATTAGTAAAACCTTTCAAGTAAAACCAAAGAAAGAAAAGAACATAAGTAAAAGAAGGGGATATTATGATTACCAATTGGAAGAATTTAAGAATGAAACCCAAGGATTTTCTGGACATATGAGAATAGAAAAGATCCCTTAGCATTTTTGAAGGAATGCACCAAATAATGCTTCAGAAACTCATCAAAAATTGAAGATCAGAACTAGTCTTCTAGGTACAACGAAAGATGTATAACAAATGAGTATCATGATTGGTACCTTAGAACTTAACCACATGAATAATATGATTAACCTTTACTTGAAAACTCAAGAAACCAACTTTCTCATATTAGGTAATACAGTTAGAGAAACAGAAGGCATGAGGCAAAGGGCTGAAGGAGTATTGCTTTCAATAGCTATGTTGGAATTTTCTTTCTAAAAAGGTTTATCAAACCTCAACTGAAAAAACATTTATTTACTAAAATTTTTATAATACCAGAGTAAAAAAAGAGGTACAGAAAATTATTACAAGAATTTATTATTTGTCACTATCATTAAGAGTAACAAAAAGAAATTATTTTTTTCCCCCAAGAGGCAATTGGGGTCAAGGGACTTGCCCAGAGTCCCACAGCTAGGAGGGGTTAAGTGTCTGAGGTCAGATTTGAACGCAGGTCCTCCTGACTTCAAGGCTGGTGCTCTAACCACCATGCCACCAAGCTGCCCCACAAAAAGCAATTCTTGACAAACAACTGTAAAGAGTCACAAAATCATATTGAAAAATCCTTATTGTACAAATATACAAATGGTAAATGTAAATCAAGAATTACATGTGTCTATTATAATAATAAAAGTACAAATTTTAAATCAAACAAGGCAACAATTATAGTTACTAAAAATATGAACAAATAGGTCCAGACTTACCTTGCTCTAATCTGAAGCAAAGTGAACGTTTTGCAGCTTCCATCTCAGGTGTTGGATTATCCAGGACCCGTCGACACCACTGAAGAGGGCTCATTGAATTTTCTGGCAAATTGCATGCTTTAGAAGATGTGTACAACCTTAAAATGAAAAAAATTCAGTATTTAATATGTTTATATTGTCTTTTCTCCAAATAACAGCATGCAAAGAACAATGTCTATAGAAATTTTTAAAAAGGCTTAATTTTCACTTCCAATTAGCTAGAAATATTTTTCCAACTGTTCTATAAATAGAATACTCCCCCAAACCAGATAAATATTCTCAAGGAGAAATAAACCTTCTAACTTATTGACCTCTGCAGCTCTGTGTGGAGTAGGTACTTTAGGCCACAGTGGGATAATTCCATTCCCATTCTTATTATTCTTTCACTCTAGAATCCAAACCTTGATTCTACATTCTATTTATCATTTATTTCTCTTATGTTAGTCAAATAAACAACTCGAAGGGAAAGTACCTATCAGTGTAAGATCCCCATTATATCCAATCAAGTCTCCTATATGTCCTTAACATTGCTTCCTTAATACCCACAATAGCAATTAATGAAGCTTATAATGCTAACCCTATGTATTTTAGAAAGGCTGTCAACAAAAAAATATTCAACAAATGAGTTTTCCTTAGAGGATTACTCAAATTCAATTAATCAAACCATACCATTCCCTAATTTCAGGTAAATGAAATCAGGTTAATTGTGGTTTTGCTTAAAATAGCCATTTTTATCCTAATTACAAATCATAACCACTGAAATTATTTCCCCTAAGGATCTCTTACTTTCAGTTACCGTATGTTCTCAAAATAATATTACTTTAAAAAAGAAAAAAAAATCCTCTACAATTAATAGTCTCCAGCAATCCAGATTGTTTTTCCATTTAAATATACTAGCACTAGTTTTCTAAAATAACTTGTGAATACAATGATCTTGAATTTGAGATAAATGAAAGTCAAAATTTTTTTCATATTTTAACCATTTTGTTTGAGTATTAATATTTATTAAGAATCAATAAAAACTCTAATGCTAAAATTCATGAAAATCTGTCACATCACAATGCTCCACCAGAACCCCTAGGCAATGATTACATATACCATCTTAGTAAACAGCATATAAAACATGTGTAACATGATTAACACTTTCTTGAGAACCCAAGAAATCATTTTTCTCATACTATGCAATGTAGTTACAGAAACAGAAGGCTTGAGGTAAAGGGCTAAAAGGATATTGCTTTATGTTGAATTTTCTTTCTGAAAAGGTCTGCCAGGTTATTTTTTGTCTTGTTTGTCACTATAATATGAAGGATAAGTAAGGGATATATATATATATATATATATATATATATATATATATCACTCTAAGGTTTATGAAGCTATATTATAAATATAATTTTTCAAAATAAATGAACAAGTACATGACCAAAACAGCCTTTTCCTGCATTTTTCCTTATTCTTCAGAAAGTAATCATTTTACTGATTGCTGTTACCAATGTCTTGTGACCTGTCAAAAGTTATCAAGACATCTATTTTATTTATGCATCACTAACAAAACCATACTTCCTTGTCAACTTAAAACCACTCTTCCATTTCAGTTGCACTAAGCTGCCTGACAGGATGTGAAGGAGAGGCTGAGCTACAGAGATGAATAAGACAGGCTTATCAGGCTGCTTTCAGAGAGCTCAGTCTAGTGAAGGAGAAAAGAAAAGTATACAAATGGCTATAAAGGGGTAGCCCTCTTAGACATTTTTGCAGCAATTGATCCTGTTGACAATTTCTTGATAGTTAAACATCTCCCATAACTTCCATGATAAGAGTTTTCCCCTGGTTCTTTTACCTCTCTGACACTAAGGTTAGAGATATATCTGTTTATTCAGCAACTATTTGTTTAGCTTCCTTCCCCTGTGTCCTAGGTACTTGAAACAGGGAAACACTCCCCTTAGCAGATTTAGAAACTTTACAAGAAAAAACAAAGTATTTTAGACATAAAAGAGAAAGGGATCTCAAAAGGCTATCTGGTCCCACTTTCTCATTTTAAATATGAGGAAACCAAGGCCAGTGTGCATTAACGTGACTTGTCCAAGGTCATAATAAAATAGTAAACAAGAAGCTGGACAGGAATAAAGGCCAGTTGGCCAACTAAATGACTGACTGAATCTCAGTTCCTCTGGCTCAAGTCAGTGATCTTTCTCTGGAACTACACTGTGTACAGTGTTTACAGATAAATCAATACAAAATATGAAGAAAGTAAACACAAAAATCAAAAAGTAAATCTGAAAGTAAGGAGAGGCCTGGTGGAGGAGGCACCAAGTTCTAAAGGAAATTTAATATTCTAAAAGGTGGAGGTGAGGAGAAATCTCACTCTAAACACTGGGGGCAACTTGTACAAAGGCAGGATAGCTAAATGTCATACATGGGGAGCAGTTGTTGGGTCAATCTAGCTGGAATGTAAAGTTCAAGAAAGAGTAGATAGAATAATGTAAAATCATTTTTGAAAGATATAGAGACAGACTGTAAAGGATTTTAAATACCAAACAAAGGAGTCTATAACTTATTCTAGAGGCAACGAAAAACTACAGGATCTTCCTAAGTAAGAAAGTAACATTGTCCAGATCTTTTCCACAAATAGGTGAGTAGGAATAAAGAAGGTATATGGTGGAATTATGGGAGAGGCTTACAAATTGGAAGCTTATTCATGAAATTGCTGGTGAAGGCCATAAAAGAAATAATGTCAATTGCTTTCAATCCAGTTGCAACTTTCTCTCTCCTTCCAGAGTGGCAAATAAGAAGGAAGAAGATGATTAGAGTAACAATTCTCAAGACCTGCCACAAGTATCTATTTAACTATTTGTACCATTGATGAAGAATGGTACAAATTCTCAAAGCCTTTAGGAAGAACTGTCTCACAATAAGTGAAAGCAAAGAATATTTTAAGAAGTTGCAATTAAATGGCTAACTAAAAGCTTTCAAATACTCCTAAGAAAGGTAAATAAAAAGTTGGCAGTGTAGCACTTTGATACCCCAAGGAAAGCAAGGAAACAGAACACTATGAAAACAGTATCATACAGCTAGAATAGGAAGGGATCTCAAAAACCATCTACAGCAACTCCCTCATTTATAAGAGAAAAAAGGAAGCCTATGGAGATTAAGCAACTTGCCATATCTGTGCCTGGGAAATAGGATGCAATTTAAAAATGTTTATTTCCTCTCTCCCTTCCAATGTTTATACAGGCAGTAAAAATGAGAGGCAGAATTTGAACCAATGTCCTCTGACTAAAGTACTTTTTCCCTCTCATAACTGATAGGCCAACAACTCTTACAAACTACCAGATTGAGAAATTATAGGAAGAAATTGGCACAAACCCCCAAATTGAATTATATGTACCTCAATACTCTGTATCTGCAATGCAAAGGTGGAGTGGAGAATAGAGAAAACAATATTTGAAAAATACAGCACTAGCTCAAAAAGAGAGTTTGTAGTCTACTCAAAAACCACAGTTATATATCATAAATATTTTTTTTTTCAAGAACAGGGTCAGAATGTAGTGTGGTATGGTGTGATAAAGAGAAACAATAACAAAAAGAGAATCTGATTACATCACACAAAGCAAGAAATAATGACACTAATATGAAAGTCACTTAAGAATCAGCTATCTTCCTATATAGTCAGATCAAAGATTGATTTAAGTAAAAAAATTTAAAAAAAAGTTGCATTGCAATCCCATCAGACTGTAAATTCCTTGAAGATAGAGAATGCTTTTTTGCCTCTTTTTATATCCCTAGTGACTAGCACAATGCATAACATATAGCATGCACTTAATTTATTAAGTTTATTGATTGAAATTAAAAGAGTGGATAAGATGAAAAGACACCACCTACAAATAGCTCCAACCAGATCTATTTAAAGTCAAAGCTATTGGGTGCAAAAAAAAAAATTATCATCCCATATCTTAAAGTTTTATGCAAAAAAAAAAAAAAAAAAAGAAAAAGAAAGATTGAAAGAATCTAGAAATCAACTAAGCTAGCAAACCAAACCTCCTTGCCAATCCAGGAGACATGGCAGCCAAATGTAATACCAGTTTAGAATACAAACTCACTGGCAAAACTTGATGGAAGATGAGCACTATCACCTCACAAGACAAGTGAGGAGAGAAATCAATTGCAGAAAGGCTGGCATTTGACTCATCTAAGCCAGATCCTCCTTGGACAGCTGTAGATGAAACAGAAAGGAGAATAACTAATAGACTTGAAACAGAACACATCTGCCAGTGTTTCCAAAGCAATCTTTACAGGACACTGACAAAACACAAATTTTAGGAGTTGGATAGCACCTCAGCAGCCACCTAATTCACTAAAAAAAAAAAAAAAAAAAAATTCCTGTTACTATATACCCCACAAGTAAGCATCCAGTTTCCAATTGAGGATATCCAATGGGGGAAGACCCCACAGACTCTTTATAGAGCCTCATTCAATAATGTGTAGCTCTAATTATTTAGGGAAAATTTTCCAGAGATTGAATTTAAGTCTGCCTCTTTACAATTTCTAGCCATTGTTCCAACTTCTAACCAAATCTTATCCCTTTCACATGACAGGCTTTCAAATACTTAAACATAGATATCTTATTGCCCCTGAGCCTTTTCTTCTTCAAGCTACCCAAATCTAGTTCCTTCAACTGATCTTCATCCAAGATATATTCAAAGACCATCATGATCCAGCTCCTTTCTCTCAAATTTATCAAATGTCCTTTCAAAAGCAACTTATCATGAAACAATCAGAATTTACATCAACAAAACTACAAAATGGTCATTGTAGAAATAAAAGTAGACAAGTTGGAGAAATAGGAAATAGATATATGAATCTAATAAATTTAGAGTCACATCAAATTCTAGTGTTACTTGGTAGAACTAGAAAAAAACAACATTCAAGTGGAAGAAAAAAATAGTTCAAGAATCTTGAAAAAAAATGAAGAATGAACCAATCTCTGATTACCAGACCTTAGATTAAACTACTAGTAATAATCAAACCTATCTGATTATTGATTAAAAGAAACAAAGAGAAAAGTTTACTATTATTATTATTATCACTATCATTAGGCTAGACTAAAAAGCAAAATCCATAAATAATCAAACACCAGGTTATTGGACTAAGTTCTCCAAAACCTGCAGGGATAAGTAGGAAAAAAATTCTGGCAGAAATTAGATTTAGATCAACACTTTACCCCACATACCACAAAAAAGTAAAAATGGACACATGACCTAAATATAATAAATATAAATGATCATATCATAAAAAAGATGAAAAGATGTTTGTGGCAAGGAGAATTCTTAGCCTGGAATAGAAATAATCCTATAAGATAAAAGACATTTTTCACTACACATAATTGAAAAGCTTTTGAACAAAGTCAATGCAACTAGAACTAACTTATGCATTAAATATTTCTACTTGAGACCTAATATCAAAGAAATATAGGGGAACTAATACAAATATATAAGAACAAACTCCTAATGGATGGGATAAAGACTGTGAGCTCTAAACTTTCAAAAGAAGAAATGCAAGCTATCAAAAAATCAATTAATTAAGCAATTATGATGTTTTATCATATCATTAGATAGGCTAGGGTGACATATAAAGATTAAAATTATAAATGTTGAAAAGAATGTGGAAAGGGAACCATAATAAATAATGAATTATCAATGGTTAAATGAATGCAACCACATGTCTGGATAATTGAAATCTCCTTTTTTATTATTATAATAGTACAATATTTCTCACATGACTATACTACTCTGGGACTTCCCTGACTTCTCCACCATGCCCCAGGAAGCTCATTACTGGGAACATCTCATCATCCTGCAATACCCTATTAGCCTGGACACTCCATTTATCACTATCCTGGGCCCCATTAATTAGAGGATGGAGTCATGAATTCTAAAACTTCCATTAAAGGAGAGAGTTCAATTCAGATATTTTATTTCTCACCTAGCTATACTACTCTGGAATTTTTCTGACTTTACCATGTCCTCACCTTGAGTACCTATCCCTTCTCTCTTTTACCTTCCTTTGTGTATCAGTCCATTAGATTGTAAGGTCCTTGAGAACAGGCAGTGTCCTTTTTTTCATTTCTCTATCCTCAGCTAATAGCACAATGCTTGACACATAGGCGTTTAATAAATATTTACTGGTTATTGATATACCTCTGTGCTAAGTTTTTAATGTGCTCTGAATCAATTCTTTCTTTTTTTTAAAAAAAGATCTGTCAGCAGCAGCAGCATTTTAAGATTAAAAACTACAACAGGCATTCAAATAGTGGACATTTATATAATGCTTCAAATTCACACTATATAGTTTGATTATTTCACTTAAGCCTCATAATAATCCTATAATATGAGTAACTACATGTGTTGTTATCCCAATTTCACAAAGGAGGAAAGCGAATTTTAGTAAACATTAGAATCAGAATTTGACACCAAGTCTGATTCCAAGTTCAGTATTTACACACTATTGCACTCCTCTTCACTGTAGCAAATAATATCAGTTTTTTTGCTAAAAACTATGTTAGAAAATTGAAGGATATCTGAGAAGATAGAAATTGAGAAGAACTCTTTGACCTATAACAAAACAAAGTGAAGATCTGTGATCTGTGACCAAAATAATATTAAATATCTATAAATGAATTTTTCAAGACACAGAAAAGTAGGGAAGATTTCAAAAGAATGGAAAAAATAAGCCTGCTTTTGATTTTTAAGATGAAAAAAAAAATTAGCAACTATCTACTCATGTCTTTCACATATCTAATACTTTCATGAGTAGTCTATAAATGTAAACACATGGCAAGCTAAATCTTAAAGTTTTTTTAAAAAGTGAAAAAAATAGAGAAAATATAAAACCCATTATTCTTATTGCTAAGATTTCAAAACATTACCTTCAGTTTTTTGAAACAATATAAAAAGTGTTAAAGTATGGTATACTAATTTAGTGAATATATTTTGCAATGGAAACAATTATCTAAGAAAATCTGGGAAGATATTTATGAAATAATAAGTCTTTAAAAAGGGATAATTAGAAGAATAGAGAGTCCTCTAACCAGGAGCATATGAAGAAAAGCAAATAAGAATGAATGGGCAAAGAATGTTAAGGAAGACTTTGAGGATATGATTAAAATAGTGTTGATACTTCATAAATTAAGTAACTAAAATATAAAATTACTAGGATAGTGAAGCTGTTTGTATTAATATTTAGTCATAAATTTCTAATAAAACATTATGTTTACAATTACTTTTACTCAGTATAAAAAATGCCATCTGAAAGTTTCCTTTCCAATAAGCTATATCCTCTTTCACAAGTTAAAATTACACAAGAGTGTTTGAAAAATATGACCAAGAGATACCTTTTTCCAATGATCTTATGAGTATCAAAAATCAAGTCCCATAAAACAGAGGACATAATTCACTAAGGCATTAGTGTGTGTGTGTGTGTGTGCGCACACACACACACAGGAAATCCTGAGTAAATTGCAAATCAAAGAGAGATTCAGTGAAGACAGAAAGGTTCTCTCAAACATTCCTATTTATGAATGACATTGTCATCACCATAGTGAGCCCCAGAACACTACAAGTCATAGTCAATGAAATCCATGGCCAAAAAGATCAGACCAATTATTTGTCATGAAAAAAAATATAAATTGTAATGTGCATATTTATTCCAAATTGAGACATACAATTGAGAACAGATAGATAATTAGCTATTCCATCTGTATGTGTATATACCTATATTTATAGGTATATACACACCTACATACCAAAATGTATTTTTTGGAAAAAGAGGTATAAATCCATATACTTAGCTATACATAAAAGAAGGAACAGGTACTTCAGCTGATTAAAGATAAACCTACAGATGACTAGAATTGGCTGAATTGTATTTAAGAAAACTATCAATACACGGCTTTCTAGTAATCCCAAGAAACTCAATGACACAAAATATGTTTGTCTTGATTTTTTTTTAGATACCCATGTCTTTTCTATGGTAATGGAATGATATGCTCTCAAAAGAATGAAAATTTCAAGTCACCAAAGGATAGTGGAATATTACCTTCCCAATGATAACCTGATACGAGTTGTATTATCAATGATATGTATGACTGGGAAAGGAAGTAGACAAGTAATAAGAGTGAAAAACAGTCTGAATATTGGCAACCACAAAATATTCAAAGAACCTAGCTATACTCCTTTTGGACTTCTTTGGACTCATCCCTTAATAATTCCATAATTAGGAAATCCCCTCATATTAAAGAATCAAATCAGCTTTTGTACCCATATTTTATCAGTACCTTTTATCCCTCTGACTGAAGGGCAGAGGAACGAGCTCCAAAACATCCATTTAATATAAGAAGGCTCAGGACTACCAACTCTTCATTTACACACAGCTAAACTCTTTTTGTACTTCTTGGAACTTCTCCATCTTGCCACCATTCCTTTAATATTCCTTTTGAGTACTATCCTCCCCTGTTATATTTTTAAGTTCCTTGAGTGCAGAGACTGTTTATTTCATATTTTTCTCTTCAGCTCTTAGTCTAGCACATAGTAGACAAGTAATTAATATTTACTGGCTGACTGACCATAGGGTACACACCAATAATCCCTTCTACTGGAGTAATTGAAATGAAAGGATCTCTTGAGCTCAGAAGTTCTGAGCCACAGTGAGCTAAGGTAATAAGATATCAACCTTTAGTCCAGTGTTGATATAATAAATCCCTGAAGAAAAAAAAGAGAGCTACCATGTTGCTTAAGAAGGAGTGAACCAATTCAGATGAGAAAATGAAACAGATCAAAGCTCCCATGCCAAATAAAGTGAGCCTGGACTGTAAGTCCCCTCAACATTTCTAGCCTGAACTTGATACGAAGAGAGATGGGGCAGGCCTGGCAGAGACAAGACAAGCAAATAGACAAAGCCAGACAGGCAGTAATGTGCCTTTGGATTGTGATCAACCCCCTACTAATTAAATCACTAGGAAAACTCCTCAGGAAAGGAAGGTATTAAAGAGTTACAACTTTCACTAAGGGAAGAAGTACCCACACAGATGGGATCTTGGATGTAACCCAATACAGGAAGTATTTACTGAGTATCTATTCCATACAAAGGGTGACTGTGCAAAGCTACAGAGGAAGATTCAAAATTTCAATGGTACACTTGAGGAGCATAAAGTCTAATGGATTACAAATACTAAATACCTTTTTACTCTACAGGTATTAAGCTAAGCATAACTGATTTGTATTGAACCACAATTTTAAACTTTACATCACTCTGTGAAATTCTATCAGAAGACTATACATAATTTTCTGGAATTAAAATCTATAAAAGAATATAGATTGTCAATCATTTCCACCTTTGTTGCCTTGAGGTATTTCATAAGTAAAAGAAGAAGATACTAGTAAATAGCAAAATATTACATTTTAGATTTGCTGACATATATGCTGACATGCTCTTTTCTTACCCTCTATAATTATTCCAAAGTCAAAACTTAATGCTATTCAAGGTGAGTTCATTCTTTAGTCTTTTGTGGCCAAGATGTTCCTAAAATAAGTACTAAACATTGCTTTCAAATGTTAGGTTCAAATAACAAAAAGCATCTTATGAAGTGTTTCCAACACTTCCTAAAACACCAAAAAGCAATATAATTAAATTCATTAAGCTAAAATTGTGATGGATATATATATATATATACATATATATTTATATTTTATGCATATATATTAATACTATTTCTTTTTAAAATAAAAAGATGAAAGATAAACAGAATATCTTGAAGACGTTAGTTCTTCAAAGAATTATATAAAATTTTAGAAACATTTTCTTCCGTATCTGTCAGAATGATAAAGAGGAAACAATCTCAAAATGCTTGGGAAACATTTCTCCTTCACTGGAAGAAAAATGAAATTTTCTTTCTGGTAGTATGTTAACATCAAACAGGCTGCCTGCCCCCTATGACCTCCCACAAAAAAAAAAAAATCTCAGATATGTAACAATTATTCTTGTTTTCAATGTAACAGGTCTTAGAATTGTAATATGAAAGCTATTCCAAAAGGCTTTATCCAACCTCTGTTCCCAACTGACTTTCAACATGCTTAGCAGTCCTTCCCAATCCATTTTTGACCTTTCTTACTCTTGTACCTACCTGTTTCTTTCTTTACAATCAAACTTTTTCAAAAAGTTACTCATGCCCAATACCTAGATTTTTTTCACTAATTTCAATTCAAATCTCCACTACTCCATTGAAATTCCAATTGACATGAGAGTTTAATCTCTATATAACATTATATGGCCATCGGTTAAAAGGATTCTTAACCTTGTATAATGGATCCTGTTAGCAGTTCTACTAGAGTCTATGGATTACTTTTCAAGGTGCTGGGAAAATGAAAGCCCCGATTTCAGATCCAGACTCAGATACTTAAGAGCTGTGTGAACCTAGACAAGTCACTAATCCATTTGCTTCAGTTTCCTTGTCTGTAAAATGAGTTGGAGAAAGAAATGGCAAACTACTCCAGTATCTTTGCCAAGAAAACCCCAAAATGGACACAAAACAATTGAAATGACTGAACATCCCAAAAAAAGTATATGTATATATAAAATCACAAAGGAAACCATTTATAATGAAATAAAAATTCATTTTTTCCTCATCTAAATTCACCTAATTCTGGATACTCTTTCTCTGTTGGCTTGAGAGAGATAAGTCTATTGAAGTTATTTCTTTTTACCTTCCTGTTCCTGCATTGGCAATTTGTCCTCCTTCTAAGTTCTTTAAGACACACATTCCACAAAATTCTTTCCCAATATTTCATTTTCTTCTCTACATTTTCCCTCTTGGCAATCTCATTCATTCTTAAAGCTCTAAGATTACTTCCAAATTTTATCTGCATCCCTGTTATCTTTCCCATACTCCAGAACTGTAACCCTAAATGTTTGGAAAACATCTCCACATCCTGCCAACACCTTAAATTCAACATGGTAAAAGCCTAGGTTGTCTTTTCCCAAAAAGCATGAACCTAATGACTTTACGATTTCTAGCAGTGGCACTCCCATTCACTCAAGTTTTCTATGATCAAAAATTCAATGCTATCTGTAACTCTTCCATCTGTTAACTTTCAGATAACAGTATCATTCTGTCTTTGCAACATCTCATATTCTCTCCCTCCATTCCCATCCTCACACAGCCTATTATCTCTAATTACTGGAAAAACACAATAGCTTACTAAATTATATTCCCACCTTCATTTGGCCACCTCTTCATATATCCTTCACTTCCAAAACAGTCTTCGTTGCACACTGACACTCCCCGCCTGGGGTCAAATTGTCCTCTTCAAAATGTTCAACTCTTGGTTGACTACACAACTCTTGGTCTTACATATTAGGACAGAGTAGATTAACTTTTCCTTAAAGAGGAAAAATCTAATTTCAAAGAGCATAATGGAAATATTAGCAGGTAAGCAATGTATTTGGGTTGAGAGACTTGAGATTGTTCCATTTCATAATCAGAATAAAATCGGAAAAGATTATAAGTAAAGAAAAATCAGAATTAAACAGCAGCAAAAACAAGGCCAAATGGATTTCCCAATTAATGCTAATAAAATGTCTGAGAGTCTGTCATCAAAGCCCTCCACAATCTGGCACAGAGTTATCCTTCCAAAACTATTTCTCACTACTCCTCTCTATGTAATCTCTGCTTCAAATTGGACTAGTCGCCTGTACACCTCCTGCTGCTTTGCTGTCTCCATTCCTTTGCTTACTATGCATGCCTTCTTTAACAGGCCTTTCCACCTACAGCTGTTGAATTTCTACCCATTCTTTAAAGCCCAACTCAAATATCACCTCTTCAACAAAGCATTTTATGCTTCTCTTGGCAAAGAGGTTTAAGCTGGTGTCCCCTGAATTTGTAGAAGTCCTTTTTAAAAACTTGTTAACTGTATTTCAATGTAAGTGGTTTCTTTTGTAAACTCTAGTATTTTATGCATTTTTAAAGAATTCAGATAAATTACCAGATTGCCAAAAAGCTCCATTACCTTCCCCGAAAAAGTTAAGAACTCAACTTTCATAAAGACTCTCTTCTTGTGAAAAGTTATTTGTGTATATGTAATAATACTTTTATTATAAGCTACATGTTTGCAGGGTCTCTACTCTGATTATTTTTTCTAATCCCATTACTTCATCTAGCATAGTGTTCTGTACCTAGTAATTGCTTTAAGAAATCAAAATCATTTTAAATCAGCTAATTATCTTATATATTTTTTAAAATTTCTCTTATCTAAATATTTTCACCCTTGTTACCCCATATAATATGGTGTGTGATTATTTATTTACTGTAAAATTAAAATTAGCTAAGGACCTTTAAAATCATAGTTAAATCACTTATTTAAACTTAGAAGATTGATAACATTTTAATCTTTATGGGGGAAAAGACTTCAAGAATTTTTAGAGAACTCTTGGTGTTTTATGAATGGAACCACCTGCACAGGAATCAAAATACAGAAGTTCTGATGGGTACTTGTGAATATTTTAACCTTTCATACACATAGATTTTATTACCAAAATGATATATCCTTCTTAAGTTATCTGGCAACTATCACACAAAAGGACAGAAAGAAAGGGGTAGCATTTGAGTATCTTTTAAGAGTAGGTAATAGAAGTAGCTACTTAAAGTGCAATAAAAGAGACAATATTTAAGTGTCCCTTTCTAAAAATTCACCCCTTTACTGCCACAAATTCTGTCCCCTTCAGAATGTATATTTTGTGTGTGAGGGGAGTATAGTGCTTCCTGTCATAGTCAAGTTGTGAGTTTCAAAGAAGCAAATATTTTAGAGGACAGTTAACACACCAGGTTTTACAATTTTAAACCCTGCCTAGGGCAGACAAATCTTAGTTCCTCTTTCACTGGATTTAAAAAATGCAATCCATAGAATAAACCTTTGAAAATAGGGAGAGAATCAAGATTATTTTGAAAAAACACGGTTAAAGAATTCAAAAGTATAATCAGTGACCAAAATAAGTTTTCATTCCCCATTACCTAGATAAGACTGACGTTCATTTTCGAATGTCACAACCTCCCTGGATCAAATCTTATTGATGAGGAAAATGAAGGAACTGAACTAGACTTACTCCAAGATCCCTTTCAGCTCTAGAACCAGGATCCTATTTAAGCCATGCCTGACTTTGGTCATCTGTTGAGAATCTACAAATCTGAAATTCCCAGAACTTTAATTGAGAGCCTTTTGCAAAAAGGCTATCCCTGCTGTCTGTAATGGATACTCTTCCAGGATTCAGCAATACTAAATAGACAAAGCAAAGAAATACAGTTTCCAAATGAATTTAAAAGTTTAAAAAAAAAAAAGTCCTCAGCAATCTGGTCAAATATCCACCTCGCACATACATGCTTAAGACTTCACAGTTATGTCCACATTTTGACATCCATAACTGCGGAGAAAACCAATGAAGTCAACACATTTTGCAAGGCAAGTCAGAATTTCAAAGGAGATCTGCAAGAATAAAATATCAATGGAAATGCAGCAATTGAAAATGTATGACTGCACCAACACCAGTCTCCCAGATTGGGGCAAAATAGACAAACTGCTCCTCAAATTGGAAAATGTTCCCTTCAGAGGGGCAAAAAAAAAAAAAAAAAAAAAAAAAATTAGCAGGCAAATAGTAGTACAAGAGAGTAGAAGACAGGAAGGAATCCAGATAATAGGATGATTCTGTTTCCCTAATGGGGAAAGGTAATGTGATGGAAAAGCAGATTTAAGCAGCCACAAAACAAGATCATATGGATTTTCCAGTTAATGCTAATAAGAAGTCTGGGATCCAACAATTGCATCAAAAGGAGGATTAAAAGGCAAGCGGGTGTAGCTAGCCAGTTCATCGCTTAGACTCTTCAGCAGGAGGTATAGCAACAAAACGGGAAGGGGGAGGGGGATGCAGAAGGGTGTTTCCAGCGATTCAGTAAAAGAGCCTAGTTTGGTCCCTCAAGGGAATGAAAGCAAATCACCCCCACCCTAGGAAAGCCAGGAGCCCTGGAGTGACACAAGCTGTTTGCACCTGTCACAGCCACCATTTCCTGTACCAGAGGGGAGGAGGCGACAAAGTTGCCTTCAGGGTCTCAGAGGAAGGGAGGGAGGATGGAGCTGAGAAAGAAGAGCAAGGCCATTAAGAACCCAGAGGGGGCACTTTTCAAGCCTTTCCACAGGATATTTGGGGCCCCAGGGACCAGGATTCTCATGGACACCCCCTTCCCTCGAGGCCAAAGCAACTGGACACGCTTAAGAATCAAGATTATGAGATGAGCACTAGGACTGGAATAATTAAAAAAAAAAAAAAAAAAAAGAGGGTGAAAGACTGGAAAATGTTCAACAATACCATGTATACTCGTCCTCTAGCTGGCTGCAAAATCCATTCTCCAGGTCCAGCAGCTCCACCTCATCCAGCAGGGTCGGAGCAGGAGAGGCCGGGGCCGATGTCCCCAACGGAGAAGAGACCCCAGGCTCCTGCCCCCCACTACCTCCTCCCCCTCCCCCTTCTCCCGGCCCGGGAAAGCCTGCCGGGGATGGTTTGAAATACACGAAGGGCTGTTCGGGCTGGGTCAGGCTGCACAGGAGGGTCGGGGCCGGGCTGGGTAGGCAGTAGGTCCCAGGGAAAGCGGGGCTGCTGCTGCCGCTACTGCCGCTGCTGCTACCCCCGGGGCTCAGTGCCAATGCCAATCCCCCCGCGCCTCCTGCGGCCGGGGGGCTCAGGGGGCTTCCAGCTGCGGGCGGAACGGTCACGGTCACAGCCACGGCCGGCGGGGACAGCGGCGGCGGGAGCAGCAGCAGGTGCGAGCCCGGGGAGGCGGTGGCCGCTGCGGGGTGGGTGGAGGAGGTCAAAGAGGAGGCTGGCACTGAGCAGGAGGAGGAGGAGGAGGAGGAGGAGGAGGCGGCGGCCGCGGCAGCGCTGGCCGCCCGGCTCCGCAGCTGCTCGTTCTGCTTCTCCAGCTTGCGCACCAGCTCCTGCAGCTTCTTCACCTCCAGTTCCGCGTTCACCACGCTCCCAGAGCCGGCTCCGGGGCCGCCCCCGCCGGGTGAGCACTTCACCTGCTCCGCCATCATCTGCGGCGCGGGTGGCTTCAGCAGAGCTGCCTCCATCCTCGGCTCCCGGACCCTAGAAACGAGGCCGGGGCCACAGTACCGAGAGCCGGGGCTGCCGCTGCCGCTGCCACTCCCTCTGGTCCCTTCCTCCCGCCTGCCCGAGCCCGGCGGCCAGCACTGCGGGTGCAAAGAGTGAGCCCCCTGAGAGCATCAGCCACCTGCCCCGGCCTCGTCCGGCCGAGCGAGCGCGAGCCAGCGAGCGAGCGGCCAGCAGCCACCAAGTTCTTCTGCACATGCTCACTGGAGCCCCCTCCAGTCCCACAGGGCTTTCAAGAGCAGGGCTCCGCGGCTCCGGGTTTTTGCGGGGGCCGGGTGGGGGTGGGGGGCGTGGCGTGGAGTGGGAGCGGTTGAGGGATGCGCTTTGATGAGAGGGAACTGTGAACTGTGAAAGGGCGGTGCCGGATCCCGGGCTTGGAGTCTTGATGGCTAAAACGGAAACAACCACTGGAGAACCTGAGCCCAGGTGTCAAATTAAGGGAGTGTTTTTTTGCAGACCGAAAAGTTTTCCTTCCTCTTATTCATCCCTAACCATAGAGGGAACCTTACTGGTGGACGTTTATTGTTTCCTAAGTGCTAGGGGAGGAGATGTGAAAGTACTTCAGAAGGCATACAGTATCAGTGCTAATGAAGCTTGTGTATGAGGAGACCAAGCACCCAGGTGCCAGGTGGGCGATGGCTAATTCACCATTCACTGCTAAGAAAAATCTGTAGTTGTGAATACCAGTGTTAGTTGATAGCCCTTAAGGTGTACACACTATATTCATTGGAAAAGCAGTCAGGCTTTGCCACACAGCCACACAAAGTGTGGGAGGACAGATCCAATTCAGGCGCAAGGCAAGACATCATCCCATGATGTCATTAGTCCTCTTAGAAAAGGAAGCATCATCAACAACAACGTTTTGAGAAGCTTTTTTTTAGAATTAGAATTTGCTTGTTGGAAGGATTTCTAAGGTCTTACAGGAAAAGAATCACCACTGTGTAATACATTGCAATATGCCCACTCAGGAAGGAGGAAACTACCACTGCACTTTGGGATAGTACTAAGAGATTCTCTCCAACGGTCAATCTTAAATTTTGTCTTTTTTTTTTTTTTTTTTTTGCATCTTCCACCCATTGCTTCCAGTTCTTCCCACTAAAACCAAACAAAATATGTCTAAATATCTCGTTCCTGTGACAATCCTTCAAATACTTAAACCCAGCTATTGTCTCTCACTTCCCCACTCTTCTCTTCCCCAAGCTAAATATCCCCACTTCCTTCAATGCACATTTACTTTTCCACTATTTTTTCCATGTGACTTTTTTTTCATAGGAAAATGATGAAGGGAGGTAGTTTTTGAAACCTAGTCCTAGTTTTCCTTTTCTTTTTCCTTAATTTTTTTTCCAGAAAATTTTAACTTATTAGCTCTTGTGATAAATATTGTTTCATAGGTTTCTATGGCTCTTTCTGGGACACACTAGGTCAGGTGGGAGCCTCTCTCCATCTCCATCAAGACCTCTCTACAAGACACAAGGCAACTGGAGATCCAGGAGATTAGACAAGGGACGACACTTGCACAGGGAAGATAGAAGACTAGCTCCGTTCAGGAGGAAATAATGAAGGAACAATTCAATGGGGGATACAACATTTGGGTCGAGTTGGGGCAGGAAGAAGTAGGAATCCAAAAAGAGTCTAACAGACCCATGGGAGGTGAGAACTTACACGAGGTCTGTCTCTCTCTCTCTCTCTCTCTCTCTCTCTCTCTCTCTCTATCTCTATCTCTCTCTCTCTGTCTCTGTCTCTCTCCCTCCTCTGTGTCTCTGTCTCTCTCTCTGTCTCTCTCTTTCTGTCTCTCTCTCTCTCCCTCCTCTGTGTCTCTGTGTCTCTGTCTCTCTCCCTCCTCTCTCTGTCTCTGTCTCTGTCTCTGTCTCTCTCCCTCCTCTGTGTCTCTGTCTCTCTCTCTCTCTCCTTTCTGTGTGTCTCTGTCTCTTTCTGTCTCTGTCTATCTCTCTGTCTCTCTCTCTTTTACACACACACACACACACACACACACACACACACAGCAGGATCTAAGGTCATTAGTCTCAGACTCACCCCAACAAGTACAAGGATTTCAGAGAACAACCAAGAATTTAAAGGACATTTTCATCATTCCCATCACAGAGCATCAGTGGGCAGGGATGGAGACAAGGTCCCTGAGCTCTGCCTTCAGGCCACACTAGTCTAGGGTAACCTTGAACTTTGCCACAATATGCAGGTATTTGATTGGAGAGTCCACAAAGTCATTTCCAGTCTTCTTGGAAAGCACGTTTTCCCAGCAATTTTACTTCAAAGAACCAGGTGACCTCTTGAGGGTTATGTTGTTATTGATGTTCAGGAAGCCTGAAAATTTCTTCCTCTAGCTTCTTCTTTAGCACTAGATACTCAGGTTTGTAACCTTAGGCACCACAGTAAGCCATATGAACTTGAATGGCTAGGCTGGAGCCCTGGCTTTGGCCAAACCACTAGACTGCTTAGCAGAATAGAATGCGGACATTTCCACATTCCAAATTGTGGAATCTAGTCCTAAATTTCTACTACTTAGATTCTACTACCTGAAGCCTCCCTCTCAGCTTCCCCTTTAATAAATTTCCCTATTTCTCTTGAAGGTACTATGCTTCCAGTCACCTTGATCTTGTAACTTTCACATTGTCCTAGACTGCTTGCTCATTCTCCCTCACAGAACCAGTTGTCAAATCTTGTGCTTTTCTACAGTCATAAATTTGAATTTAAACATTTCTCTCTATTCACACAGCTACCCCCTTAGTTCTGGCCTTCCTTACCTCTCACTTGGATTATTACAACATTGCCTAACTGGTTTCTCTCTACTCCAGTCTATTTTACACAGAGCTGCTAAAGTAATTTTTAGGGGCTTTTTGAAAATTTTACCATGTCTCTCTGCTAAACACCTCCAGTCTTTCCTATTTTCCTATAGAATGAACTGGAAACTTTAAATTTTAAAGTACTTCACGATCTAACCCCAAGTCATCTTTTCAGCCTCAAATCTTCTTTACACACTTTTTTCACCTTCCATTGTTTGTACTACATGTCTTACCTCTCTCAGAGTTCCTCTCTTCAAAGCTCAGCTTAAGTACAATGTTTTGCATAAACCTATACCTGCTTACTCCCAACAGTTAGTAATCTCCTTCCCAAGCTATCTCCTATTTAATTACTTTGGTATAGTTAAATAGGATGCCTAAATAATTTAAACTAAGCTTAAAGCTTAAATAGTCAAGGTTAAATAGTTTAAGACTGCACTAAGACTTTAGAATGTAATCTTTTTATGAATAGGAATCATTTTATTCCTTATATTGTTAGCTCCTATGACTAGCACAATACTTGTTAGTAAGACCTTAATAAATGTTAAAGTTCTAAATAAATAAATATATTGATGTGTGCATATACATATACTGTATACATGTATATAGAGTGCGCACATGTTTACATAAACTATATACATTGTATTAATATTTATACATGTTTTGTGTATATGTGTCTTCTGTTATTGATCAGTGACCTGATCTAATATATATGTATATGTATGTATGTATATATGTGTGTGTATTTGTATTTTGCACGTGTTTGGTGTATATACATTTGTGTACATGTGTGACCTGAATGCACATGTCTATATATGTGTTTGTGTGTATGTGTGCATGTTTTCTTTTGTTGTAGGTCAATATCCCACTCTCTGGTGCAATGAGTATTGGAAGTGTTTCCATAAACAAATAGACAAATAAGGGAAATCTTTGCTATAAATGGAAGTCTGTCCTAATGTAATATCTGACCTTTATTATCCCCATCTCTATACCTTTCTTAGAAACTAAAACCCTGCGCTCCTCTTTTTTTGAGTTTCAATCTATCTCCAGTCTCCTTTGGATGTTACTAAAACCTGGAGAAGTGGAGTCCTCCCAATGAAAGTCCTAAGTAAAAGGTCTATGGAAGGATTTTTCGCATGCTCAGTAGCAGATGCGGGTAAAGCAGTATTTCTGTTACACAAAGAAGGAAGGAGACAGGCACAATGGGAACAAAGAGCTACCGGGCTCCACATTAGCAAAAGAAATAAAGAAAAGGCACATCCTAATGAAAAGAATAAGAGTAATGTGATAAAGAAATGCAGCCATCTTAAACCAGAATTAACACTTCAAGGGAAAAAATAAAGAATTGGCCCCTCCCCCATTTTTCAGATGATGGAATATAGGGTACAACCAAGCAACCAGTAGTCAATATTTTCTATTGTCTCTTCTAAGAACTGGCTTTTATTAATGTACTTGTAATTGAGGTCTCGAATCATATTTTGTTTTCAAAATATCAATATTAAAAATAAAACTCTAATCAAAGGTTGGATTCTAAAGTTCTCTTTAGTTCTTAAAAAAAACTTGCAATTTAAACAGGGAAGGTATAGGAAACTAGTCTATTCTTAAAATTTTCAGAATTCTGCATCCATTTTCTAACAAAACAATCTCCCCTCCTAAATTTCTAAAGTGGAAAATGGCAAATTCCTTGAGAATAATTTAAGCCCTTTCATTCTTTTATATAAAATATTTTTAGATTTCCATGAATTATACAGTGATAGATATACATATGTATATATAATGTGTGCACACACACACACTTCTGTATAAAGGCACTCAAAAAAATCAGACTAATTTTCAGTTGGTTTTCCCCCCAGGTTGTCAGTCTCTTTAACACACATAATTAAAGAGGTTGCTGGTGTCAGGGTTATAATTAAGCAGTCTTAATTTTGATGTAAATTTGTAGCCTTTTTATTTTGAATAAAATTAACTGTATAGTTGCCTAGTCCTTTAACCCAAAAAAAAAGTGTATTTTCAGAACAGTGTAAACTAATTTTAATTCATATAACATAAATTCATAAAACTGATAACTACTTGTATTGTGAATGATGTGTTCAAGGATGCAGTATAACTGTGGATTCAAAGCTGAAAGAAATTTCAAAGGTCATTTATGAAGAGTCAGGTCTAAAAATCATGAATGATTGACCTGTTGACTAAGTCTGGTGATGGAACATACTGTACCTATAATGTATAGTTTTAGATAGTTGTTGGGGATGAAGGAGAAACAACTAAAAAATTAAATGATTACCTTTGGTCAAATGGCATGTATCAGAGCCTAGACTTCATCACAAGCAATTCTCACCATGTCATGTAGCCTCTCATTTAACTCATAAATTTCTTTTAAAAATGAAAAATTCATCTATAGTCCCTTTCTGTACTTCAAAAAATTATAGTGTGACTGTTTAAACTTTGCTTTAAAAATAAATTATCCTTATAGAATAATGTCTATATGTTCACATTAATTTTTAAAGCATTGTAGATGAATCACATTCATTTAGTTGATGGCTTAGAATTGTACTACAATCATCCCTTGTATTTACAAATATTTTCCCTACAGAGATCTATTATTATAAACTCAGTATTACAGATGAGCTAACTCAAATTAAGCCATTTGCCTAGCTCTAGGAAATTTCCAGTTGGTCTAACCAATAGTCTGCTTTCTGTCTTTCATTAAACTTTCTTAAAGCATCAGTAGCTCCTGGAGTTCAAACTTTCAAACCTAATCAAGAAAAGCAGCATGATGGAATGGAAGATCTGAATTCAAATTCTGTCTCTGAAATATTTTGGCTATTTAAATTGGGCAAGGCTTACCATAATTTCTCAGTGTTTGAAGCAGCTCTAGAAATTTCAGAGGTATCCACCTGAATTGGCAAAGAGAGTTCCTTATATTACTGAAATCTGTTCCTATATTACTGAAATCTGAAGGACAGATTTATCATTGCCTTCTAAATATACACACCTACAATTGTCACCACATACATTAAAGTCAGTTGATTTGATCTTCTCCAAGAAGAAAGCAAACTTCTGGTAAGCAGAACCAAGGACAAGACCTGTTGAATGTTACTGGGATCTGATTGACTCAGAAGCCACTGTAAATTTTATTACTACTTCAGTCAGCAGAATTCTCCATTTGTTTCTACCATCCAGTGGCAAGAAAACTCATTAAAAAGCTTGACCAAGCTTCTTTTAGCAATCCCTATGTTGCTGGGCTTTAAACTATTTCCTATCACAGGCAAGCAAGCTTTCTATAGACCAGAAAATAGTCATTTGCTCTCTTCTGACCAAGCCCATTTGAAAGCTGATAAAATTCCTTTAGCTTTGATATGATCATCTTAAAAGTACAGTATACCAAAAAAAGTTTGGGTTTTTTTTGAGAAGTGGCAAAAAGATAAGATGCCAAAATTTATTTTAAATGAGCCATGAAGCTTTCTCATTCTAATCCCACCCAGTCCTACCTAGTAATCCCAGTCATTTCAACACCTCCTGTGACTATGCTTCCATATAGCTATAATTAGTTATTATAATAATAACAACACCTTGTACTTCAGTATCATATTATACATTTCAAATTGTTTGCACAATCATTTATTTGGTTTTCACAATAACTCTGTGAGGTAAGTAGAGCAGGAATCATCATCTCCCAATATACAGAAAAGGAAACTGAGAGGCAGAAAGATTAAGTATTTTACTCAGTCTCTTAACAAAGTTGCAGATAGAACCCAGATGTCCTGACTTCTAATAATCCTTTTCCTATTATGTATGCTATGTTTCTATTTCTGATTTTATATGGATTCATGAATGAATGAGGAAGTGTTTATTAAGTGCTTACCACATGCCAAGCATTGGCTAAGCACTAGTGAGCCAGATGGAAAAAAAAGAAAGAAAAGAAAAGAAATAGGGCTTAATATCAAGGAGCTTATATTTGCTCCACATGGAGCTACATACCAATATCATACCCATAGCAATGGGCTTTGAGCCTTGGGTTATACATTTTAATAGATGGAGATAATATATGGAGAGAAATGGTGATCAGGGAAGGGAGTATTGGTGTGGGGAGTCACCAAGATTGTGCTTGGGACCATAGTACTATTATTGTGTCTATCTTTCTACCAACAGTGGTAGAATTAATTTGATTACTGGTTCCAGAACAAGACTTGAAAATCAAGGAGTGGAAGAAGAGTGCAACAGAGGAGATGGCAAGATGCCCCAAAGTCCTAGTTTTCTTTGGTGGAGACTAGGTAAGATAGATTCATGAGCACATATCCTGTCCTCCCATTAAATTGTAAACCCTTGTGGGGAAGAAATAAATTATTTGCAATTTACTTTTTATTTCCTAGCATCACCTACAAAACCATATTTAAAGCAACCTTCCAAAAACAGGAATAGAGTCATCCAACAATGATCAGGTATTCCATTGCAATGAACAAATTCATCCTAGAATGAATTTTGGTAGCTATCTATATCTAGGCCTCAAGCTTCAAAATATAACAATATCGTGTTAGATTCAGGAGAATTATTGAGATAACCTGTCCCATTGTTGACTCATCCTGAATGGTCAAAATCCTAGAAGAGCACAGGAATATGTATTCCTCCCTTTTGGGGACTACAAGTCATCATAGCATCTGTGCTCTCTTGTGATACTCAGAGCTTCCTTGAGCTTTCCTTTCTCTTCTCCTAATGTATTACCTTAGATATGCAAAATTGCAAAGTCCCCATTTCATACACACCTAGAGTGACTGTATTTCCTCTTTCATATACCTTTACACGAGATGCATAAAACCCCAGCACAGTCAGAAATGCACGATACAACACCTGTTCTACTCTTTCCCCATTCCCACAGTTCAGCAAGCTTTACCATTTGTGCTTACAGCAAAAAGGACCTAATGCAGTGCTAGATTCTAAACACAAAGACTGGTTGGTATATTTTGTTGGCTGATGGATTATATCTTTGTGTATTCTCCACAGCAGGTATCTAGGGACACTGAATTCAAAGTTCAATTTATTACTGAATAGACCGCCTGGAACATTTAAGTCACAAGCATGGAGTGAGAAACAATGAGTTTCCAAAATTAACAAAGTTGCTAGTGCTGGCATAACATTTCCAGAAGTACAATGGTCATTCATTGCCTGCTTATTTATGCACAAAAGACAAAAACAACATAAATGGTCATTGTGTGCTTCCTGATATGGTTATTTTTCACTTTTATTGAAATCCTTACATCCTAAATCTTAAATCCTTATAGGCACAGTTACTATTCTGGGAAGAACTAAATGGGATGGTTTTTGAAACATATGGCCAGCTCAAACAGACATGGTACTTAATTCTCAATGATGTTGAATTTCAAAGATAAAACGTAGCACTTTCTCCAAGTAATTTGACATTTTAAGAATTGCTTTACTTTTTTTTTCTTTAAAAGAAAGTTCCTTGATGCCTTTTGTTTCTCATTAAATTATTTATCTCTATGCCAGGATCCTTCCCCCTCATCTTCCTATACTCATTGATTGAAATTTCCTCTGTATTTTATTCCTCTAATTTAGCACTTTTATAAAAAGTTTACAAATATATAACCCAAAACCTTAAATTTGGTTTAAACCAATGCCACTTGAAAGATAGAGATTTCTGCCTTTTAGAAATAAAATTTTCTTCAACATGGGCTTAACTTGAAAGATAAAAATAGATCTGGAACCACACTACTCTCACTGAATTTTTTTTTAATTTTTCCACTCTTCTTTTTTCTCATCTTCAGTCTTCCCCAGTTTTCTTCAGTTAACAGCTCAAATCATATCTTCAAGAGACCATTCCAACCTTCCTGCCTAGTAGTGTTTTCTCTCTGACATTACCTCCTAGTTATGCTATATGCATTTTGAAAGTATATACACTGTATTCTCTCCTATTAGAATGTGACTTCCTTGAGATCTGGAACCATGTTTTCTTCTTCCTCTCCTCCTCTTCCTCCTCCTCCTCCTCCTTCTTCTTCTTCTTTTCTGCTGAGGCAATTGGGGTTAAGAAACGTGCCCACAGTCACACAGCTAGGAAGTGTTAAGTGTCTGAGGTCAGATTTAAATTCAGCTCCTGACTTTCGGGCTGGTGCTCAACCATGTTGTTTTTTGTTTTATTTTGTATTTTTGTTTTTATTTTTCTTGCATTCCCAGTACTTTACCATTAAGCATAACTGTGTAATAAATGTTTCTTGACTGTCAATCTGACTGATATAATGTGCTGGAGTCCATGGTCCATTGGCATAACCCTCAAGACGCCAAATTCACTTCCATTCCAGGAATGGGCAACAGAAGTGGACTTTTAACTGATGCATTTTGCCATTTTCAACCCATTTTACTTATTAAATATCTATTTCCTTGACTCCCAATTAGTATGAAGTTGCAATGCTCTTTCATTCTTTGTTTTTTTCCAACACTTTTCTCATCCTTTCCAGTGCTATATGACATACTGAGTTTTCTTAAAGAGGACAAACTGCTTGATTTTAATTTAACTATTGAATGATTTTCATAACACCTATAGAGTTCAATGAGATATATTAATGTGTCTCTGGAATCAGATTATCCAATAATAAGAAAGCTACCATATTTCATTCTCCTCAATCTCCAAGAAAAAAAAATATTTGGAATGCTAGTAATAGATAGTTAGAGATTGGTTCATCTATAATAGTTCACAGAACATGGCAAAACCCAGACTCTAGTGGAACATAAAAGACTGATGTTTACAAAGCTATTCTAAGCAAATCTTGCCACAAGTCCCCAAAAGTTCAATTTCAAGAAGAAAGAGAATAATATGTCTTTTAGTTATTTTGGATGGTTCCACACAGTTTATTGGGATCTTGTCTGAAATCATGTTGAGTACAAATTTCTTTTCTATTTTTAAAAATAACTGTGAATTTATTTCATGTTTTTGAAAGCTGAACTTTACATCTTATTTATCTATAAGGAATTCCTTGAAAATTTGACTGCCTTGACCAAAAAAGTGGAAGGTAAGGATTTTTAATATTTTCTGTGTTTAAAATAACTGATAACTAAGGAATCATCAAATACAGCCCAATAGATAGGATAGGAGAATGGGTAATGACTAGTACAAATGATTTTAGGAGCATAAAGACTCTGTTTTCAGATTTAGTTGATTATACTACTTATAAGTAATTTTAATTAGTGAATTGAAAACAGTGTCTGAAAGCTTCCAGATGCTACTAAAAAACTGGAGGCAGAGAAAACAACAAATAACAATGAAACATGATTTTAGAGAATTGGACTCATTAGGTGATTAGGCCAACAGATGGCAAATGTAGTTCAAGAATGAAAAAATGTAAAAATATTTCAGCTGGTAGTAACTAGTCTTGTGGGTACTTATAAATCTGGATACCATCCAATGAACAGAGATTGAAAGGGAAGTACTGCAGGAAGAAAAGAACTGATAAACTAAAGGGAAAAATAACAAAAAGGATAAAATGATTATCAGTGAACTTTTGGTTGCTTTAGTTCTCCATATCTATTATGTATAATAACCATTGAGTTATCATAAGGCAATAATCCTCTGATATTAGCAGTCAGTCAATGGGAGTAGTCATTTTAGTGACTCAAGGTGTGGTCTGTGATATTTCATAGAGGGAACTATGGAATTATGGATACAGAGTAAAAGCCCAGTGAAAGAAAGTTCTTGGCCAAGCAGAGATGGTTACACTAATAAGATGCATAGTCACCCTGTAATTCCTTATGGAACCCTGTAATTCCAATGAATGAATATTTGTGGGGATAAAAACCTCAAAACCTTGGTTAACTTGCATTTGTGTCTGCTCCAAACTAATTGAGCTTTGCTTTGAATAAGACTATTTCTCAAAATAGAAGGACAATAAAAAATGATGTTTGATTCTTAAGGAAACATGGATTTTTCTCCTCTCAGTTCTCTGACTGAAAACCATAATGTGTGCCTGTTCCTTTAAGAGGCAAATAAACCATATTTAAGATGTGACAGGAATTTTACACTTAGACTCATAATAGAGGTCAGCAACCAGCAACTCTTAGATTGAAAGTGATTCTTGGTCAAAATAATGAAGGATTTTATATTCTTGTCAGTATTGTCTATTGCAATACATCAACTTGTTTAATCTAAATAATATCAACATCTAAAGTCTAAATTAGGTTGCTGTGAAATCTAAATTAGGTTGATGTGGCCAGCTTAAATGGATTATATGGGTTTTCAGAAAGAATAGGAAGGAATATTGAAGAGAGGCCAGTAGTATTTAGGAAGACAGGGTCAGTATTTTCCATGTAATAGGAATATTCTTGATAAATATTTATTGAATGATTGATTGAATGAATGGAAGACAAGTCATGGAACTCTTAGTCTTACTTTCCATGGACTTTCTATTTCCTAACCTTTCAATTTTTTCGTGACTATCAGAGTTTTCTCAGTATTCATGATTTTTTATTTTTTAAGTTTTTAAACAGAAATGTGTATTGTATTTTACTGGAATTTTTTTTCTTAATCTATTGATAGAATCCTATGATACTGTTTTTGTTATTAATATGATCTATTATATTTTTCATTTTCTGAATATTGCTCTAAACCTGCATTTGTGGCAGAAATTCAAATTTTCCTCAGTCTGGTTAAATAGTAACTTCTATACTGATGAATGGTGGTATTTAGTTGTAGGAAAGGGTGATAGTCAATTTGACAATTTATTAATCACAGAATAATTAAATAAACCTCTAGTTTTTACACTTCAAAAATGTGTTACTGTGGTCAATTTGCTAACATTTTGTTCAAAATTTTTGCATTGTCTAGTTTTCTAGCTGTAAAATTATTTGATTCACTTAGGTCTTTGAATTTCCAGTTAAATCAGTTATTTCTTACAGCAGAACTCAAATCCCATAGTCGTCAGTTCACAAAATTTATTGTGTTTATACTTAGGCACACGATAACAAGAATATACTTGAACTTCTTTGTTTGAAATAAAAAAAGTATTTGGCAGAGAGAATCTTAATTCTCGTGGAAGGGATAAGTAAAGAAAATTTAAAAGGGACTAGTCCATTTTCATATTGTTCAATTGGAGTGGAGAAAAAATGGACCTTTTGGATTTGGAGATATTGTGTTTCTAGTATAATAGTGACTTATTAAAATATTATTAATAATGTTTTAGTGTGAAATTATTTTCTATGAAATTTATAATTTTTAGCAGTGTGATTTTTAATTACTTTTTGGCCAATGTCTTTTTTACATTTCTGAAATCACAGCATAAGTTTAGGAAAATATGGTTTTATTTTCAAAAATAACATTTAAATATAGCTCCTATATGAATGTACTCTTGCACAGTAAGATATTACTAATTTAAACAGATCTGAATACAGGACAATTCAACCTATGGGAAACAATGAAAATTCTGAATTATAATATATTTTAACATAAGATATATATAATAGCAAGGGCAGAACTATATTGACAAGTCTTAGGTCATTTGATAATGGAAACATTAAACATACATAAGGAAAATATAATTAGCACATCAATAGCTTATATATATGTATATGTATATCTATACATATAGATAGGCATATTTTTGCTTGTAAAAATACTTTAGGGCATTAAGAAACAGGCTACTCTAAATAAGTTTGGTTTTTATTCTGGTTTTTTTCAACATTCTTTTATAATGTAATCAGATTGTTATAAATTTTAAGTTATTGTTTAAATTATAAATATTTTGTAAGTTACAAAGGTAATTAAGCTTTAGGCTATTCTCCTAGTTTTCTGACCATGTCACATCTCTTCAGAAAGTTTTAGTGTCTCCTTATTTCTTCAAGTGTAAAATACAAACACCTCTGTCTGACATTTAAAGTCCTTTAGGTTTTAGACAGTTTCCATATTACTGTGTCGCAAGGTTTCAGCCAAACTACCTATCTGGTTTTTGTGTCTCTAAAGAGACTTATAATATTATTCCTTCTCACCAGGGAGGTGCTGATATATGTTTGGGGAGAGAAGGGGATGTGGTACACACTTTTGAGTTTAATTTGCACTATTAACATTTTCCTCCATCACTTTCTTAAGTCTAGAAAAAAACAAAACAATAAATGAGTGATGATTACAAAACTTGCCACATAGTGTAAATACCCATATTGAAATTTTCATAGTTGAATTTTGTGAACTGCTTAGAGTTGATTCCTGCTCTTTCTCTTTCCTGAAATTCCCAGCTAACTTGGAAGCTTAGATCAAACACCATGCCCTCTATAAGGGCCTTCTGAACTTCACAGAGGTGTTAAAGCTCCTTTCCTCCCAAAAATTACTTAGATATTTAGAATTTACTTTCTCTCTCTCTCTCTCTCTCTCTCTCTCTCTCTCTCTCTCTCTCTCTCTCTCTCTCTCTCTCTCTCTCTCTCTCTCTCTCTCGTTGTTTTACCAAAGAAGAATGGAAGCTCCTTGAGGATGGGAACTATTTTAGTTTTGTCTGTATGAACAACAAACAGAAGAGTTCCTGCTACATAATAAATATTTGAGAAATTCTCCTTGAATTGAATAAATAAAATTCAATGTCTTAGTGAAGTCTGAGCAAAGAAGTCTACTTTTCCAATTTGTGCTTCAGAGATGTTATTTAAATGAATACAACTTCTTGTTTGTTCATCAGTAATTAATCTGGGAAACTTTTTTGGAATGAAACATTGGCTTGACAAAAACCAAAAGAAAAAAAATAACTACAATGTTTAGGTTTTGTATGAATCATATAAATTTGAAATCTAGGAGAAATTATAGTTTTGATTTTGTTTTTAAAGAAAGAGTTCATGTCATATTAATTATAATTTGCTATTTTCTAATGAATGGAAGGGGGAAGAATAGGCTCACCTGTTTGTATCATTCCTAAAACTAAAAAAAAAAAAAAATCTGTTCATTTAAAAATGCCAGCTATTATTTTATTATTTGAAAACAACCATATTGGGATGCCACCCAGAACATAGCATAATCTGGAATAGTTGAAGGCTTCATGGTGACTTTTTTGATGGAACTAGACCAAGTCATTGTGAATCTTGTCACATTACACATTGGATGACAACTTCTTCACAAATGCTTTAGCTTCCTTGTTAATGCTCAGCAGAGGTAATAATTACTTACAGACGTTCCTGCAATTCATTTGAATTATAGGGTTGTGATTCTGAGAAGAAAATTCTACCATTTTTCTGGGCCCCATAATCAGTGATAAATTTCTGAAGGGCTATCACAAGCACTGAAGCCTTTCTGTATTATTTATACAAATCTCAGATTTCTGCTAGAATTCCATGTGTCCCCCCTGACTTCCCAAGTCATGCACATTGGCTTTATTTAAGAGAAGATGATTAGTTCTGTTGTTTTTCAAAAAAGCAGTTTTAAAAACATTACAGAGAGGATGAAAAAGACGCCGTTGGGAAAAGGATTGTCAGTATTTTAATAATAAATCTTCCATACAAATGTTCACCAACTTCTGTGGGAAGGTACTTCCTCAGCACATGAGTGAATACATATCTTCCCTCTTTGTGAACTGGAATGAGAATATCTAATTCTTTTTTAGAAACTCTCAAGAAAGTTTGGTAACTATATTTTTATTTCTATTATGAAAAATTAATGTAGTTCTATACCTAAAGAACAATAATGATTAGATATTCCATCCAACAACCATTTATTAAGTGTCTATTATATGCAAGGCACTATGTTGAACACTCTTTCATAAAAATGAAACAGTTCCTCTTCTAGGAGGTATACTAATAAATGACTTGGGGGGAGGGCAGGAGGCTAGAATAATTGGGACAGAAATGTATCTAACACATGTTTAGATTTAATCTGCATCACTAACATATCACTTTCTTAACTCCAGAAAATCAACAAAACAATAAATTAATTTCTGATCTGTAGCTTTTACCAATCTCAAAGATGTAAATGTTCAAAATTCCAGGTATATATTCGGTGCTTTAGTGACTGACACCTTGAAAATTTAACAATCAGGTTTTTAGAGCTTATAGGAACTGACTCAAGCATGCCCTTCCTCTGCATTCTACATATATACAGAGAGGAGGAATTAATAACTTGGAGGAGATCAAGAAAGGCTTTTTCTAAATTACATTTGAGCTGAGTCTGAAAAGGGAACAGAAATTTCAAGAACCAAAGGTGATAGGGAGGGCATTTTAATCATGGGCAACTATTGGAAACAAGGTTCAAAGATTTTTGCTGCAGGAAATATTATGTAGATGTGTGGGGAAATGAAAATGCACTCTAGGATTTTTGTCCTCTTCACACTTATCAATCCCAAGAAACTCTTCTATACCTTCAGTAGTTGAACCTAGTCTGTCAATTCTATTTTTTTGTAGCATCTTTCCTCTGTCTCTCTTTCTCTGTGTGTGAATGCACACACACACACACACACATATATATATATATATGCACCAGTCTTGGAGTCAGAAGACTCATTTACCTAAGTTTAAATCTGGCTTCAGACACTTCAGACCTGTGTAATCCTGGGCAAGTTATTAACCCTGTTTGCCTCAATTTCCTCATCTGTAAAATGGGTGAGAGCAGGAAATAGCAAACCATACCAATATCTCTGGCAAGAAAACCCAAATGGAGTCACAATGAATCACAAATACCTGACATTTCTCTCCTTGCTTTTTTCCAAACAATATACTCTACCTTCCCATTTAAGGCATTTTAAATGGCTACCACCCATGCTTGGAATGCTCTTCCTTCTCATCTTCATATCCTTGCTTCTCTGGCTTACTTAAATTATTGCCTTCTATAGGAAGCCTTTCCTCATCTTCTTCAAACTCCTCATATGTATTTCCATTTTATGTGTGCGTATATTTGTAATTTATATGTAATTGTTTTCATGTTGTCTCCCCCATAATCCTGTAGAGCAGGGACAGTTTTTAGCCTTTCTTGTATCTTCAGCATTTTGTGTAATGGCTGACACATAGTAGGTCCTTAAAAAATAACTTGACTAAACTTTTCCTAACTCTAAGGATGATTTTTCAATGTATCAGGCAGCTAACATTGTGACAAATGACAACATTCCATTTTTTTTTCAATACTTTAAGGATCTATGACCTGATCTACTCTTTTACCATTCGTATTCTTCCTCTTTGCCTTAGTTAATCTTCCTGAATTGCTGAAGCTGAAAAAAATCATCACCAGACCAATCAGGTGACAAGGCTCTCCAAATTTAGCTTGGTAGGTCCTTGGAAGACCTTGGGTGTTCAGAATGCATTTGAAGGCTTGGTAGCACATGCCAGAGTTTTCAAAGTTTATACTCCATTTGCAGAGTTTGTGAGAATCCAAGGTCACCTCCACAATGGTAGTACTTTAGTGAAGTCCAAATCTTATGTGAGACAATGCAGATACAAAGGTAAAAAAAGAAACAGACCTGTTATCATTATTATATTTTTTCTTACATGGAGGTGGGAAGAGGGGAAGTAAAGTACATACAAGATAAGTACATGAAAGATAAATTGGGGAGTGAGCATTAGCAATGGGGGATCAGACAAGACTTTACAGCAGAAATTGCACATTAGTTGAACAGAAGCTGAACAGAAAATCCAATGCATTAACATAAGAATAAGGAGGCATTAAGTATATATATTAATGTTTTTTTTTTAATTTTTATTTTGCTTTCTCTGCCTACATTTTCTTTTTTTGTGTCAAGGTCAATTAGAATTCTAAACTAAAATATTATTCAAGAGGTCTGTGACTGGAACAGTAAACTTTATTGATAGCTGAAAAACTACTCAGTTTATGAAGTTGTTAAAAGTTAGAGATGCTATATATCATTGATTTTCAATAATTATGGATATGAACATATTCAGAAGATGGACATATTTATAAAAGCTATCCACTAAGGTACAATGGTGTTTCAATTTGTTTTAGGTAAATTGGTAAGTCCTATTAGATAGGTCCCATGTTGATTAAATATTGAAGAACTGTTGGGTGTAGTCATTTCTCCACAATTCCTAGATGACTAATATGCATTATTATATAATATTAGAAGTTGGTCAGATGACTGCTAGCTCTAAGATTTAAAGTTTCCTATTCACCATTAACATGCTAACATCAACATATATTTATTAGTTCTTAGATTCTCAGTCCTTCAGTTTCAAAATAGTGTTTTGTCAGGCCTCTGGCTAACTCAGAAAGGCTGTCTTTTGTCAAATACTAGAATACTGAGATCAAACAGGTGGGTAGCACTAAGTATAATCATAGTACATGAGACCCAAAGAGTGTGTGTCAGGGAAAACACTAAAACCACATAATCACTAGGGCAACTCAGTCAGAGGTTGATTTCACTAGGGAATATACACAATAATTCATGGATTCAAAAAGTCTCCTGGGAAGCTCACAATGTGACTGTGCTGTTCCCCCAAACTCTGACAAACCCCAAAATTTAATTTACCTTCCAAAGGCAATTGAAAAGACAAAGATACCCTTCAAAAATGACCAACTTCACATTAATAGGAGAGAAATTTCTCCTCCTCTGAAATCCTCTCTCCAGAACAATAATTCCCAATTATTTTCTAGCTTCTAATTCAATTTTCGCAGATTTACTGTTTTTCTCCATGACAAATTCTTTCCAAAAAACAAAATTCTTAATTGTCTCTTTCAAAAGATCTGTAGACCTATCTTTCAATATAGGCACTCCTTTTACTCCTTCAGGTTATAGCTCATCCATATCCTAGTCATCATGAACTAATATGAATAGAAATTTTAATTATCCACTAGTAAATGCTCTGGTTAATGAGTCACTCCATTCCTTGAGTCTTCAGATGACAGCTACAATTTAATTGGTTTGTAGGGCTACAAAAACTAAAAATGAATTTGCACTTTGAAAGAGCTCCTTTAGCACATGTGACATGAAATAGACAAGCTAGAGTGTCTATAGCTTCAAATATGATGAAGTTTAATAAAGCTATTTACAAAATCTGACATAACTATTGCTGTAACTCGAATATAAGCTAGCCAAGTGGCATTGGAATTTTAAAGGTTAACAAGATATTAATGCACAAAAATAGTGTGGCATATGCAAATCATTTGCCTCATATAGTCAACCTTGGTTAGATTTTTAAAAGGGTTCTGTGTTCAGCTTGAAGTTCCACATGTGGAGGACTAACTAGGAGTCAAGAAGCCTGGAGTTTTATTCCCAGTGTCACTATCTCACTGTGTAACTTTGGTCCAGTCCCTTAAACCCCTGTGGGTCTAGGTTTTCCATGTTTAAAATAAAGGAGTTTGACTAGAATGATCTCCAGCATGCCTTACAATTCCAAAATTCTGTGGTTCAGAATGGGAAGTTAAGGGTGGGTAGGAGAGGGATAGAATAACAACTTTTTTTCTTCTTAAGTAAGAAATAATGTTTTATACAAGGCAATAAACAGTATACACAGATAATAGATTAGGAAGAACAATGACATAAATTACTATGAAAGTCTGTGAAATTATTCTGTCTAGATATCTTTTAAGGATAGATTACTATCTTTCTTAAATACTACTTTGCCTAAAGGTAATAGAAGGGACTAGATGACCTTTTAATGTTCTAACTAGTACCAGACTCTACCGTAGTCTGTCTCTCAATAAGGTCTCTTTACACGAATTCCTTTTGATGTAAAAGTCATACATCAATTTTATTTGGCGCCAGCATAATTTGTTTATTTAATGGTGTATAATTAACCTTTGTTAATTGTATTAACCTTGTTTGTAGTAGGGACTTAATAAGTATTTGTTGAATTGAATCACTAAATGAATGTTGACCAATGAAAATCATAAATGTTGGAGATGGAAGAGCTAAGATTCTGTCCAGAAAGATGATGAATTGACTATTTGAGAAACTGAAAGTAGAATTGTTTGAAATGATTTAAAGCTTGATGAATTATGTAAGTTCAATTTATATATGAAGTCAAAATTACATTTTAAAAAAAGTAGTCTACAAACTGTTTCATCTATATACCCAGCACAAAATATTTTAGTGTCTTTTGGTTTTCCATCAAAATCATTTTCCTGTAATACCAGATCTCATACTTAAACATTTTTTTCGAAAAAAGTAAAACATCTCAGCAAGTCTAATAAATACAAAATTATTTTTGACATAGTCATATTTAACATCTCTATTTTCACATCTTTCTACTGAAGGATTTGTGGTATATTTCATAATCAGTTCTGCGTGATCAAAACTAGTCATTACAATTAATCAATTTGGATTTTAGTGTTCTTTTCATTCACATGCTTATAGTCATTGTTTTGTTTATTAGTATTTATGTTTATATATGTTTAATATTATATTAATATTTATATACATGATATAATAAATATACTATATGTGATATAATACATAAATATTATATATATATGTTTTGCTTAATTTATTCAGCATCAATAATACCAGTCTTCCCAAGTTTCTCTGAATTCTTCATATTTTTTTTTCTTAAGGCAAAATAATATCCCATGATTCTTATATAGCACAATTGGTTCAATCTCATGCCAGTTTATGGGCATTTATATTGTTGCCAGTGTTTTACTGGCATGAAGAAAAGTTGCTATGAATATTTTAATGCCCATGCACCTTTTGTTTCTTTCATTGATTTTCTTGGGATATATTCCCTACAGTGGAATTTCTGAATTACAGTGTATGAGCAGTTTAGTAATTCTTCTCATATAATTTCAAATTCAATCATCCTGGTTGGACTAATTCATAGCTCCATTGACAGTAGACATTACGGTACATGCCTACTAACAACTACTTCAGCGTTAATCTTGTCCATCCCTGGGAATGAGGGAACAAGAAGAGAGGTACCTACCTGGTCCTTTATCTATGATCTGTGAAGCTATACAGGGAGACAGAGAGCCTGACTCCTCTTTGAGTCTCTGGGCCTATACTTAAGTGAAAAAAGAACCAAATGCAGGGAAAAATTTTCCAGAATCTGAGACTTGACCCATGAAAGACTCTGGCCCTTGGGTGTGCTTATAGAGAAAAGATCCTAAGCTTGACACTGGATACACCTCAGCATACCTTCTCACCCTGGCATATCCCTCTAACTCTGTGGTCACCTCCTTCCATTGGTAAATTCTCCCATGACTTCCATTTTAAGGAAGAACCTAAGCCAACCAACCTTTATTTCTATCTTATCTCTGCTTCTGTCTCAGGATATTCATACCAAGTTGCTCCCTTTTATGTATCATCTTCCTCCATTAGGATGCAAGCTTCTTGAGAAGAGGGTCTGTCTATATCATCCCATAAATTTACCATAGATAGTCTACCCAATGTATTAGAGGCTTTCATTGCATTCTCTTGGTATTATAAGTATACCAGTGTAGCCTTCTGGCTGTCCATCTGTCATTAATCCCTTGCCTTAAAATCATATGTTAAATTTGTATAACATGTTATATTTGGATATTTGTATATTTATTCACTCCATCTGTTGAAGCTGTACACATCTTTTTAAGCTAAAAAAAGCCATCTTCTCTAAGTCAGTAATAGCCTTCACACAGAACCTTGCATCTTTCACACATCTGTTTTCTTTTGAATTACAGTAATTAGTATGGCCCTTTTCTGACTTCTCTATGTTGTGAATCTATAATTGACATGTTATAACCTGAGACCCCCTAATTGTTATGCTCACAGAGAATAAAGAGGCAAAAAAAAGGATTTGAACTAAGAGATAGAACTAAGATGACTATGATCAATTATCATATGGTCATGAAATTATGACTGCAAAGATAACTAAAAATTCATAGTAATCAAATGTATCCTTTATTTACATAAAATTTTACAAATTTTATGGGGACTGCCACAAAATAAAACCTGAAAAAGTAGGTTCAAGTCAAATTGTATAATTCTTGGAAGGCTATACTCAGATTTCATTTTACTCAATAGATAGTGGGGATACACAGACATTTTTTGAGTAAGGTAGCAAATAATAAAGCAGGTAAATTTGTAACATTTGAGAGACTGAAAGCAGGAAGAGAGTTTGAACTAAATTGGTAAGGGTGTAAATGGAAGGGTAAATACAAAAGATATTGTAATAAGACATGGTGGTGATTGATAAAAAGTGGAGAATAAAGAAAATGGTGGCAGTAAGGAAGTCCTTTGAGATTTCAAATCTAGGAGACTGAGAGGAGAGAAGTTAAGAAAAGGAAGAAAGATAATAAATGAAGACATATTGAACTTCAGATGTCAATAAGGAATCCATGCATAGCTTTCCAGGAGGAAATGGAAATTCAGGATAGAGGTCAGTGATAAAGATATAGTTTTGAAAGCAATCTGTATAAAGTTGATAACTAAAGGAATGGGAGTATATAAAGTCAAAGGAGAGGGTATAACCAAAGAAGAGAAATTCAAGGACAGTTTTAGTCATGGTGGAAGGAGAAGAAGAGACTGACTATGGTAGCTGAAGGAAAATGAACTAGTAAATAAGATTGAATTGCTCAGAAATAAGAGGAAAATAGTGTCAGAGAAGCCAAAAATCAGAACAGTATTAAATATGAAAAAAAAATTGTCATGGGTAGCAAATGGTACAACAAGTTCACAAGCTGAATTTCACATCTTTGTTTTGCTTGCTGAAAGATAGATTAAATGTTAGAAAAAAATGATGAACAACATTATAACATCAAGTTAATATTCAGAGTACAAATATGAACAAATCTTGTCAATATGGTATATACTCTTCCAAAATCAAAGTATGAGAAATTAAGTCATTAATGCTAAAAACCACTACAATCATGAATTCATTTTTCTCAAGAAAAAAGTTATAAATGGATTTTAAGTTCCTATTGCATATTTGGATTGGATATTGGAAATTCATATTAACAGTTTATTGGAAATGACTTAAGGAAATACTTACTGAAGAAAAAAACAATCCATCTTTAAAAAATGTTTTCAAATGGCCATATATAACATTTACTTTTACCATTAGTTACTTATATATCAAATAAAATAATTAGAGAATTAGGGTATTAAAGCTAAAATGGACTGTCTATTCCAACTTTTTATTTTTATGGAATAAATAAAGGTGTAAGGATATTAAGTTAAAAGATTTTCCTAATGTCACATGCAGTTGCTAAATGGCAAGAGTATTATAATTTTTTTCTTGGAAACCAAATTATACTTATTTAAATTTATGTATGTCCACAAGATACCAAAGAAACTATTTAATTTAGTGGGAAAACAATCAGACTATACTACTGTTAATCTGCAACAGACAAAATAATAAATTAGATGATTTTTTCACTATTAAGTCAGTGATTTTAATAATGTTCCAGACTTATCCTGTATATAAAAATGATCCAAATGTTATCAGCTTTTTAAATATTAAACATAAGCCAGAATTTTTCCTGAGATGCTAATCAATAATAGTTGGAACATCTTGCTAATCCTATTTAATGACATAAATTACTGTGGTCAAAAGATTAGGGATGCACATTTTAGATTATTTACTGAGACAATTCTTATTATTCAGCTTTATTAAGAGGATAACTTAATAAATTGTTTTTCTTAACTCAGTTCTTCTCTACTTGGCCTTTCCTTAGTATTCCCTAAAAGTTGAGCCCTTCTTATTTTAAGGAATATTCATTGTAAATGTAAAAACCAACTTTTAAATGTTATCTTTTTGGATATTCAGCTTTATTAAGAGGATAACTTAATAAATTGTTTGTGAAACAGATTGCTTTCCTTTTGCTCCCTCTTACTAGTAAGAATGAAGGCATAATGAAAAAGGCATGCTGTACTTGGACTCAGAAAATTTGAGATCAAATTCTGGTTCTGCTATTTAGCCACTGTGTAGTAAGATCATAGGTTTTTAGAGCTGAAAGAGATTTGGTCCAATTTTCCCATTTTGTAGGTGAAGAAATTGGGGTCCAAAATCTGTATAAGAAGGAGCCAAAATTCAAGACCAGGCTTTCTGATTATTGCTCCTATATCATTTTACCCCTTTGTGCTTCAATTTTCCCACCTAAAAAATGAGAGGTTTGTGCTAGAAGACCTCTGAAATCTATTCATCTCTAGAAATTTATGTTTCTATGATATAATCCGGTTTGAAGTACTTGCCATTTTGATCCTATGTGATCTTAAGTGAAAAAATGAAGATTAGTAATCATTGGGCTAATTTCAAACAAATTAGTCTAGGATAGGTCCGATACTGCTATTTATTCAACAAAACAAAACAAAACCAACCCAAAAACATTTGAATGATGATAGCAAATCTTAAAAAAATATATGTTTTTGGTATATCTTAGGCTATTGTGTGGTATTTGTAGACTCAATCATAGTGAAGAGGGGGTTGATAAATTCAACTCCTTTCTTCACCTCAATTCACTCCATTTTCACAGCATTGTTTTAGTCATCTTTAATATATTATTGAAGGAAGATAAAAGATTTATTTAACAGCTGCAAAAAATATTTCTTTTAATTGTTTCACTAAATTTTAAAGAGAAATAAAATATTACAATGATATACAAAAGCAATATAAAAGGCTAGTTTTTGCTACAAATGTATTTACATGTTAATATAACTTTGTTTTAAGCAGGGAATCTGCTGCATCCTGTCCTTTCCTATAATGAGTTTCAAGTCTGACAAAATTATTTCTTTTTATCCATTTGGATACCATATAATAAAAGAACAATACAACACATGGCTCAATTATGGCTTCTCATGGAATGTGAATTAATGAACATGGAATTATTATTTATTCCCTTCTCAGACTCCTCCTTCTCCAAAGGACAACTATTATGGCATTATTGTATTTTGTTAGTCATTTTGGACTTAACTCTTTTGAAGCTAGTCTCCTGCAGATGTGACAATACCTCCTCATAACCCAGATGGCTGTTACTGAATTGGTCATTTATGGCAGTTTTCTAAGATAGCTTTTGAGTTTTTCTTAACTCAGTTCTTCTCTACTTGGCCTTTCCTTGGTATTCCCTAAAAGTTGAGCCCTTCTTATTTTAAGGAATATTCATTGTAAATGTAAAAACCAACTTTTAAATGTTATCTTTTTGGATTTCAACCTGAACACTTCTGAATGCTTATAGAATAGCTACATACAAAGAACAAAAACAAAAAATAAAAATGAACCATCACAACATAAAAAACCAGCTAGACCCTCCATACACTGAAAAAAACTCGATAAGTAAAACATTGGTCACACCACATAAAACAACGCACCTTGATCACTGTAATTCTCTCCTACTTTACCTCTGCCTCTGGATCTCCCTGACTTCCTTCAAGTCCCAGCTGAAATCTACCTTTTACAGAAAGCCTTTCTTGACCTCCCTTCATGCTAGTACTTTGACTGTTGATTTTCACCAATTTATTTTATATATATTATGTTTATACATAATTATTCACATATTGTCTCCCTCATTAGATAGTAAACTTCTTGGGAATAAATATTGTCTTTTGCTTTTCTTTGTATTCCTGGATCTTAGCAAAGTGCCTGGCATATAATAAAAGCTTAATCAATATGTACTGATTGGCTCGAAAAAATCAGTATATTACTCCGTTGGTAAATGAATCTGATTATCACACTCAACAAAAAGGTTTATTGTTAACAGCCATTTCAATTTATTTTTATAAGTCATTTGCAGATACAAAGTGTTATACAATATGAATATATGTGGCACACCAAAGAAAGTGTTTTTGTAGTCTATAACCATTGTCATTGAATGTCTGATTAACTAGATTTTGAAAAGCATGCAGAGAAAAATATAACAAGGGTACTACCTACAAAGTAAACATTTAATATTGTTTTATCATTCACCCAAAAATTTATTCCCTTTGACTCTTAAAACAATCTACAAAAATAATATTCTTGATAAAATCAGCTACCAAGATAATATTTCTTTAGACTTTTGATAAATAAAAAATCATAGGTCCTTCTTAACTTTAAAGTAGAAATGTGCCCTTTATATTAAACTTTGCTGCCAAATTATTGTCAAAAATTAAGTCATCAAAACGTTTTTTGTAGATGTCATTTAGACATGTGGACATGGAATATCTGTCTTCATTTCATGAGAGACTTATTAAAATATCCTTTCATTCACATCAGTGATACAAATTAAGAGGATAACACATTCATTAAAGGGTTGAAAAAATAAAGATGGGCAAATTAAAAACCAAGCAATAGGCCCACACAAAAAAAGTTAAAATAAAAGCCATGACTCAGCCTGAAAGGGAAGTGCCGTCCTTAACTCTGTCAATGCTAATAACCATCAGAAGCATCATTGTTATGGCACATGTCATTTTGGGCAAGGTTGGAGAACATGGTAGACAGTTTAATTTTTGATCTCTAAATCTGCTTTAAATGGAATAGTTCTGTTTTTCTGACTAACATTAGTATATGCATTGACTATTTGATTCTTAGCAGAATTAGCAATTTTATATAAGATTCTTTCAATCTTCAGTATTTTTAACCAAAAAGCTTTCCTTAACGAATTAAATGTTCTCAACAAATGGTATTCATCTTGCTTTCCATGTGTCAGAATCATAGAATCCACTTGGCTAAAAGTAAAAAGAAAACAACAATTAGATATATTGAATTCATTATAATTCTCTATATGCCTCTAATTAAAAGGCAAACCCATTAATGCATTATAGGAACAGATCATCTCTAGCATATGGTTTTTAATCCTGTGTACAGCCAACCTTCTGTATATATATAATTTTGAGTCTGGAAAGGTAGGAAATGAAAAATAAAATAATCACTTCGGCTCTTTGAGGAAAGCCTAGAGTCAGGAAGACCTGAGTTCAAATCCAGTCTCAGCTGTTTATTATCTGTGTGACCTCTGCCTGAGTTTCTTCAGTTATAAAATTAAGATAGTAATAACACCTACCAACCAGGGTTGTTTTGAGGAGCAGATGAAATAATATTTATAAAGCATTTAGCACAGTGCATGACATATAGTAAGTACTTAATAAATCCTTGTTTTTTTCCTTCAAGAAACTATGGGTTCTTCAAGAAACGATAGGTTCTGAACCAATAGAATATATAGTTATTGAGGAATCAGAGATTTAGGAGATACTTAAAATATCTTGGAGGGAAACCAGGGGCAAACTTTAGAAGAAAATTAAATATGGCTAGCAAAGAGCATGTGAAATAAGGGGAAATGAGAGCAGGATTTGTTCCTTTTTTGAGATTCATTTTGATAGCTTGATGATCTATGTTCTAAATTTTCTACAAACTCAATCTAGGTCTCTCAGACCTAGGTTAGTCTAGCTGTTATTAGCCCTTTGTATAAAGTTACGTTCTTTGCTCTAAATTCTTTGTAGGAATCAAATGAATTACTGTTTGGCATCAGCAGAGAAAGAATTTCATAGGAAGAATTGACTTTAACACTGTACTGTTATCTGGTTTCAATCTGCATTGTACCTCTCCCTTATTAGCTAAAGATAAAAAAGAGAAAGCTGCTACTGGATTTCAAAGATATATTTTATCTCACAGAATTTTATTACAATAATATTTCTGCATAGAAAATTTCTTTAAACCTCCTTCCCAACTCTTCATCATTTATATGGTACAAAAATAAGGGACCCTTTCACATAATTTATATATATATATATATATATATATGTACATATTTGATAGGTATTGTGATAAGAATTGGACCTGCATTGACTTTGGTATAGGAAATTCCCAGAAGTATGACTATAAGTCCCATCAAACCATTGGAACCAAATCTGCCTCATATAAATCCAATTAAGACATCATTTATGATGTCATTGATCTTCAGAAATTAAGGGCAAACATCATAGGAAATTCCCTCTACCAATACTTGTCAGCACCTTCTCTCTATTTTATAATCTTTGAGAGTTACCTAAAGGACAAAGAAATCAAGCTGCTTACCCAGGGTCATATAGCTAATACTTGTCAGAGGTGGGATTTAGATCCTGATCTTCTTCGAGATTGACACTCTATTTACTAAATTGAGTTAATAAATTATGGTACCATGGGTTTTTAAACTTATGAAACATAGATAATTATGTTTGGAAGGGTTCTCATAGTTGCTCTAGTTCAAGCAACAACATAGACAAGAACCAATGTATGCCCAAAAGATATCAGAAAATGGCTTCATGTTTGTATTTATATATATTTCTAGCATCGTTCAGTTATTGATTTACTGAAATCCCCTCTTTTTTTGACATATTTTTTTTGTTTGCTTTAGAGACTGGATGTCCTTTATTTTGCTCAGGCTGACTCTACTGGTAAGCCTGACCCCCATTGCTAATCAAAAAAGAAGCTTTGACCCTTTTTGTTTATGACATGCCCCTCCTTAGGCAGCCTAGGAGTCCCTCACTCCTAAAAGCTCACCATATTGGTAACTGGACTTAGTATGGATACCTGATCTTCTTTAAATCTACTATATCTCAGAATTCCCAAATTCAAGCTATCTATTGTCTGCTTTCCTTAGCAGTGAGGATTACAAATTTGTAATCTGACTGACAAGTGTTCATCCAGCCTCTTCTTGAAGGCCTCCAGTGAGCATATCACCTTCCAGCTTAGTTTACTCCATTTTTGACAGTTCTACATACCTTAGGAATTTTCTTCTACACATTGAAATGAACCTTTCTCCTTGTAAATTCTACTCACTAATCCTAGATCTGACCGCTGGGACCAAATAGAATAAATATAATCCTTCTTCCATATGACAATCCTTCACATAATTGATTACAGAGATCACTTATGAAAAAAATATAACGAAAATTTAATTTTACATTAACTTCATGAGCCTTTTAATAATGTTAAAAGCATTTTAATAATAACTGAACTATGCCTGGAATGATGGTATACACCTATTATTTCTGCTACTGGAGAGGCTGAAGCAGGCAAATAATTTGAACAAAAGGGCTCTAAACTACAGCGAACTAAGACAATCAGGTATCTGCACTAAGTGTGGGCATAAAGACAGTGAGCCTCCATGAACCACCTCAGATTGAAATGAGCAGGCCAGATTTCCTGTGAATAGGTAGATTCAGCTCTCTGAGCAATCACTGGAGTTCCAGCTCATGTAAGATAGGAAAACCTAGTTTCAATTAATCAGTCTTCAATTCAATCAATAATTGTCTTATACCAGAAGAATACAGAAACACAAATTCAAGAGGTCATTTCCTGCTATTGTCATTGATTGTAGAGTCAAAGAATGATACAGAGATTAATTTGAGGGGGGAACTTCCATATCTTTTTGTGATAATTATTTAATGAAGGAAGTACCTGTTACAAGCAATAAATTGCAGATTTTACAATGCTTTCTATTGAAAACTAGTAAGGACTTTAATTTTTTTTTTACAATAGAAGTTATAGTCTACTTAAAGTACGAGATAATCTCTATAATATTGCCTAAATATATCTATTAATAATCATCATCAAAAATAATATGGAATATTATTATAATAACAACTTGTCATATAAACATCTATCAATGTTCTATCAAGATCTATCAATGTTTACAAAATCTCAGTGTATTACAAAGTTGGCACATACCTACAACCTTGGAGTAGCAAGGCTCACAGTGTACAGTATGTTTATAGATCCAAATACTATCACCAGCTTCCAGGTTTTCCAAAGGCTTTTTGCAAATTTCACACTAAAGAAAAACAAAACAATTTTTAAATGTAAAAGCTCTTACTGAGAAAATCAATTTCTGTCATTGTTCTCTGAGATTATAGAATAAAAGGTACTTAAGGACATAAAAAGATTCCCAGTTGTCAAAGAGGCTCACAATAGATCCTTTCACTCTCAATAAAGTAGTGAGAGAAGAGGTTGGAGATTGAGGTTGGGGCTCAAGTAAAGAAGGAAAGGTTTGAAACAGCTGCTGTAGTAAGTCACAGCATGAATGAGATAATTTGTACATGATACTTCCATATGGACAGTATAGAATAAATACTGTATCACAGACAGTATTATTCCTTTCAATAAAATGTATTAATTTTACTGGAGACTTTACTAATTATCCCAACTATATAGTGTTCACATTCCACTGTACAAACTGCCAGGGGAAGCTTTTCCCTGATGTTAGCATATCATGTATATGTAGTATATCAATGTCTTTCATGTTTGGAAATGAAGCTGAATCCAGTGCTATTCATTTATATGGGTATATCTCAAAAGACTAATGGAAAGCCAGCAGGCCTTTCCACACTATAAACATGTCAAGATTACTCTTTAATTTGTAGCCCTAGCTACAAAAGTGTATGGTTTGTTGCTCTCTATGGCTGTGTTTCTAAGCCACATGGTCTACCCAATGTCTTGGCTCCAAGTCAGCACCTCTATTTCTTCTTGCTGCAAGAAGAGAGACCTATCTGCCAGTCTTTGATTATGGGACATACCAAATCCTAGTGCATTAGGAGGTAATTAGGTGCCAGATCATTGAGGACCACCTCTTCATGGATGCCTTGAGTTAGGCAACTAATTATAATTAATTAATTAAGGATCCACTGACTTTTTCCAAGAGGCCCAATGACAATTTATGGTCACACTGCTACATATAAAATTTTAAATTTATATGCAGTTCCTTTTCTTTTCTATAGTTTTGTCATTTTAAAAATATTGCAATTATTATGATTCTTTAACACATTGGAGTCATTTTTGTAAATTCAACTGTTACATGCTGACCATATTTCCACAGAATGAAAAGAGCCAGGAATTGTCAAATGTCAAATATACATTACTAATTGTTTCTAAGGATGTTGCAAAACCAATACCTACAAATATTTGAGAACACTTAAGAGCATATTTAAATAATGTATTATTAATGCAGACAATAGCAGGGGTTTATAAAGTACTACCTCCCTTACATGTGTACCAAAAAGCAATTATTTTTATGTTACATATTCAACCAGCCCATGCTTTATATCTCATCTAGTTATTTAGTCATTTATCTCAGCCCATTTTTCTCATGTGCTCTGCTGCTATTATGCTTCTTGCTTCTTCTAAGGACATCCTCTAGACCTAACTTGTAGAAATCAGATCCCCAGACTCTGAGGAGTTAATCCATTCTGCTTTAAAATTTCTGTCCAAGGATATGATGAGGAATTTCTCTTTAGTGAGATGTTAATGAGTAAATGAATGCCATCTCACCAGTTCAACTGTAGCTGGAAAATCCTGCTCTACCATTAAAGACCCATCTATTTATTCTCTTCATTTTCAATTTTCTGTTCTAGGAACAATCATCAAATCAATATTAACACTGATTGCTGGAAAAGGCATGTCAACCAGCTGCCCACTGGATCAACTTCTTACCCCCATGACTCCCTAGAGCAAATGCTCCCTCCCTCACCACCATTCATCTGTATGTGTTGTCTCTTTCTACCCACCCGCCAACTTTAGAATAGTAGTTCTGTGAACTTCTGTGAAGGCAGGGAATGTTTCATTTTTGTATTGATATTTCCATTGCTCATTTAGTATAGTAACCAATATGCTCTTTTTCATTCACTCCTTGATTATTTATTTCTATGTAAGCTTATATTCTTTAAAAAAAAAAAAAAGAAATGAAGCTCTTCTTACTTTGAAGCAAGTTGAATGACAGCAAATCTGTAACTCATCCAAGATCATTTTAGTATTTGAGCCCAGGGGCTTTCGGCAATAGGTACACATATCCTTTTCAATGACAGACCTATACAAACATGAATAATATAAATGTGAGCATCTCCATCTCTTAAATGACAAGTTCATACATTGCACTGACAGTCGCCTTTTAAAAATATATGGTAATGATGTGATGAAATGTTAATCATGCAATTATGAAAAACTTTGCTGTCCAGAATTAACCAATATAAATACTCCAGACCACCTGCTACTATTATATAATCTCATTGACTTTCTAATTACCTAAAGATGACAGTAATGGAATAACATGAGGAAAAACCACAACTTAAGAATTCAATAGTGGTGGAGGGCACTTAAAACAGGAAACAAGAGGTTCACCTTTTCCTAAAAACACCAGATTTTTGAATTGCTTGAAAGAGGCTAGATTGGAGCAAATCAAATGGATTTATATTGCACATAGTAACCTTGTAAATCTTGTAACTCTCAAAACTATGGAACAAACCCAAAAGAGAAACACAATCAAGAGGATTTTAATTTAAACAAAAAACCTTAAGGTCTTAATAGACCATCAAAGGAAAAGCAGGGATATTTGGAGAAGTTCTTAACTCTGAGGAATTTAGCAGGGAGGGAAAACCAGTACCTTTCAATATGCTTTAATACTGCAGATAAGAGAATTGGAGGATGAAGTGTTTTTCTGAATGAGCATGGCAGGTATTAACTTTTTATGCACCCAGAGAGGATATAATTCTGCTATGCATTCAGACACAGTCAGAAACTCTATATTAATTTTGTATGTGTTCTTATGTATTTATGTATACAGTCATCCCCCAATAGACTGAAGCACTTCAGGGTAGGGAAGAAGGTTTATTATTTCTTTTATAATTCTCCATACTACCTATTATATGTAGTGAGTGAGCAGTAATTTTGTTTAACAGATCCAAGGGTCAAAGACCCACATGGGGCATGGATACACAAGGAGGCTTACTAAGCACTCTAAAGGATTAAGAGAAAGCTACTTAGTTTATTAATACGAACACTCTTATGAGCAAAAGCTATGTCTAGCCCTATTAGTATTACCACCATAGAAAAGGCATTAATTTGGGAATTTCTCCAATATCAATAATGCACTATAAACCAAGTGTTTTAATACAGTGTTTGGAACTTAGTAATTACTTGATAAATGCTTGCTGATTAATTAAATGATCGGTTTACTCCTTTCATGCCAGAGGGATGAGGATGGAATCTGGTCCTGTATTTCCTCAGGGTGGAGAATCCTGGATGAAAAAATTCCCTCCACTACTGAAAATTAGCACCTTCCCTACAATTTATATTATTAGATATTTTGCCCAAGTACTGAGCAGTTAAATGACTTGCCCAGAGTCACATAGTCAGTGTGTCCCAGAAGTAAAATTCCAACCATTTCTGGTATGGAAGCCAGTTCTCTATCTCATCCTGTCTCTCAAAACAGAGGATGATGTTAATTTGTTCAAAAAGTGTTGCCATGATTGAAGGTGACTTTTAACAATAGGATAGTATTAGACTTGCAAAAAAGGCAAGAAGAGCTTGTGTGGCACTGTAAATTGATTGGTCTTTGGCCAACCTTGCCAAAAGTTACAAAGATCAAGAATCTTCAGTGAAAAAATTATGGTTTAATATTAAAGGTCCCTCACAACCTTCTACTAATTTGTATTTCTAGACTTATTATACATTCTTTCCCCCTCCCCCCACAAACTCTGAGTTTATACCTTACTGGACTTTTAGCTATCTATTAGACTTTGGCTTCCTTGAAAATAAAAACTTTCCGCCCCTCCTTTCTAGATATCCCCACTGCTTGGTACAGAGCTTGACTAGTTTATTAGCTGACCAACTACTTTGACACACATATATATAATGCAATAAAATATGTGCTTACCTATCAGAGGTTGAATAAACTGTTTGTATATATTTTCCAGAGATACTTTCTTCATAGCCATCCTTTGGGTATTTGCTATAAACAAATATAATATAGATTTATAAAATATGTTCACCCTTTGAGATATCCTGTAATATTGAGAGTAATGATATTTTGCTATTAATCTGTACATCCACACACACACACACACACTCACTCACTCATAAAGAGAGAAGTAGAAGGGACTGAGAGAGAAGCAGAGACAGAGAGACAGAGAGACTAGACAGAGATAGAGATGCAGAGAAATAAAGAGACAGAGATAAAGAGAGAAACTACACAGACTCGGGAATCAATTTGGAGTTCAAAAAACAAGTTACAAACAGGGGTCCTGAAACTATGGCCAGCGGGCCAGATGCGGTAGCTGAGGACGATTATCCCCCTCACCCAGGGCTATGAAGTTTCTTTATTTAAAGACCCACAAAACAAAGTTTTTGTTTTTACTATAGTCCCGCCCTCCAACAGTCTGAGGGACAGAACTGGCTCTCTATTTAAAAAGTTTGAGGACCCCATAACAATAAGCAATGTTTTGGGGGATTATTTTTGTGTTTGTTTTTGCCAAACACTGAGGAAAAATATTAAAATAGATAAAAAATGAAATAATGAATCATATTTGAAGTCTTAAAACTTTTAAAAAAATATATTGCTATATTAAAGTGATCTTTTAATTATTTGTTTTTCTTTGTACCCCCAGCACTTAGCAGTGACTGGCACATAATAACTACTTAATAAATGGTTGCTGACTGACTTTTGAACAATCATCTATTGGATTGGAGATGAATGAGATTTGAAATATTCTGCCCAGTCATGTTGTAGTAAAAAGATTACTTTTAAATAATCATCTCTTCTATTGTTTTTGAGTCAGGATACATGGGATCCAATCCCAATTTTGATACTTGTTAGTTGTGTAACCATGGGCAAATCACTCCACCTCAATGAACTTCATTTTTCTCATCCATAAAATGGGCACACTAATATTCAGACTATTTATTTACTTCACAGGGTTGCTGTAAGGAAATTTTTTTTTGTAATCTTAAGCCCTGTTATTAATGTGAACGGTGTATAATAATTTCCCTAATACCTAATTTATTCAGGAAGATTAAATTCCAGGAACCTAATTGTTTCATTCTTATTCAGTGACACCTTTACAATACTTGTTTATTCAGAGTAACCCAAAAGTCTCAGTACAATTTTAAGCCTTGATAGTCTTGGATAGTGTTCCTCTCTTTGCCATCACCCAAATGGTCTATGGGAGTCCATGTTACTAGATATAGAACTAAACTCATGGGAATTTGTTACCTTTATCTCATAGTTAACTAGGGTAAATCAGAGGATTTGAGATAATTTTTGATAAATTCGTGAGTGACAAATTTTTAATAGAATACCAGCTTCATAGATGTTTAGAACTAATTTATCTGGTTAGACTAAAACTGCTATTGAAGTACTGTAACATCAGAAGATGTGTGAAGTGTGTTTATAAACTGTTGAAATGGACATAATGGAGGGCAAACTGCTGCCTCACAAAACTTCCTTTGGTTCAGCTTTCAGAATTCTCTGGCTCCAGGGGAGGGAAATGGTATGGATTTTGGATCTTTTTTCAGTACTGTGTTATAAATGATTCTTTTCCAGATGATGATGGGTTTTAATAAAATGAAAGATTCACTATCATCAATATGGTCACCAGACTCACATCATTCCTGTGCTAATAATGCTGATACTTTTTTTTTCTAATTATGAGTTAGTATCCTATTTATTGATAGGTTCCTGACACCTACCTAAATAAAGGGTTTTTTACTTAACTCAAATATAATATTGTTTGACATCGAGTTTCATAAAAAAAAAGTTTTTAAATCAACATCTCTTCTATTGTGAGAGACTATTGAAATGTAATTTATATGTAAGACTATTGAATGATTAACCAGAAAATGTCAAAATTATATTTTTCATTATCTTTACCTCTATTTGATCTTTTTTTGCTTTTCATGGTTATATTAAAATTGTTTAATTGCTCTTTAATTTCTTGCACATTTAACTTCTTGTTATTTTAAAATTTACTGAGGAATTTTCTATCTTTTCAATAGCTGGACTCACTCAGGTGATCATTCAAATAAGCTTGTTTTAAATGTATTTAATATAAATATATATGCACAAATATATACATATGTATACATGTGTATGTGTGTATATATATATAAATGCTTATGTATAAATATATACATATATACTTAAGTTTAAATATATATATATATATGTGAAAAAAATATTGACTTGAAAAGCTTAATGTGGTATTCTTCAATGACCTTTGGCCCTCCTGGGAGTCTCCTAGATCATCCTTTCTAGCATGGTCTTTCTTGTGTTGCACAGCCAAGAGCCAAAAAGAGAGGATTTCCTCTTTGAATGCGTTTTTAAACTGCAGGCTGTAATCAATATGTGTACTACATATGTCTGTTCAATTTGTCATCTCATTACATCACCCTATAATCTCTAGAGCTCTAATGGCGAAACTGTTGGAAGCAGTTCCAATTGCACCCAACACAGCAGGCAATTAATAGCATCTGGAAATTCCTAATCCAAGTGTAATTATTCTTAGAGGGATACTTGGGGATTTAAGAATTTCAAAAATATGCTACAAATTAATATATGAAAATTATGTGAGAACTTTCAAATAGTGACCTTACCCCATACATATGTATCTACAGATGGTGTGTTTGCATATGTGTACATGTATATATACATATATATTTAAACAATAAACATATATATGATAGAGTTTTAAAAATTGCTTTTTTTCTAGTTCTATTTTTTCATTGGTATAGAAAGCTTATTGTGTGGAAACTCCCTCCACCAAAACAAATCAAGAGCTCAGTGTAATATATATATATATATATATATATATATATATATATATATAGTGTATAAATTTTAGAGAACAGCCCATTTTGTGACATAAAATATTAGGTGACCTGCCCATGATTACATAGCTTGTATGTGTCAGAGGTCAAAATTGAACCTATGACTTTCTAATTTGAAGCTGGCCACTATGTCATATAGTCTTTTCGTGTGTGTGTTTGTGTGTGTGTGTGTGTCTTTTGATATTGATATTGATACTTATATTAAAATTCAACTAGATTAAATTTTCCCAGGCTTTATTCAACATTTGAAACATCAAATATAATTATGAATCCAGCATTTGAGCTATCAGTAAATATTTTTCATATTAGGAACATCATACCTGATGATTACAGCTTCTATACTTAACCATAGATGATTTCAAAATTATTTTTAAAGTAGGAAAATATTTGAGATAACTTTCCAATACCTATTCTCCACATATGTCCTTGTGTATACAACACTGTCCTTTGGACTTGAGTACCTGGTTCGAGTATTAAAGCTGAAATACAAACATTTTTAACTTCATTTTAAAAAATTTATTTACAAGAATATTAATAATAGTAGGTTATTGTATAACTAGAATTATTATTTAGTAAAATTAATTAAAATGAAATTTATTTATAGGTATTATTTTCTAAATTATTTTTAATTTTAACATAAAGATTATATTAATTGACCATTCCCAAACTTCATTATTAGTATTTTTATTCCTGATACTCTATACTTCCACCAGTTACTAGATATTATTTTTAAGAATCTTTTGTCTCACATGTGAGTAAATAGACAGAATCTGATTGATAATTACTTTGATTTTTTTTAATTCCTTTTTATTCTGTGGACTCAATAATATTCCCCAATAGCAATTGCCCCTCACCCACAGATTTTTATATCAAAAGGAAAATATTAATTAAATCCACATGAAATTGTGCTATTTACTGGGATTTTATGAATAATTAAAAGAATATTAATCTTTGTAAACACTTTGAAGAAGAAATTGATTTTTCTTTATAACTTTCAAGGTTCATGTAGCATAGTGCTTATCTATTACAACTCATATGTAATGATGTGTGTAAAATATTTGGTACACCTTAAAGAACCATGTAAAAGCTAGTTATTATTATTATTATTTTCATTATTATAGGTCTTCTGTTAAACTTATTGATTGAATTAATATATGAATGTCACAATTTTACATTATATAAAATATTAGAAGTTCCTAATTATTTAAACACTCTTTTTCAAGGCTTGTTATGAGAAAAGTACTTTACAAACTTAAAAGTTTCATATAAATTTGATCTATTATGAACTTAATTTTTATAATAAAAGTATTAGGAATAATTACACCTTTCTTTCTTATTAAATGGAAAGATCACACATTGGAGTACTCAGCTTTCCTCTCTCTCTTTTTTTTTTTTTTTCCCTTCTCTTATATGTTTTATTTGTTTGTTTTCCTTTTGGTCTGGAATAGAGTGAGCCTCCCATAAAGAAATGCCTTCTACCAATACAGATCAGCAGCTATTCTGTATCTAATAGCCTTAAATAATTGTGTGTGGGTTACTTAAAGGTTAAGTGATTTTTCCTGGGGCCGTGGCACAGGAGATAGGGTGCTAAATCTTCAGTCAAGAAAAATCATATTCCTGAGTTCAAATGTGAACACAGAGACTACCTGTATGCAAGTTATTTAACTTTGTTTGCCCCCATTTCCTCATGTGTAAATTAAGATGGAGAACAAATGGCAAACCACTTCAGTGTCTTTGTTAAGAAAACTCCAAATGGGGTCATAAAGAATCAGACATAACTGAACATACACAGAGCTGTTATATATCAGAGGCTTGAAATAAGGTCTTCCTGACTCCTAGACCTGTTCTTTATCCACCACAAGAGCTGCTTTTCTTCTTCTACCTTTTATTTTTTCATATTAGACGAAATAATATACACAAAATATTTAAATTTAAATTTTATAGCAGCACAGAAAGTTAATTTTTTACACTTTCCTATTATCATAGTATGACTTTTAGCCAGGTGGCAATTTTATCTGAAAAGGGGAGCTCCCAATATAGCAAATCTCTCTACCACTGCAGATCAGGACTTGACCTACAAAGAGTCTTGAAGTTGACTAAAACATTGAGAAATTTAATCTTATTCATGATCACATATTTATTCTATGTCCAAGGCAGGTTTTTTAGACTTTGTGGTCCTCTATCCACTATACTACATCATAGCAATGTCCAAACTATGAAATCTGGATTTTCTGTACCCAAAAAACTCCCATTATAATTACCAGTTAAATGGGAAAATTCTGCAAAGAGAAAAAGTTATGTGCTAGTTGGTTTAAAAAAAATAGGTGGAGAGTCATTCAATTTATTAAGTTAAAAAGCCTACTATACCTGGGAGATGTTCTCGTTTCATGAGAGTAGGCTGTATTTATGTTGGACTGGTTGTTTCGGGCATTGGTAGATTCATTAGTATATTCCTCTAGCCTAAGAAAAAGCAGATTCAAAGACTCATTTAGAAACCAAACACACTTGAAGATTGCATTTTTTTCTTAATAATATAAACAAAAATATTATTAGCAATACAATAAAATCTTGCTAGACTTGACTAGTTAGCCATAGATATACACTCCTTCTCCTCGTTCTATATTAATGCACCTGCATAAAACCACTATCTTTCCAGGTAGGCTATTCTGAAAGCGTTAACTATATTCCCTAATTATCTTTTGTCAAGAAAATTCCTGTATCAAGATTGGTTTCTGTGATTTTCATCACCAGTTGTGATATTTCAGAAAGCTGCCAATGTATGATATCTTACAGTTGTCTATCAGTTTCATGAAGATGATCAAAAGGCTTCCTTTGAGAATCTTCATCTTCCATTCTATTATAAATTAAGGTCAACATTTTTATATCTGCAGAACTCAAACCTACATTTTTTTATCCCTCTAAAAATACTAGCAAGCATAGTGAGTTTAGGAACATTTAGTTTTATTTCTGGGTATCTAAGAAAATTATTAAACTAAGAAGAGTTCAAAGTCTTAGCTCTTCTTCCTTCTCAAGGCTTAAAAACTCTTAAAAGAAGATTGGAGAAAACACAGAAAAGAGTTTAGGTTTTTATTAGCACTCATCATTCCCAGATTGACTTTTCCTTAATTCAATAATTAATAATGTGGCTTCCAAAGAAGAGAAATACTTATCCATAGTCAAAATTTCTCTGAAATTAAGTGGTTTTTTTTTGTTTTAAGAAAGTTACCACATGAATATATGCATATAATTAGATTAGAATGACCTTTAAATTTTAAGAAAATAATTTTTTTGCTATTTAATCCAGTCATTTTTCAGTCATGTCTGACTCTTTATGGATCCCAATTGGGATTTTCTTGGCAAAAACACTGAAATGGCTTGCCATTTCCTCCTCCAGTTCATTTCACAGATGAGAAAACTGAGGCAAACAGGGTTAAGTGAGTTGCCCAGGGTCACACAGTTATTAAGTATCTATTAATACTTAAGTATTAAGTATCTGAGGCCAGATCTGAATTCAGGAAGATTAGTATCCTAAATTGAGGCTTATTATCTTATGTACTGAATCCAGATGATCAAAAAAAGTAAATTTAATAGGCATATAAAACTAATCTAATAGAGTTGCAAGATCCATTCCATATCAGGAAATTTAATTTCACTCATTCAATAGTGTTAGGAATGCTTGCCACTGTTAAATAAACATGCCAAATAATTAAGTTACAGACTAAAAGAGGATTTTAAAGAACAAAGTCTAATGACACATTTGGACTTTTGCTAAAGATTACCAAATTATTAAATCTGTCTTGAATTACATTTCAAAGCAGGCAAATCTATTTTAAGCCATGTCATTTAATTGTCATGTCTACAGTGGGATTTCCTACAATAGCATGACAAAAATTGTGATTTTATAACAATTTTAAAATATCTATGCTAGTCGATCTTTTTTTTTAAATCTACAAAATGATAACATCTGTATAAGCCTCTCTAACCAAATCCCAATATCCAACATGTTTTCAATATGATAGGGAATGCAAGTATAATTATATTTTTTCAATTCAATTTGAATTTTTATTAAACCTCTACTATTCACAAGGCATTGCATATATGAAGGCAAAAAAAAAAGTCAAAACATACCCTGTCCTCAAGGATTTTACCTTCTGCTTAATGGATATAATATATACACAAGGAAGGAGATACAACCTAATGCAAAATCATTTCAAAAGGGACAGAGAGCTAAAACTGGGCAGATTAAGAAAGGACTTGTGTAAGAGCTCTTGTACCTGATCTGTAAGAATTCTGTAAAGCAGTGGAGAGGAAAGAACATATTTCAGACACTGAGGACTACTTTTGTAGATGTAGAAAAATTGCTTGGAGAAGAGTCAGCTTACCCATTTGAATGGAACAGAGTGTTTGAAGGATGGCAATATGAAATAAGAAGCTTGTAAAAGTAGATGGGAACCAGATGGCAAAGGGTTTTATATTTCAAACTGAGGATTTTGCATTTTATCCTAGTGGTACTAGGGAGACACTGAAGATTCTTTTGGTATGTATTTGTATGTGTTGTAGTTGGGGTACATGGTCAAATCAATGTTTTAGGCATCTGAACGTGTGTGAAGGATGGAGAGGGAACCAGGCAGTTAACAAGCATCTGTTAAGCACCTGCTCTGTCCTAGGCACTCTGCTAAACACTGGGCATATGAAGAAAGACAGTCCTTGCTCTCAAGGAATTCACAGTCTAAAGGCAAAAACAATATTTAAACAATTAAGTTGTTCTCTCATTTCAGTAATGTCTGACTCTTTATCATTCCATTTTGAGGATTTTATGGCAAAGAAAATGGAATGGTTTACCATTTCCTTTTCCAGCTCATTTTACAGATGGGGAAACTGAGGCAAACAGGGGTAAGTGATTAATACCAACAAGCTATAATAGAAGAGATAGTGGAGATAACTAACAAAGGGAAGGCCCCAACATTAAGGGGAAATCAGAAAAGGAAAGCAGTTTCTCATTTAGTCTAATTTGCCACAGGCTTTAAGATTCTCTACCACAGTACCTCGAAATGGTGATCCAATATCTATTTGAATCCCTCTAGGGACTGTGAACTATCACATTTCATTACTGGAAAGCTCTATTCCTTGGATCTTCACAGATTACAGGGTCATAGATTTCAAATTCAAAGGAACCTTACAGGTCATATTGTTAAGCCCATAATAGCAACTAGATGGTGCAGTGAATAGAGTACTGGACTTGGAATCAGGAAGATTCATCTTCCTGAGTTCAAATCTGGCCTCAGGCACATACTATATGTGTGACCCTATGCAAGTCACATAACCCTGTTTGCCTCAGTTTCCTCATCTATAAAATGAATGGGAAAAAGGAAATTACTCTAGTATGTTTGCCAAGAAAACCCCAAATGGGTTCATAAAAGCCAAATACATCTGAAAAACAACTGAACAAAAGTTAAACCCATTCCTTTTACATATGAGAACAACTGAGGCCCAGAGAAGTTAAGTGATTTGCCAAGAAGATCCAGGTAGTAAGTAGGAGAGACAAGATTTGAACTCAGGAAATAAGCGGAATATTGTACACAGTAACAACAAGATTATGTGAAGATCCACTGTGATGTTCTTGCCTCTTCTCAACAATGAAGTGATTCAAAGTAATTTTAATAGACTTGTGATGGAGAGAGCATCTGCAAACAGAGAGTACTGTGGGGACTGAGTATAGATCACAAGATAGGATTTTCACCTTTTTTTTACTTTCTGTTTTTTTTCTTTCTCATGTTTTTTTTCTCTTTTGGTCTGATTTTTCTTATACATGACAACTATGGAAATTTTTTAAAGGACTGTACATATTTAACCTTGCTATCCTAAGGAGGGGAAAATTTACAGGAGGAAGGGAAAAAAATTTGGAACACAAAAGTTTTACAAAAATGAATGTTTAAAAATCTTTACATGTTTTAAAAAATAAAATACTATTGAGAAAAAAAGATTTGAATTCAGTTCATAGAATTATAGGCTGATATATTTAGAGCTAAAAAACCATTTAGTCTGAATCCTCAGTTTGCCAGTAAGGGGCTGAGTCCCAAGGAAGTTTGGACATTTGCTCAAAGTCAGTGAGATAATGAGGCAGAATGGGGATAGATCTCACATCTCTGACTTCAATACAGTTCTCTTTTCATGTGGTGCTTCCCTTCTTTGCTAGGTTGAGCTAAAACCTGCCTCTTTATAAATTTCACTAAATGGTGTTATTTTTGATTTCCTAAATACTCACCCTATGTGGCTTAAATCCAAATATGGCACCTTAAATCTCCAGAACTCTATTGAATATTAAGCTTTTGAATGCATGCTGGGTGGTCATATCCTGCAGTCCCTTGCCAATGTAAACTCTTTGAAAATTGTACAGTGAGGCCCTGAAAGACCTGTCAGAATGATTCCCTTATCTCCCATAATATATATCTCATTAATTTCACAAAAAAAAGTAAGAGGTTTCCATCATAGCTTTATTGCAATGAAATTTTTATATGGATGAACTATTTCCCTTAGCCGTTAAAGTTAATAATGTCTCTATGGAATATTTTTTCTCTAATCATTCAAAATAGGTCAGTAATCATATAACTTTAGAAGAGGCTTTTTCTTTGCAAAAGTAGATTTCAAGTAATTCTTAATTCATCAAATTTGAAAATATATATTCAGTTCTACATATATTTTCAAAGCCCTTGCTAACCAATCTCTTCCTACCTTTCTAGTCTTTTCACATCTAACTTTTCTTACTCTGTGACATTTGTTTCCTTGCTGTTCTTCAAACATAATACTCCATCTTCTGATTGAGAGTTTCTCAGCTGCCCTTCATATCTGGAATGTTCTCCTTCCTCATCTCTGCTTCTGAGGTTTTCTAACTTCCTTCATGTCTCACCTAAAATCTTGCCATCTGCCAGAAGCCTTTCCCAGTCCTCTTAATATTAACGGATTTTTCTTTGAGACAACAGTTCCCCACCCTTCCACCACCAGTTTACTTGCTTATGTTTTGCTTGTACATAGATTCAGGAGTCCTCAAACTATGGCCCACGGGCCAGATGCGGCAACTGAGGACATTTATCCCCCTCCCCCAGGGCTATGAAGTTTCTTTATTTAAAGGCCCACAAAACAAAGTTTTTGGTTTTACTATAGCCCGGGCCTCCAACAGTCTGAGGGACAGTGAACTGGTCCCCTATTTAAAAAGTTTGAGGACCCCTGACCATAGTTGTTGCCCCCATTAGACTCCATAAAACTAGGGACTGTTTTTCCCCACTTCTTTTATCCCCAGATCTTACCATACTGCCTTGCACACAGAAGACACAATATATGCTAGCTAATTTACTGACAAATTACATAATTAGTTGTGATCTAAGAACATTTCATGTGTTACAGCACATCTCCAGGTTACGAAAAGCTATTACATATATAATGCATATAAAATGTTATGTGTAGAGCACATGTTATTGTCTGTTTTAGAGAGGAAGAAAATTGAACTCAAGAAGTTTGAATAATTTGCACACAATGTCACAATGAGTAAGCATCAGGGACTGACTTGAAATTGGGATTCACTTTCTAATGAAGTTCTCCTATGTATAGTAGAGATGAATATTTCAGTTTAATAGACTAGTCAAAAGCAGTTGCCTCATTTATTTTGGTGTAATAGAGCCAGAAGACCTAGGCTTTGGATTGGCCTCTGCTATTTAATAATTATATGACTAGAGGAAAGTCATTTAACCAGTTGAGCCTCAGTTTTTATCCCTTTAATGGGGATAATGATATATTCATTATCAACCTCAGAAGTTTGTTCCAAGGAAAGCATAAATAAATAAATAAATAAAATGTTATTATTACTATTTTAGGCAGCTAGGTGACACAGTAGATAGAGTACTGTGGCTAGAGTCAGGAAGATTCATCTTCCTGAATTCAAAACTATCCTCAGACACTTAGTAACTGTGTGACCCTGTTTGCCTCAGTTTCCTCATTAATAAATAACCTGGAGAAAGAAATGGCAAACCACTCCAGTATCTTTGTCAAGAAAACCCCAAATGGGATCGCAAAGAGTAAGACATGATTGAAATGACTAAACAATAACAATTATTATTATTTTACCTACTCAAGTCCTACACTAATGACTCACAATGGCATGGCAATGAGTACGTCAACAAGATTGTGCCAACAGAGCACAGACAGATCCTATCAGCAGGAAGGGCTTCAGATATGACCATGGCAATATTCTCTAGGACTACAATCCAAGGACCAGTTTAGTTACTTGTTGACTCGCCACAAAATGATGATCTTTTTCAAATAGGACTCATGAGGAACATCTACTCTAGCAGGGGTCCTCAAACTAAGGCACGCAAGCCAGATGCGGCAGCTGAGGACGATTATCCCCCTCACCCAGGGCTATGAAGTTTCTTTATTTAAAGGCCCACAAAACAAAGTTTTTGTTTTTACTGTAGTCTAGCCCTCCAATAGTCGTGAGAGACAGTGAACTAGGCCCCTATTTAAAAAGTTTGAGGACCCCTGTAATAAAAGCATGGAAAGGTTGTGATCTGTGTTGATGGAGATAGTTTCCATATCTACCAACATAAAAATAGTTTTTCTGAAGTACTGAAGACATATTCTCTTAGTTTATTTCCTGATCACAATTTTACTGAAAGGAAATCTATGCTACAAATTCAATAGGTAAACATCCATATCTTTACTGTTCTCTTTAGCATGAGGAATCAAAGATTGACTTAAAACTCACCGCTTTGCATTATTGTATATGTGGGGATTTACATCTATGCGACTGTCAAGGCCTCTGTAAGAATGAAAAATTACAAAATGAGAAACATCCATGCATAGCGATTACATTCTTTTCAACCATTTTCTACTTTTCATATTTTTTATTGTAAAGCATCGAATGGTAGAGTAGTTAAAACCTCTGCATTTAGCGTCAAAAGATGTAGTTTCATGTTCTATCCCTGCTACTTCTTATGACTTTTTGTGTAACTTTGGACAAATGTTTTGCTATTTCTGAGCATGTTTTCTTATTTACAAAATGTGAGGAATAACACTTCTACTATTTACAGACATTTATTAGATCAAATGAGTTTGTTTATATATGTAAAATATTTTATAAATGCTAAAGCACACCATAAAGCATAGCTTATTACTTTTTCTCAGGGATAGAAACTAAGATGGGGAGGAGGGGAAGGAGATGTGGAAATAAGTAAAATTCTGATGGGAGGCTAACTCCACCTCACTTCTTTTTCCCAGATTGTATTCTCTATCTTGGATTTTTCTTTCTAAACAGGGATCCAATGTTTCCCTAAAGTTAATATGTTTTAGGCCCAAAATATTTTACTGTTTAGCTTTGGTTAGAAGTTGATATGAAAAAATAATCCACGGATTGGGTGTTAATGTTTGATAAGGGTTCTTGCATTATCCTTCTTTAAGTATTTACATTTTAACATGAGATTTTTCAGACTCTTAAAGCTTCATTCAAAGGAAATAATCTCCAATGATGGAATTCAGGCATTCTGACAAGCCAAGAGGCAAGCTGTGAGCTGCAAGGTTCTCCCTAGCACCCATTAAAAATTGCAATAGATAAGCAAACATATTCCACCTATGTACAAAACTGCCCTTATTAACATTTCCTCTACTGAGTCCCCAAGACAGAACTGAGAAAGCACTCATGAAAATGTTTTTCTCTCCCAGCTATTAAAAAAAACCCCACTAATTGAATGTTCTTGCTGAGGGTCTGAGGGAAAAGGAAGAAGGGAACTGAAATTAGAATGGGAAGGAACATAGAATCATAGATCTGAAGCTGGAAGATATTTTAGAGGTTATCACCTTCAATTCTCTCATCTTACAAATGAGGAAACTGGGGTCCAGAGTGGTTATATGACTTGTCTGAGTCAGGATTTAAATTCAGGTACTATGACCTCCCCCCCCCTAAGTTCATTATTTTCCCCATTACATGCTGGTGATTGGAAGGGCTATTGAGCGTAAGAAGATTTTGTAAATATTATAAAACAAACAAAAGGTTTCCACTCATTTCCTCATTTTTTATTGTGTACACATATTCCCTTTGCCTCACATAATTTCACAGAGTTGGAAGGAAATTGAGGGAGGAAATAGATAGAAGACTGTTGGATTTTTGGGGTTGTGTTATTTATCTTATTTCATTTTTTTAGTAGCAGGTGGCACTCACAGTTGCTATGGCACTGATAAGTAATTAATTCCTCCCTAATTTAAAATGTCTATTGAACCCAGCAACTATAATCTACACTAATCCTTCACATGGAGGCAAACAAGTTGCAAGAATTTTAAAGCAACAACATCCCAAGAATATCTGAAATTGTGTTTTGTTTTGTTGCTGTTAAGGATTCATGGCATCTACTAGGGTGAGGAATGCAGGAGGTGGATCTTTCAGTGCTTTCTGTCACTGCTACAAACCCATCAAACTGCAGTATGTAAAAATAAATTTTCACAGCCTAAGAACTTAGTATCCTAAATATACTCAATTTGCATGATGCCTTTTACAGTAAGCAGAAGATCCTAAGTCACAAATTCAGCCAAAATTGGAATTTTCTTTTAAGCTGGTTTCTATAGGATTTATATGTCAACCGTTAAGGATATTTTCTCCCTCCACCTCCATTTACCTTCTCCCCTCCAAAATCCTAAATGAATTATTTATGTTCTATCTCTCCCAATTAGAGTGTGCACTCCTTGAGAACAGGAATAATTGAGGATTTTTCTGTTTGTATTCTCAACTTGGCACATATGAAGCACTGTTTTTTCCATTCCTTCAAAACCTAATTTGAATTGTCCCTACATAAACACCTAATTCTAACTTACAATTTGACTTATAACCCAGGGCTTATAAAGAAAAGAGTACTGAATTTGAAGTCTTATGTATCAGAACTCTATGGACCTTGGGAAATCACTACCACTCTGAGATTCAGTTACTCACTTTTTTTAATCCTTAAAATAAAATTCATTCAAATGCTAAATCTATAATAATTCATCTATAATTCAGCTCTCCTAAAATTCTTATAAAAGGGTAAGCAAAATAATTTAATTTAATGCACTCATACATGGAATTTATAAAGGATAGGATATATTATACTTGGCCTTACCCTTCAGTCTTCTTGTTATATCCATTGGACTTTACTTCAATGTGATTGTCAAGGTCCTGGTCTCTATAGGAATTTAAAAAAATTATACTATATTAGATTCACCTTTGAATTATAAGAAAATGGTTTTTTGAATCAAAAATTACACATGGTATATTATCTGTTACTCTGGCAAGAAGAAAAACCTTTATGAAACAATATGTAATCTTAGAATTAGCTTTCAATGATTGTTTTATATAAATATATGTCTTCCCAATGACTTAAACTTTTTCCTCTCCATCCTAGAACAATAGTAACTGGACAAACTCTTTATGATTATAGGTATGGGACCAGGTTTCATATCTGGACACATTCTGGTAGTGAAATTCTTAAGCAAGTAAATTATTCTCTACATGCTCTAGACCACGATCATCTTTCTATCCACTACACAACAGTGGATGTAATGGAATATTATTGCTTTGAAACAAATTTTGCATATGAAAAAATTCAGATAAATATGGGAAGACTTGCATGAACCAATTCAGAGTGGACTTAGCAAAATAAGAACATTGTATACATTAATAACAATATTGTTTTAAGGATGACTGAACAAATAAATTATTTTGTATATTATAAAACCTAAATTAACTGTAAAGGACATATGAATAAATATTTTATCTGCATCCAAAGAAAGAACTGAAAAATAGAAGTATATGTAGCATCTAAGCACATATATACATATATATGCATGCATATATACAAATGACATGTATATGCCTGTTTGTGTCTAATGGTAGCTATCTCTAGGGGAAAGAGAAAAAATATATAGATAGATAGATAGACAGGCAGACAGATAGATAGATAGATGAAATTTGAAAGAAATAGCAAGTTTTGCATAGCAAAGTTTTGTGTAATCCTTTTTATTGTACTATGTATGTTATGGAAATGCTTGTTTTACTCCATAAATTAAAAATAAAAAAATACTGTAAATGAAAAGAATATTAAGAGAAAGTCAAATACTCAAAAATTATGACCAAAGAACCAACAATACAACATCTATCCTTTTTCTTCATATGAAAGAGGGAGACCATGGGAACAGTGTTAGGTATAAAGGCAAAAATGGTCATGAAATTGATTCTGCTTAACCGTTTTTCTTTGTTACAAAGAAAGATTCAATTCAGGATTGGGATGGAGGTAGAGTACATCTGGTAATGTCTGTGTATAAGGCAAAAGGTGAGAATTCTCAGTAAAATAAATAATAAATGTGTATGCTTAAAATCCAGATTACCAGACATAAGGATACTGAAAGTTTTGGGGGAAAGGGCAAGGACTGCTGTTTAATCAGGAAGAAGTGGACAAAAAGGAAATAACCAGGTAAGGCAACTTTCAAAAAACAAATCAAAAACTTCCATCAGAATTTACATGGCTAAAACATAAAGAGTTCTCTTAAGATTTGAATTATAGTCTGATGGAGATTAAATAGAGAAACTGAACCACTGTTCTACATCAAATACTGGATCATTCCATTAATATACAGCTTTGTATTAACATCAATCTGGCTGGGCAAAAAACAAAGTCTATGAAGCAACAAAATAAACTGATACTTTAGTAAGTACCCATATATCTGTAGTTAGATAATATATGCAAATACACTGCAGATCTTAATTGCCATGTAAATTTTATTATCCATGATTGGATTAATATCCATTAATTGTATCCTAGGATTCCAAGGCTGTAGGGTTACAATAAATCACCATTTTCAGGACCAGTCTCTATTGTTGTCTCTGAGTTCTTTAATTAAAATTATTCCATTTCTTCCAAGGCTACTCTCTTTCTTCTAACGTTCCGAGGTACGAATTCTGTGTTTAAATACTTGGTTTGGGTTATATTGATTTATTAATTAATTATGCATATTTAGATTATTGAACACACATTTGGGAGTTTTTAATGGAATTTCCTTTTTATGTTGATAGAAATTAATGTGTACATGCACACACAAAAACAACGAAAAATGACAACTTCAATTTTATCAGGGAAAAATCTGATATTATTAATTGTAAACCTCCAATATCCAAATTAAACTTCCTTTCCTAAAGGTTATAATAATAATTCATATTTCTATGATTTTTGGAGTTTTACACTATTTTGCTTACAACAACCTATTGGCACAAGCAGTTCATATACTACTACATCTAATAGATGGGAAAACTGAAGTTTAGAGAATTGAGGCAAATTTCCCCAAATCACACTCCCTCTAAGTGTCAAAACTATTACAAAACTCTCGTCTCCAAATCCAGTGCTCTTTCTAGGTGGATTATATATATTTGAATATGCAGAAACTATTATAAATGATATTTAAGACAGTGTGCCAGAGGAGAAACATAATCAGTGCAACAATGACACTTCAGGATCCTCTAAGTAGTTCAGAAAATGTCTGAACAGCTTAGTGTCATACAGCTCTCCAATGAAATGACTGAGCCTTCCTTTCTTTTCTCTTTCCCTTCTCTCTCTCTCCAGTAGAGATGTTGACAGATAATGAAATAAATCATCAAAAGGGACCACAGTGAGAGGGAAGAAAAACCTACCAACCACATAGAGACAACTCATTCTTTAGAGTAATCAAGAAGGAGCACAAAAATGGGATTACTTTTCTTCCTAATAGACCATCACAAAATTTGCACTAGAAACTATTAAAAGTGTTCAATATGCTCTTTTTTATTAGTGATCTAATAGAATTTCCTTTGTTTTATCCAAACATCAAACAAGTAGAATGGACTTTATGACCTGAATTGAAAGAAAACAAAATTATGTTACTAACAGGAATAAAAGACAGGATGAGTGAGGAAAACAAATCAAGGACATTATTGTTTTTCAGGCTGATTGATGTCAGCTTTGACAATCCAATCCAAGCAGCTCTGACTGCTCATAAACTTTCCACATTACTTGTGGTATAAAAATAAATTTTCCTTGTCTAATTAAGCTTATATAATTTATATCATGTCTTTTGCACCAAAGTATAAGATGGAAAGAGCTGTGATTTAAAGCACCCAAAATAGATTTTTTGAAAAGCCCATCCCAACGTTGCCTAGCAAACAAAAGCATGTGTGCAAAGCTATATAATAGAAGGATTATAGTCGACCTGACTATTTCTTATTCTTATAAACATTTGGAATTTATTTTAATGATATGGTCACATCATTGGCCTCTATAGATCATGAGAAAACATTTTGGAGAAAATGAGCACTACATACTTCAGCTGAAAATGGAATTTTAAAGGCAGCTTTCAAAAAAAAATAGAAAAAAGAGCTAGGTGTGATGGTACAAACTTATATTCCCTATTACTAGGGTGCATCAACTCTGGAATTCTGAATGACAGTGATCTAAGGCAATCAAGTAGTTGCATTAAATTTAACACTGGAGCAGGTTAAAACTTTGGAGCCAATAAGTAATAGGATCATACTATGTGAGAGACTGCTCCACTTCCACCTGGTAGAGATATGGTTCCCAGAGAAAGAGGGAGAGGGGGAAACAGAAAAAGGAGAGAAGGATAGGCAGAGAGAGAAAGCATAGCACAATGTGTTGAGAACTTGCCTCACTTTTTATAGAAAAGGAAATGGAGGCCCAGAGAGATTACTGGCTTTTTTCCAAAATCATGTGGGTAGAAATAGAGGACAGCCTGGGTTAAAACTAAAATCTTTGGTCTAGAGCTAAGGATTCCATTACACCATATGACATCCCATACTTTCCATCTCTGTTTTCATGTGTGGGAAGTAACACATTTATAAAGCAGCAATATATTTGTCTCAACATAACTTTAACTGCTCAATGTTCAGTGTGGAATACATTTAGAATACATTTACCAAATTATAGAGTGACAATACAAAAGATTTACTATGTGCCCTCATTTATGCCAAAAAATTAAATCTTGGGCACAAAGCTTTTGATTGAATAGAAGTCTTTGTCACTCTGAAAGGGATATAGAAACTATTGTGAGATCATTTGTATAATTCTTTTAGTTCTGCTGTGAAAAAAAAGGGGAACGTTTATATTTATTTTTCAGGACTTTTTTAATACATGAGAGAATTAAGGCTTTGCCATTAAGGGAATTAGTGCTCCATTTTGATGTAGACCCATGAAAACACAGCAAATTGAAAATACAAGCAGCCCTCTTCATCAAACTTGAGTCCTCATGGCATGTGAAGTCTGACTCAGGTGCAACAGGTTTGAACTAGGAAGAATTATTGGGGGAAAAATCCAAATCTTCCGATAGTTTTCTATTTTGTGTGCAATGCAAGTTCTGGAGATCAGAATACTTGGGTTCTAACTCTCTCTTCTACCTAATACCTGTATGACCTTGAGAATTCATTTTGGTCCATTGGGCCCAAGTTTCCTCATTTGTTAAATGAGAGGCTATAGGACGCTTTGGGAGCAGTGTGGTACAGTAGAAAGAGGGCTAGATTTACAGTCAAAAGAGCTGAACTAGAATCTTCACTCTTCACTTGTTCTCTGGGTAACTTTGGGTAAATCATGTTGAATTTTCAGAACCTTAGTTCTCTTATGGGTAAAATAATGGGTTAGATTAGGTGACCTCTAAAAACCTCTTTTACATCTAAATCTATGAACCCAGAAATTCATATTAAGCTTTGCTTTTGCTTTCACAGAATTCTACTTCTTAGTATGGCATAGTAGAGAGCTGTTCCAAAATCAGGAATACTAGGTTTAGCATCCCACCTCTGACACATTTTGGCTATGTGACCCTAGACAAGTAATTGAATATTTAAGTGTTCTAGGCAATTTTCCATAAGTTTCAGAAAAGGTATCAATCTACCTTGATAAACTCTCATTTGAGAGTTTCCTATATCAGTGAAACCAAAGGTCCAGTCCATCTCCCTATATTTTGGCATCAGTTGGTTTAGAAGGAATGCATTTCTTTTATGTGCTTGTGTTGAGGAAAGTGTTTAAGGATGGAAGGACATTTCATTGAAAGAAGAGGCAAAGGTGGTAACTTTGCAAATAGATCAGAGGACATTTAGTGTGTTCAAATCCTAGCTCTCCCATGTTAATTGCTGGTGGTGGTGGTTATTCATTCTCAAAGAGGATTAATGTATCATGAAGGTGATGTTTTGATTTCTGCATAAATTGGATTTGAATCAGGCAAAGCTGTACAAAGTCATCACCCTCTCTCTTCATATGACTTCCCTGGACCTCAGTTTTCTTATTTAGAAAACAAAGCAGGGATAACCTAATAGTCTTCATGATTCCTTTCATCTCTAAATCAATACTCCCAAGATTATATCATCCATTTAACTTTTTTTAAATGACTCAAGTAGATGGAGGTTGGATAAAGCCTTTAATGACACACACATGATGTTAGAAGTGGATAGGAACATCATTTTATATCTTTGACAAATATTATCGTTTATAATTTTAAAGGTAAAAATATCAACAGATGCATTTAAGTCTTCATTAAGAAATAGCTTTTATAGATGGGCTAACAATAGCTTAAGAGCTATCAGTAATTGACTTGCTCCTTTTTATGTTGGTTCATGGGACCAACATATTGAAAATATGTTGAAAATATGCCTGTTAAGAGTGAAACATTTTTTTCACTGTATAAGTGAAATTTCCCCATAAGTATGCATTTGTTCAGGTTGCTGAGTTCCTAGAAGGCGTGCAGGAATGTCTACTTGCAGGCAGAGTGACAGTTAGAATTTTATTCAGTACCTGAGTGAACTACAGCTGAAAATGTCACCAGTTTCCTAAAGAGAACTCAGCTTTGCTGCAGTTCTCCTATGAAGTTATCAAGTCATGCATCACATTAAATAGAATTGTAAGGGAATGCTGTTGCTATTAAGCTGACTATGACCCTTCAACATTGTCCTTTTCTGCACTTTTAGCGAATTCAAGTGAGAAGGACCAATGTACTAAATAATCATAATAATAGAATAAAATTAAGAGACCTTTCTTCCAAATAGATGACTCCAGAATTTATTACTTTTTTTCCCTATTTATTTTATGATTATTTATTGAAGACATCGACTGGTTTCTATGTAAATGTGACACACTATTGAAGGTATTCAGATATAACAGTTTTAGTTGAGGCCATTTTGAAATAAAATCATTAACTTTTAAATAAACATAACAATTATTTCACTGAGTGACACCTACCATTTATAGTACCATATTCCATACCAAAAAACCACATTTCTTTTTATAGGAATTTTATAAATCTTTGCTTAAATTTGCATTATATTTAAAATGTAATGCATTATTTTTTACTAAAGAAATTCAATGAGAGATCTTAACTCATTTCAAACAGAAGGAAATATTATCTGAGAGATATGGTTTTTAAATTCACTCCATTAATGCAACATACTATTTTTAGATTGGTTCATTTTACAAGATTCTTCAATAAATAACTATCTATCCAGGACTTAACATCTTTGGTAAATTTGTCTCAGTTCTACTTCCTGTCGTTCAGAACTACCAATCTCAGTGAAATTCTTTCCTCCTCCTGCTATCTTTCTTGAGTAGCTGAATGGTAGGCTGGATAAGAGTATTGTAGCTGGAATCAAGCAGACCTGGATTCAAATTCAGCTTCATACATTTACTAGCTGTGTGATCATGGGCAAGTCATTTAACTACTGTCTGCCTCAGTTTCTTCAACTGTAAATGATGATAATAATAGAAACTGCCTCTCAGAGTTGTTATAAGGATAAAATGAGATGTTTGTAAAATATTTTGCTAATCTTAAACTGCCATACAAATGTTAGTTATTAATTATCACTTTTATCCACATCCAACTCAGCTTAACTTCTAGTCAAAAATCTACAGTATCATTTTCTATTGGATTCTTCCATTCTGCCTTTGAAATCCATGTTTAGTGACTAAACCCCCGACCTGCTCCCATTACCAATCTTCAATTTCTACTTTTGCATTTTCTGCTTTCCATACTAATTGATCATCTTTCCCCACCTTTTACAATGCTGATCATTTCTCTCATGCCCTCCAATACACAGAACAAAGAACTGGCATGATCCTTTCTTTCAATTACCATTTTGATTTTTTTCCCTTTTTTTTTTCTTTCCTCCCCCACCCCTTCCTTAGAGATGGCTACCATTAGACAGAAACATTTATATGTATGTATATGTATTTATATACACACACATCTATGTAAAATCATTCTATCCATACTTCTATCTGGATTCTGTCTCTGGTTGCAGATAGCATCTTCCTTCAGATGCCCTTTGCCACTTCTAGACATTTGTTCTGTACTTTCAATTATCTTTCCCCCTTTGTAGTTTATGTCCCCTGATTATACCACATTCTCCTGATTAACTGCTGCTGTCCTACACAAACCTTCAGAACTTGCCCATCTTCCTCGATAACCTTTTTACTTTTCTTTCACTTTTTTATCACATTCTTCCTTTCAGTCTGTCTTCTATCCTTCCACCATCCTTGGAAACTTTAATATTTATGTTTTTTTTAATTTCTTTGTAACCCCAGTGCCTATTACTGTACTTGGCATATAATGGGCACTTAAAAGACATGTGTTGATTGATTGATTGATTGATGATCATTCTAATCTCCCTGGTCTCATAATGAAAAAGGTACCAGACTTGAAAACAGAATCCAATTGTTATTGTTGTTGATCCTTCATTATCAAATAAGACCATGGACAACACAAGATGATGACTTGTGAGTGAATTGGATTTAAGAGAGACAAAGCTACACAAAGTCTTCAGCCTCCTCCAGAGACAATTAAAAAAAAACATTAAGATAACTAGTGATGGTCTGGGATGCAGTGAATGTCCTTGGCCTTTCTAAATTAAGATCTTTCCCAGACTTTATGGACTTATTTAAAGTCTTGCCACGTGCTAGCTTTGGACCTTAGATTCCTCATTTGTAGTTTAAGCAGGTTGGACTAGCTGTTTTCTAGCATCTCTTCCAGCTCTGATAGTCTATGACCAGACAGCATATCTATGACTTCCCCTTTCTACTCCTACTGGGCTTAAAGCCTAACATTGGAGTCAAATGAACTGTATATTGGGGAAGTCATTTAACCTCTTTAAATCTCAGTTTTCTTGTCTATAAAAAGAGGAAGTTGTTTTGGAAATGCTCTAGGGTCCCTTCTACCTCTAGCTTTATGAGCACATGATATTCAATGCTAATTCACTACTCATTAGCCAGTTTTGTGTCATCCCTTCATTCTGGGTATGTAATTTCCATCAAGAGATTTGTTATAACAGCATTTCCCACTACCACAAAGCAATTTTGAAATACTATAGAATTCATATTAATGCATTTTACTTGTGTTAATAAAACACTCTGGGGTGAAGAATGCCACAGAAAAGAAACAAAGGGCAGGCAACTGTATGAAATATAGGATTTTTGCTTAGATTGTTTATTTCAGTAGTATTCCTGAACTCTGAATTATCACATAATTAGATGTAACATCTTTCAAAAATCTTTTCTTCAGATGAATCTTATTTGCTTTTCAGCCTTGATTACTGCCTCCTATATAGTCCAAATTTGAAAATGGCTCCCTAGTGGGAGAAAGAACATCTAAGCTGAGACCATAATGGAACAGCATGTTGTCTTGTTGACAAGGGCATGAACCCAATATGATATTAAATATAAGCAATTGAGAAAATGATGCATGACCATTAAAAATAACCTAGCAGCAGCAGCAGGTCCATAATTTTAAAAGAAGAGTCCCATTACTATCTTAAAAAGCCAAATACACAAACTTGGCATGTTTTGTGTTATAACCACATACTGATTTGGGGTGAGGAGAAAAGAAACAAAATCCAACCAAGAAAGAACACTCACCAATAAAAGAATGCACTACTAGCTTGATGAAAAAAAATATGCTTGAGTTAAAACTTCTTACTCAATTCTTTAGAAATCATTCAGAGAAAGCAATGAGATTAAACATTCTTACCTCTTGCTGTGTCTAAAAGTTGTTGGATCCACTTTAATAAATCTATCCAGATCTTGGCTCCTTTAATTGTAGAAAATAAAAATGGTTTGGATCAATGATAAAGACTTATAAACATATTCATATTATAATTCTTTTTCGTTCAAGTGTCTGCCTACAAAACTCAGGGAAATTATAGTATCATCAATCCAGAATAGGAAGTAATTTTAAAGGCTTCTCAGACTAAACCCCCTATTTTAATACAAAGAAAAGGAAATAGAGGCCTATAGAACACAAGGTACTTACTAAAAGTCACATACAGTAAGCATCTGATATGGCACTGGAACTAGGTTCTCTTATTCCACAATGTTCTTTTCATTGAACTACATTGCCTCCCATATTGTTGAAAGAATATATTTTTATTCTTTTACCTCTGATTACTTCTGAGAACTTCAGGAGTCACTTTGATGAATTTGTCAAGATCATCTTGGTTTCTTTAACAAAAAGTAAAAATGATACAGATTAATGATGTGATTTGGGGATAAGTATACTAATGTTATGAAAACTTCAAATAATTTTCTAAAAGTCTGTCAAATACCTTGGGAAAGGATGAAAATGATGAATATGATGTCCGCTTACCTCTGATTGTTTCTGAGAGTTTCAGGATTAACTGTGATGAAATTGTCAAGATCTTGGTGTCTTAAAAGAGAATAAATAAAAACTGTGGATTAGAGACAGGCAAAGATTTAATGTAAAGTATATATTTGTATGCGAAAGGAAAGGATCTGGATATTATTATGCTAAAAGACTTATTTTCTTAATAATTAGTTGATATACATCTTAGAAACACTGACCCACTTAAAGTGAGGATTGTTACCTTGTTTGAATAAAAACAATTTTGATTTTATATATTTTATTTCCAGTATCCCTTTGCTATTAGTAAAATATTTGTCTTGTATCAGTGTGTATATGTATATGTATATATACATATATATATATATATACATATATATTTGCATTTTAAGACACATGGTCTACAAAATGTGAAGTGGATATCCAAAAATCAAAAAAATATATATTTTTAAGTACTTATCACATGCCAAGCACTGTATTGGCAATGAATATACAAGGAAAAATAATTGTCTTTGCCTTCAAAAAGCTCATATTCTATAACAGGATTAATTCTTTTTCCTTTTATCCAGTTGTTTTGGTATCCTGGCGACATGACATAACTCTCTTATTTCTATCCTGATTTTCATGACCTATAAATAAAAGTATCAACTATAAAAATTAGTTCTAAGACTAGGAGGATTTTTCTCAATAAGAGCTCTGTTAAGTAAATAGAATTCCAACAAATTACAGCATTTCCTCCATGAATGAAAAACAAACTAAATTCAAAACAACTATTCATGTTGAGAATATGAATGGATCCTGGATCTGAGGTCTTAAAAAGGTAAAATGAGATAAATGGCAGCAGTACAACTGGGGTGGAAAAGGAGTTCAAAAATTTACATTTAAATCTCATCTCAGTTCATTTTACTTGCTACTTATATGCATTGGACAAGTAACTTGAACTCCCCAGATTTCATTTTCTTAATCTGTAAATTGAAGGAACGAAATTGGACATTTATTGTTCTGTTTGCTTTGTCCTTCATTCTAATCCAAACTCTAGAGCCTAAGAAGGAGATTGTTTTCTTAAGTATCCCCACAGACATTCTTTGATGCCTTACATGGGAGAGAATAAAAGAACATGGAAGGAAATTTTACAGAAGGTAGGTAGTGTGAGAATTTTTTTTTGACATTTTATATTTAATAAAATGGAAACTCAGAGATATTTGGTGATTTGCCCAATGTGCCATTGTTAACTTTCTGTAACAAGCCACACCAAAATACCCCTCCTCTCACTCTCACTCCCACCATTCTGCTCTATATAGTTTCCCCTTTTTAGAATATATGTTCCTTGTGTATCCCAACAGTTGACGCAGTAGTTAACCTGGAGTAAATGTTTAGTAAGTTCTATATCATTCAAGAGGCAACTAGTCTATGATAATGAATATTTGTTCCCTTCCCCTTCCCCTTTATTGAATGCTTAATTATCTATACTTAAGGACAGGATCATTAACATTTATCCTACAGCTGTAGCATAGTGGAGAGAGCATTGAATAGTAATCATAACAATAATAATAATGACAATAGCTAACATTCATATAGTGCCTCCTATATGCCAGGTCTGTGCTATTTTACAAATATCATCTCATTTGATTCTCACAACAATCTTGGGAAACAAATGATATTATTATCCTCATATTATAGATGAGGAAAGTAACGCAGACAAAGGTTAAATGATTTGTCCAGGATTTCAGGTAGTAAACATCTGCCATCAAATCTGAAATCCGATCTTCCTGATTCCATGCTAGAATTTTTAATAACAAAGATACTATTAGGTAAGGAATTAAGGTATATGACAGTTTCCTTGGGGGGAAAGTATAAATTAAAAACCTAATAAACTTCTATTATAAAATTCTACCAGCAGTGATCACACATAACCAAGTAATTTCTGACTGTATTTAACATACCCTTTTTGATTTTAAAAGAAGCAATGTCAGGATGATAATGGTATTATAAACAATGCTAATTTCCTATTTTACAAAAGACAAAGCATCAAAGCATAATTTCTTTTTAAAAACCATAATCCAGAGTAAAGTGTTTTACACTGTAACTACACATGCTGTACATTTCCCAGAAAAACAGCAGACATTTTTATCTTTGGAGTTAGCCAGATGGAAGAAGTTGAAAAAAACACAGGGAATCTTCATTCTCTTACTGTTTTGTTGAACAAAAGAGACTTGGTTCTAGCCCTCATTTCCAAGAATACATTAAATATATACCAGACTCCTTAACCACCAATCAAAATGCAAGCCAATTTAAGAGAGTCTGGTAATGAGGCTAATGTGAGTGCCCATCAACTGGAAGACACAATTGGGCTTACAGCTACCTATTGAGCACCTCCTAGATGCACAGCATTCTGCTAAATACAAATATTCCTGAAAACTTAGAAATGAATTTTTTCTGGAGAAAGCTTAACATGTTTCTTATTAATTCAGTTAACATATTGCCTCCCATTAAATTTTGTTGTATTAATATAACCAAGTCTCATATGTAATATTTAGGGATATTTATCTCTTTGGGATTTTAGATCTTTAAAATGCTTTGCATAGATTTACACAGATGGTCTATAGATATTAGTTGATCCTGAAAACAACCTGATAAGATGTTAATTCTATTAATAAGATTGAAGTCTCAGCTTTCTAGCCCATGCTACTTCTTCAAGGATAAGATTTATAAGACAAATTAGGAATTTATAATATACCTTGTAGCTTGTTTTATTTATTTATTATATTGATTTCTTGATTGAGGTACAATCTTTGCTTCTTTCATGTTTTTTTTAAGTACAAGTAAGGATGCATTTTAATCTCAATTAGCTAAATCAGAAAATGCTTCAAGAAATAAGTATGTATTTTCTTAAGTATAAGCTGTTACATTGATATGGACAACCTATTTTCTCCAAATAATATCTTTCTACTTCCAACACTTAATTAGCTTTAATGTATGATAATTACCAGCTGTTGCTAAATGAATATGTCTACTGGCTTCTCAATTTGGTGCTCAGAGACTACAATGACACATAAAAGGCAGACTATGTAGTGAATGCTATGTTTCTAGCACAGAGCCAGGAACCCAGTGGTTGTGTCACAATTATTCACTGACTAACTGATATGCAAATAAAGGTTGCAAAATAGAATTAAAAGTTTTAGAACTGCTTAAGATTCCAAGATGGATCCAGTGAGAATCACAATCTACTTCAAATAAATATACTCTCACCTTCCTTATTCTAATTCTCATTGTTGAGAAAACCCAAGAACCAAAGAATTCAATTCTCCAGATATTTATTAAATACCTACTAGGGCTTAAGGGCAGTCTAATGGCACAATGGATAGAGTCCTAGGCCTGGAATCAAAGTCATCTTCCTGAGTTCAAATCCAGTCTCAAACTGGATACTAGCAGTTTGAACCTGGGCAAGTCACTTAACTATATTTGCCCCAGTTCTTCATCTGCAAAACAATCTGGGGAAGAAAATGGTAACCACTCTAGTGTCTTTGAACAACACCCTCTCTCTCCCCCCCCCCAAAAAAAAAACCAAATAGAAACATGAAGAAGTTTATCATAACTGAAAAACAACTCAACAACAACTGGGTGTTTGGGGAGTCATAATTTTTAAATTACTTAGCTTCTACCCACATAGCTTTTTTAGCCTGGTAGTAAAGGAAGACATAAACACACGACACAAGCATATGATAAATATTTTTTTAAAAATCAGACCTAAGAATTCATTGACATAGGGAATTCATGGTAACAAAGCCTCCTCTACCAATGCAGATTGACACCTCAAAAGTTATAGTCTTAGAAGATAGTCCAGGACACTGAGGGTTTAAGTGATTTTCTCAGAATTATACAAATGGAACAAGAATTCAGGCCTTCTTGATACTGTGGCTGGTTGCTCAAATACTGTGAATGAGTATAAAAAAGGACCCGGGGTAGAAGTCTATTAATAATAAGGGGTTCATAAAAGACCTCTTGAAAAATATGATCCTTGAGTTGAATTTTAAAGAATGGGTAGAGATTCACCACATAAAGGTAATATGAGACTACAATCTAAGCATGGACTATTTCATCTGAACCTGTATTTACAAAGAATAATAATATAGGAGGATACCAAGAGAGAATAATGTGTTGAAAGCCCAAGGAATGACTTTACCGATTCTACCTGCAAATGCCTCTCATATTCATCCTCTTCTCTCCAGTCTCAAAACTGTCATCATAGTTCAGATCTCTATCATCTAAAATAAGATCCCAAGTGGCTTTCTAACTAGAAAAGATGGGAAAAGGCTATCCCACTCCAAGTCTCTCCTATGTTCAATCCACCCTCTATATAGTTTCCAAAACAATATTCCAAAAGAACAAGTCTGACAATGTTACTCCCATGATCAATAAGCTCTAAGAAAAAAATATAACCTCTTTTTGACCTTTAAAATTCTTCATAATTTGGCTCCAATCTACCTTTGCACATTAATTGAATATTATGCTACTTTATATACATGATACTCCAGCAAACTGGTTTACTTTCCTCATGCTCTATATTCCATTTCCAGTCTCCATGGCTTTGCCTTATACCGAGAATGTCACTTAACCTCTTAGAATTCCTACAGTTCTCAGTTCAAGTGTTCTGTTCCAGGCTTAAGTCAATTTCCCCCATTGTTAGCATTCTTCCCACCTGATAATTACTTTGGATTTATTTTGCATTTGTTTATCTTTGTATATGTTGTTTCCAGCCACTGGAACATAAAATTCTTTAAGACAAATCTTTGTTTTTTTTTTAATCCTCAGTTCCTAGAATGATTCCTGGCAAATATTAGGTGCTTGAATAATTGATTAATAAATAAGTGAATATAAGAAAGTTTTGCTGAGCAAATACCAGCTCAAACAGTCAATTATTGGATTCTTTTCTGAATTGATTCAGGTTTATTTGTTATCTAAATATGAGATAATAGAGGGAGGGAAAGGAAATGCTTATATCTTTTACCCTGTGATATTTTTGATAGCATTGGGGTTCACACTGATGAACTCATCAAGACCTTCTCCCCTAAAAGACAAAAAGAAAATGATCAGATTAGCAAATCAATGACAAGAATTCAGTGAACACCTGAATAAATTAAAGGATATCCCAGAGCTCATCGTCTTAAAAGGGAATTGGGGTGTATGAGTGTGTGTGTGTGTGTGTGTGTGTGTGTGTGCATGTATGTGTGTGCTTGTATATATGTGTACAAACTCATACAAATATAGTATGTATAACTTTTCTTCTTAAAAAATTTTTCCCACTTAATAGTATTTTCCCCAATTATACATGTAAAGATAGTTTTCAACATTTATTTTATAAAATTTTGATTTCCATTTTTCTCCTTCCCTCCCTCCCTTCTGCCCTTTGAAAATAACAAGCAAGTCTGATATAGCCTACACATGTACAATCATATGAAACATATTTCCATATTAGTCATATTGTGAAAGAAGAATTAGAATTAAAGGAGAAAACCTCAAGAAAGTAGAAACAACCTCCCTGCCAAGTGAATGCTTCAGTCTCCATTCAGACTCCATAGTTCTTTCTCTGCATGTGGGTAGTATTTTCCTTCATGAGTCTTTTGGAATTGTCTTAGATCATTGTATTGCTGAGAAGAGCAAAGTCTATCAAAGTTGGTCATCGCACAATGTTGCTTTGCCGTGTACACTGTTCTCATGATTCTCTTACTTCACTCAGCATCAGTTTATGTAAGTCTTTCCAGGCTTTAATAGGGAATTGTAAACACCAGAAAAAATACTATTTTCTACTTTTCTATAATGCTTTTATACCTATCAATTTCGTACTGTCGAAAATCTTTTGAGGCAAGTAGGACAGATTAATCTGTGGTGGTTTCTCTATCACATTTTTATCAAGATAATAATTAATTACAACCACCTCCACTTTCTATTCCCTTAACATTTAAGGCAGGAGAAAGCAAACATAGTTTCATGTTTAAATATACCAAGCAGGCATAAGAATTTCATCAGCCTACAACTTCCTTATCTGCTTTCATAAATTGTTTGCTGACCAAAGTTCCCTCTGGTTTGTTTGGGCTCACATGTGTACTTATTTTACAGTTATGCCTGAGCTATGATGTAGTTGTTTAAGTGTAGTTGTCATGCAGAAATTATTGTGCCCAATTTAGTTGATTTTTGAGCATATATTAGAGAAAACTAATTCAGGAATCTATATTTATCTTACCCTGGAGTAGGTTTATTTGCTGGTTGGTTCACTTTGATGAGATTATCCAAGTCTTGGTTTCTTAAAATATTAACAACAACAAAAAAAAATCAATTGAACAGCAGGGCATAAAATAAATATTAACTATTGAACACAGAACTTGTATACCACTTGAACTGATTAAATGCTTGCTGTTTGATATTTTAATTTTTAATGGTAATCTTTAGCCCTGTGTAAAAATAGAAATCCATTAAGATTTTGTGAGCTCTTAATACATATGATGATTGCATTTTAGTAACTATTGGCTCAGTAAGTCTAACTCACATTTGCAAAGTAAAATTTCTCCTTCCAAATTTACAGTAAGAGTCATCAGAAAAAAGGTATCTGGAATGTGTTATGAAACTATAACCAATATCATCAAAAAATAAAAAAAAAGATGTTATGATATATAACTTTTTTGCTTTCACCTAGGATTTGCTATGGAAATAAAGTGAATATGTATTGATTCTATATCATATATGTGTGTGTGTGTGTGTATGTGTGTGTGTGTGTGTGTGTGTATATACATCTATGTATATAAACAGATACAGAGGTGTATATGTGTACACATGTGCATATAATTATTCATACATGATATATCTATATAAATGCACATGGTGGTATATTATGCATTAATAATACATGTGTATAGTATATGCATATATTTACATATACATACTATAAAGTAATAAGACTGAACATACAAACAAAATTAGTTTCATTCTTTGCTTTAAATTTATACCTTATCTAACATATTCACCTCCTTTTATTTAAAGAGTTAATTTTTGTCTAATATTGTTTTCTAATTCTCTAAGTAACTTAATATTGGGCTAAAATGCAAAAATATTCTCTATTTTTTTTTAAATATAGAGATAGTCCATTAGTACATGTATCTTGTACAGATGCTACAGATAGATAAGGAGCAGAGTTCAGATTTGGATAGGAATATGGAAGCAGTATGGATTGCCTTTGGGAAATTACAATTTACTTTTAAGTACCCCAAGTCTCTCTCTAAAACAAAGGCCCATCTAATTATTGATATATTTCTAGTGATGTAGTATGGCTGCAAGTCTTGGAATGCCACAAGCTTCAACATATTAGAGCTAACAAGAACTGAAAGGTTTATCGAGAGATGTAAAGTATAAGGATAAGCAAGCTGTAGCAAGGTAGAGAGAATACATAAAGGATATCATAAAATAGATGATTAGAAATAGAGATGAGTTAATAATGAAGGAATATCCAGTAAATAGCCCATATGCTCTTTTGGTATCCACAAAATGTAAAAAGAGCTAGAGGAAGGGTAAAATAATGTGACATTTTTGGACTTTACTATAAGGTTTTTTTTTATTCCTATATAATCTTACTTCGTCACTTAATGTGCTTATGATTTTATTGGTGAGGCTTCCCCTCTACCAGTGGTGGACTGAGATTTCTTTATAATTTACAATTCTAAAAGGAAGAAAGGAAGGAAGGAAAGAAAAGTAAGAGAGAGAGAGAGACAGAGAGAGACAGAGAGACAGAGAGAGACAGAGACAAAGAAACAGAGAAACAGAGACAGAGACAGAGAGAGAGAGAGAGACAGAGAGAGAGAGAGAGACAGGAGAGAGAGAGAGAGAGAGAGAGAGAGAGAGAGAGAGAGAGAAGAAGCAACCTAGGGATGGAGGGAAGAGGTAATATTTAAAGAGCACATTGAAGGCTTAAATTTATTCAAGTTACCAGACCAGTAGAACTGCTCATATATATCACCATCAATAATATTTAAAAGATCATAAAAATTAAGAGAGGTTTCTGCAGGACTTCTTGGTAGTCAAATGTGATAAAAGGAAAGAGAGACGAATCTTCAAACTAAAGGCCATAGAAATTTAATTTAATTCCTTGCAGGAATAGTGGGTTAAGGAGAAATGTCTCATGACTGCCTTAGCCAGTATTAAATGGGCCTTACTTGCTTATGGTTGCTTGAACTTGATCCAATTCTAATAAGAAATTAACAGGTATGTTTAATCTTCTCTACAGCTTCCAGGATCTTTTATACCTCTACTTTGTCAGTGATTCATAACTTCAAGAGACCTATATAGAGGATTTAAGGGAAGGCCCCAGTCTCTGGTTAGGTCATGTGCTTCATACATGCAAATAAATGTGAAGTTAGCTCTTTGTCTTATTTCTAGCTTCAGTGGTCTGATGGAGTAAAGCACATTCAAAGAAATCTAGGAGTGTTTTTTTTAGTGCAAAATAAATAAACAGAAAAAGGCAATTATAGAATCATAAAATTTTAGAACTTAATGGAACTTGAAGATTATTTTGTCTGACTTCATTTTACAAAACAAAAAACCCTGGCACAGAAAGGTTAAAGGACTTATCCAAAGTTACACACCTCATTAAGATAAGATCTGGGACTAGAACCCAGCTTTCTTATGTCCAATTCATTATTCATTCTGCTATATCACATTGCTTCTATTTATTAGAAAAGAAAAAGGAAACTGAAATAATAAAAAAAGCATTGATATAAACCTTAAAAAACCAATCATCTACCTATATAATTAAAGCTTAATAACAATATTTTGGTGATAAATTTATTGGAAAGTTTATATTTTCTCAGAATTATAGTCACTGAATTTTTATATATTTCCACAAAGTTTTATAAAATTTAGAGAAGCTAATTAAATCTTACCCCTGATCACCTTTTCCTGTTCCTGGGTTTACTTTGATGAGATTATCAAGATTTTGGGCCCTTTAAATATTAAAAAAAAAGTTCAAAATAAGTGTTATTATTGTAAATACTTAACATTAACATTGATATTATTAATAATTTAAATGAAGGTTAAGCTGGAGGAAATTTGTTACTAATATCCTATTACATTTGTACTCTAGACCTAATCAGAGCAAAATGTCTACCACTAAAATTAATGTAACTATTTGAATTCCCATTTGTTGTCAGAAGATAAATTTTATAAAATTCAGGTTTAAATTAAACAAATCAGTTAACCAATTTCTATAGTTGTAGCCAGTCAAAAATATTTCATCTAACTACTTTAAATACTCCTTGTTAAGTCAGATTTGAACTTGAAGCACACTTTGGTCATAATGTTATTTTACACTAGCAGATGGACCAAATTTTTTCATAGCAACTTTTATAAAAGAAAAGATTTCCATAAGTCTTACCCCTGGCTATGACTGTGGGTTGCAGGATTCACTTTGATTAGGTTGTCTAGGTTTGAGCCCCTTTAAACATTGAGGAAAAGATCAGGTCAACTTCATATGAAGAAAATAAAACATTTTCTAAGACTGAGAAATAGTATATATAATATTAATAGAAGTAATCCCTAGGAAGCTAAATATTACCTATTAATATATTCTCATGTGTGCAGGAGCTTCAAATTAATTGAAATGCAGTTAGAGAAGCATCGAATTTTGGTTTTCCAAGTCCAACCGTAGATACCATATTGAATCTCTGCTTTCCTTGTAATATCTCTTTTATAATAGCAAAATTCATTCTACCTGTACCAAAGGGAGCACGTTATTGTTACCAAATCCAATGTGGAAGGGCAGACAGCAAGTGTTGTTGTTTCCTTTTTTTTTTTTTTAAGCAACTTCAGAGATACTTTATAATGTGCAATGTTCCGTGAAAAGCATTCTAATCAATCACAGAGCTCACTATTTAAATATATAACCAATTTCTCTTTAATCTATTCAGCCTCTGCCTCTGGTTGTTTTATAACTTTGAGCTAAGCTAAAGCTACAAATGATTGTTTGTGTTAGCAACAAACAATATAAGGATCAAAAGTAGTAATGGCAGTCTGCCACCAGTGTTTCTGCTTAGTTGTATTTTTCCCTTCCCTTCTCCCCATGTTGTCTTTCTCCTTCTTATAACTAACTAACTCTTTTAGGGTGCTAAATCTCTCTATAGATTTATCCTGTCAGTCGAGGGCACATTCCCATCTCATGGAATATACCCTTTGATTAATTGTGAATTCCACTAGGAAACTTGTCTTTTCCATTAATTGTTAAAACTCCTTTCCTTGCTAACTATATGTTCTCCCTACTCTCTTTTATTTACCAGTTCTGGTGTCTATTATATCTCTACATTTTGTGTGTAACCTCTTCTAAATAACCCAGAGAAAAATGGCTCTAGAATGTGACAAATAATACTTTTAAATGTGATATAAAGTCTACATCACATCACTAAAAAAAAATAAACAAAACAAAACAAAACAAAAACAACCATCATTGTTTCACTATTCAGCTGTGAGTATACTCCTACTTTCCATCTTAGTAAAATTACTACATATGTTTCCCACATACTGCAGCATCAGCAAGTCCTCCTCTGATGTACTGAGCCACCCAGATGTGGAACATGAATCCACATGTGAACCTGCCTTTTTCACCCTCTTCTCTGCACATTATGATCCTAGTGAAGACTGAATGGAAGACTCTCTAAAGCAGTAACAAGTAAAAATCAAATACCCAGATATTTGGAAACTTTCAGGTTTTATAACATTATTATTTTCATCCGGATGTCTAAAATTATGTTAACTATAGCCTGAAAATAGAATCAATACTTTTGAATCTGATGTAAGGTTAAATGAAACTTTTCCTACTTCAAGAAACAAAGGAACAGCTAGTAGAGTAGGAAAATCATAACACCCAATCTTTCTATAAATTTGTTCTGCTTTACCAAGCATGTTCTTGAGCTGGAGTGTTGCATGGAATAGCATTTTTTTTCTTCAGAAACCAAGGATTTGAGTATCACTTTACAACTTTTATAGAATTCAGTTTCTGTTTTTGAGCATGAATTTTTTTAAAGGAGAAAGCAGGAAACTATAAATCTTACCCTGGAATATTTCTGTCTGCTGAAGGATTCTCTTTGATGTAACTGTCAAGCTCTTGACCTCTTCAAATGAAAAATGATGTTTTGATTAGAGCAAGTTTATATCAAATACACACAGCTAATATAGAAATTAGACACAGCTAATATAGACACACAGCTAATTAGACACAGCTAATATAGAAATTTGTTTTAACAATGCATGTTTGTTGATTTTTTTTTCTTTTTTCCTCAGTGGAAATGGGAGAAGTTAGGAAGGCAAAGAAATAGATTTTTGTTCATTAAAAAGTTAAATTTAAAAATCCTTACTAGACCAAGTAATCTACAAGTTGGTCTTCAAAGAAAATATGTATGAAAAAAATACCTTTCATTCTTTAAAAAAAAAAAAAAAATCCCTCCAATGAAATGCCTACAAATGAAGGTAAGAGTAATGGTTCACACTTTGAAAAAAAAAAAAAACCTTAATAAAAAACTGGGGGAAAGATATGTAGTTGGGCTACATTGGGCTACATAGTATTTGAATCATTGAAAAAATAGACTCTACCTATATCATAGAAAGAACAAATCTGTTTCCCTTGTTTACCAGAATAATTGTAAGAATAGGGCTTTGTGACTTTGGACATAATATCCTACTGAAAAATTTTCAGTTCAACAGTCATTACATATATTAGTGATAGGATTAGGGATTAGAGCTATAACTTCACTGACACAGGAACCTCCAGGAGAAGGAAACTTCCTTTCCCAAAGCAGGTCAGCACTAGCCTAACAGTATATATTCTCAGAGAACTGCCCAGAATACTGAGACATTAATTGGAAAGCATGTGTCAAAAATCAGACTTGCAAGAGGACCCGAGTTAAAATTTGACCTCAGACACTTAATACTTCCTAGCTGTGTGACCCTGGGCAAGTCAATTAACCCCAATTGCCTCAGCCAAAAAAAAAAAATCAGATTTGAACCTTCTGGGCTCCAAATACTACCAACAACTAACCAAACACTGTCTTTCCTTGCTTTTTGTTGTTGTTCAATCACATCCAACTCTACATGATCCTCTTTAGAATTTTCTTAGCAAAGATAATGGAATGATTTGTCATTTTCTTCTCCAGCTCATTTTACAGATGAGGAAACTAAGACAAATTGGGTTAAGTGACCTGCCCAGGGCCACACAACTAGTAAGTAGTTGAACAGATTTGAACTCTGGAAGAGGAGTCTTCTTGTCTCTAAGCCCAACACTCTATCCTTCATGCCATGTAGCTGCCCTATACATAAATTATTTTAAAGTTTACAGAATGCTCTAATATACTACCTTATTTGGACTTGTCATGTTTACAAAATTCATGGGCTTGTTCCAAAGATCAAATAAAATTTTTTAATGTATTTATGTGTGTATGTATGCTTTTATGAGAGAGAGAGACATATACACATATGCATGTGATATTTATGTATGCATATATATGAAATTTATATACATGTGTATATAGATAGATGTACAGATATCTCTATAAATATAGAGAGACATATAGACATGCACACATACATAAATTTCATTTAGAATTTGGAATAACACCAAAATTTTACATAATATTACAAAGTCCAAACATGTACTCTACAACCATGAGCTATTCTCACTGTTCTTGTCATTATGCCCTTATTATAGATAAGAGATCTATGCCTCTGGGAGTTTAAGTAATTGCTCAGCATCATGTGGCAATAAAATGTCAGAGGTAAGACTCAATCCAAAGCCTCATCTCTGATAGTCTCCAGACTGAAAACCGACAATAATTTGGATTCCTTTATCCAGTATGAAAGAAACCCTTTAGGTTAAATTGAGGTTTAAAAGGTTGAAGCTCTTAAATAACAAATAAATAAAACATTCAATTTGCTTGGGGGAAAAAACTAAAACCAAAAGTCCTATATAACCTTTCAAAGCTCATCTTTGTGTAGTTTTTTTCTGTTTACAATGTTGTTTTATTGTGTTATGTTATATTTTTTCTCAGTACCACCATGTTAGCTGAGTAGTGCAAGTATTACATTGATCAGAGAACTGAATCTACCTTTAGAGAAAGTTAGAAAATTAACCAAGATGGGAAAATCTTTTAGGGGTAGAAAGCAGACATAATTAAATAGAGTAAGAGTCCCTGAGAACTTATAAAGATTATCTTTTTTGTGTTTGTTTAGGGTTTGTTTTTTGTTTTTGTTTGTTTGTTTTTTGTATTTTCTGGCTTAGTACAATGCCTTGAATAAACTCTTGGTTTTTGTTGTTATTGTTGTTGTTGTTTAGTTGTTTTTGCTGTGACAGATTCTTTCTGATCCCATTTGAAGTTTTCCTGACAAAAATATCGGAATGGTTTGCTATTTCCTTCTCCAGCTCATTTTACAGAGGAGGAAACTGAGGCATACAGGGTTAATTGACTTGCCTAGAGTCCCATAGCTAATAAGTGAGGCCACATTGAATTCATGAAGATGTATTTACTACATATTCCTGACTCCGGGCCTGGCACTCTGTCCATTGTGCTACCTAGCAGTCCATAAATACTTAATAAAAGTGTGCTAGACAAAATTGAACCTCATCTCTTCTGATTACAAGGCCATACTACTTTCTACTCCACTAACTTGTAGCTCTCAAATACCATACTAGATGGCTATAAGCTACACCAAACCACAAAAATGCACCATTCTACTTCAGTCACCTTTAGATTTCTGATGTATTTTCAGTTTGAAAAGCAAGTATTCAATTTGAGCTTGAAATTCCATTTTAATTTTAATCTTCCCAGATTAAACAATCAAATGCATTTATATAAGCACCAAAAAAAGAGTCAAAAGTTCCACATATCCTACCTCTGGGTGTTTTTATTTCTTTCAGTATTTACTTTGATGACACTATCAAGGTCTTGTTTTCTTTAAACAAAAAAAGAATTTCCAGTTAGTGGTAGTCAGCTTAAATACTATTCAAAAATATGAACAATGCCTCAATTTAAGAAATAGTAAACATATTCTTTTTTCCAAAATGGCAAACAAATTTGGAAATGTTGAATGCCAAGGAGTATCATACCAAAATGTCTAAAACTGGATTCTATTTAAAATAAATTATCTCCTAAAAAAAATGAATAATATGATTCTCGCAACCCCTTTTAGCCTCACGACAAATAATTACAATTATCTATTTATTATGTAAATTTATTTATACAATTTGAAACTTTCTTATTTAACAAAAACAATCTTATCCAAAAATATATGTCATCTTTTGAGCCCAAAATGGGCATTCTTTGATATGTGGAGATATACAAATTACTATTCAAGGAGATACAATTAACTATTTCAATTTTAAATAAAATACACACACACACACATTCACACACATACATACATCTGTCTCTATGTCTAGATAGATAGAGTCTTCCCTCATTAGAATGTGAGCTCTTTCAGGTTTTGTGTTTCTGTTTCTAGCATTTGCATAGTATTTATTTGGCACACAACAAGCCAATATGATAAATTATTTCATTTGTCACTGAAAATAGGAGAATTAATTCATCTCATGTATTGGGAAGCCACAGAAACCTCATGCATAGAAATATTATTTCCACATAAGAAACTAAGGTATGATTAGAGGAAATAGCAGAAGGTGTAAGCATTATATATTGTCCAGTATAGCAGTCACATTCACATTTATGCTACTTAGAAAAAGAAAAAAACTTTTAACTATGGTGGCCATTCTCATCCCTAAATTTAGAAAGAAATCCTCCAATCCTCCAGAAAAGATTAAAATAGCCCTCAAGGGTGTTAGTATATGCACCTGATTTATAATAATAATTAGAGAGACTCAGCTAATATCATTAATCATGAATATAAACAAATCTTTTAAGGTTAGAAATGCCCCTAAAAAGTACATTTCATTTTTCCTTTGATCATCTCATGGAGGTGAGTTGTCAGTAGGACTTACCCAGTGATATTTTCATTCTGATTAGGCTTCACTTTGATGAGATTATCCAGAGCTTGATCTCTTTAAAAAACAACAACAACAACAACAACAAAGTATTTTACTGAAATAACACAGTACTAAAAAGGTGTTTAGCTTTTTGTTTAATATTTAAAGGGAGGATTTAAGAAATTTCATCCTGGAATTCAGAATCACAGTAGCTTCAGACTGGAATGTACTTCAGAAGTCTTCTAGAACTACCAGATCTGAATCCATGAAATTCCCAAAAGGGGATCAACCAATCTTTCCTGATTGTAAAACCTGTAGTAAGGGGGAACCCATTACCACTTAGGGCAGTCTATTGACCTTTAAATGTTGTTAGGGGATTTTTCATTACCTAGAACCTAAATTTTCTTATTTTGCAATTTCCCCTTATTGTTCCTGGTTTTACCTTCTGGAGCTAAGTAGAGCAAGACTAAATCTCTCTTTTGGATGATAGTCCTTCACATACATAAATATAACCATCATTTCCCCCTAAAGTCATTTCTTCTTCAGGTTACACATTTCCTGTTCCTTAAACTGACCCTCATATGTGCTATTTCCTATTTGAAGTCTTTTTTGACTTACTCGCCGCCCCCCCCCCCCCCCCCCCCCCCCCCCCTAGGAGTAACTCCTAGAAATTCTTTAATGTTTACTGTATGTAAAGAAATGTGTTTGAATATGTGTACATATACACCCATATATATGTATATTTCTATCTGTGCCTATTTAATTTACTTATAGCCAATGTCTAGGAAAGAAAAATATTCAAGATGTTTTTTTGAGATCTCAAAAGGTCAACAGAACTTTGTATACAGTAACAGCTATATTGTTTTTAAGAAAAACTCTGAGCAACTGAGTAATTTTGACTATTATAAATATCCAAATTAACTTAATAAAGTCCATATGAAAATGCCATCTTCAGCCAGAGAAAGAACTGATAAATGGAAGTATGTACAAAACAATTTTACTATTTATGTGTGTATATATATATATATATATATATATACAAAAAAAATCTACATATACACACACACATAAAGCAAGATTATTGAGCATGAAACTGCAAATCTATTATGTACAACTTGCTATTCCTTTTAAAAAAATACACTAAAATTGTCATGTAAACGTCTTTTTTTTCTTCTCTTCCCATAGTGACCATTGGAAACACACACATACACACATATTTACACACACAAAAACATATATATATATATATATATATATATATATATACACACACACCTATTTGCATTAGATACAAATATATATATATATATATATATGTATATTTATATCTATTTATGACTAATGGTAACCATGGGGTGAGAGGGTGGAAAGAAAAAAAAAAAAAGAAATTAACACGACAATTTTATTGAATAATACACTATATATAACAGATTTTCAGTTTCATTTGTTATCATCTTTTTGATTATATTATGTTATGGAAATGCTTGTTTTATTCCATAAAATAAAAATAAAATAGAAATAAAATCATTTAAAAAAAGATAGGAAGGGCCAAGTTTTAAAAGACTTTAAAAGTAAACAGAATTTTATTTTAAACAATAGGGAGTCACAAAAATTGTGTTTGTGTGTGTGTGTGAGAGAGACAGAGAGAGAGAGAAAGAGAGAGACAGAGAGAGACAGAGAAAGAGAGAGAGAGACAGAGAGAAAGAGAGAGAGACAGAGAGAGAGAGAGAGAGAGAGAGAGAGAGAGAAACAGAGAGAGAGAGACAGAGAAAGAAAGAGAGAGACAGAGAGAAAGAGATATCTAGACTTTAGAAAAATCATTTTAATAGCTGAATGAAAGGTGGATTGCAGAGGGGAGAAGTTTGAACATGGAGACAAAAAAGATGGTTGTTGTAATAACTCAGGTGAGAGGCGATGAGGGCCTCTACTAGGATGGTGACTATATGAATGGAGAATGGAGTGGTACATACAATAGCTATTGAAGAGGTAGAAAGCCTTGGCAACAGACTGTGTATATATAATAAGTGCAAGGCATCTAGGATGAAGATAACAATAACAATAATAATTGCAAGAATAATAAGAACAAGTATTTATATAGCTTTTAGGATGTGTCAGGAACTTTGCTAAGTACTTTACAAATGTTATCTGATTGAAGGTCTGAGGGATTGGGATAATGGTGATACCCTTGATATTAACAGGGAAATATGGTAGAAGGGAAGGTTGGAGGAGAAAGGAAGAGCTCCACATTTAACGGTTTAAGTTAGAGATGTCCAAAAGGCAGTTATGATAAAAGATTGGAGCTCAAGAGAGAGATTAGGGTTGTATCCAGAAATCTTCATAAAGATGAAAGTTAATTAACTTAAGATAGTTAATAATTCTATGACAAAAATATTATGTACATAAATTGAGCATAGACTATTATATATATTTAATTGAGGATTGAAAATAGGAATATGACATGGAAATCCAAAGTCCATTAGAAGTTAAATTCTGGTCACTGAGATCACATATAAATAGTGGAAAAATTGCCCTGGGTTAAGATATATCCCACCATCTCTTACCCTTTTCCATTTTTATCTGCATTGGCATTCACTTTGATGATGCTGTCAAAGTCTTGGTTTCTTTAATAAATATTTTTTGAAAAAATCAAGTTAGCAACATGACATTATATCACCATTAACTCCAAATATCCACCCAACCCTTGAAGTGACCCTAGAACTAAAATGATAAGTGAAGACATTTGACTTCATTATGGTAATGTAACCTATGTTGATAATGATGTCAAGTTAAAGTCTTCCCATTTTATAGCTATCACTCTGAAACTAATACTTAGCTATATATGTTTTAAAAACAAAAATTCCCATTAAGTCTTTTTCTCATTATAACTGATTAGGGAATTCACTCTAATAAAACTACTGAGGTCTTATACTCTTTATTCAACATAAGCTAGTAAAACAAGGTTCAAGAAGCAGATTTTTGATACTATCTTTAAACAACTCTGTTAATAATTAATAATAATAATAATTTGTCATTATTCAGTTGTTTCAATCATGTTCAACTCTTTATGACTGTCTGAGATTGTCTTGGCAAAGATACTCCAGTGGTTTTCCATTTCCTTCTCCAGCTCATTTTACAATGAAGAAACTGAGGCAAAGAAGGTTAAGTGACTTGCCCAGGGTCATACAATCAGTGTCTGAGGTCAGATTTTTAACTCAAGTCTTCCTATTCCCAGGCCTGCACTTTATCCACTGTACCAACTAACTGCTTCAATTGTTGTTACATGACTTTATTTAATGTACGCTATGCATACCACATATCTAGCATATCTATCTAGCATTCTGTATTAGAAGAAAAATAATCATGGCTAAGAATAATAGTAGTATTGGAAATTTCTTGATTATTAAAGTTCTATCAATGTAAATCGGGCTGGGATTAATTTGTCTGGGATAAATTTGCCTGGGTTAGGTGACTACCCCAGAGTTAAACATTCAGTATGTGACATAACATGAAATCAAGTCTTCCAGGTTCTGAGGCTGAATTTCCTCCCACTATATTCTTCTTTTTCTTCCTTCCTTCCTTCCTTCCTTCCTTCCTTCCTTCCTTCCTTCCTTCCTTTCTTTCTTCCTTCCTTCCTTCCTTCCTTCCTCCCTCCCTCCCTCCCTCCCTCCTTCCCTTCCTTTCTTCCTTCCTTCCTTCCTTCCTTCCTTCCTTTTTAGAATTGTAAATTATAAAGAAATCCTTTCTCTCTTCCTTCCTTCCTTCCTTTCTTTTTCTCTTCCTTCCTTCCTTCTTTCCTTTCTTCCTTCCTTCCTTCCTCTCTTCCTTTCTTCCTTCTTTCCTTCCTTCCTTCCTTCCTTCCTTCCTTCCTTCCTTCCTTTCTCTCTTCCTTCTTTCCTTCCTTCTTTCCTTTCTTCCTTCCTTCCTCTCTTTCTTCCTTCTTTCCTCCCTTCCTTCCTCCCTCCTTTCTTCCTTCCCCCCTTCTTTCTCTTCCTCTGTCATATTGGAAATCCTAATCTTAACTGCTGGTGCCCTGCTCAAAGGAATGTAAATTTTGATTGCTGAAACCTAGCAAGATATTTGGGGGTTTACAGGCTAGATTTCTTTTTTTTATGGACCATGCCTTAAACCAAAATCACTTTGGCTCTCTTTGATTGGCCAACCATGCTTTACTTGGTCTTTGTTTAGTTTCAGATGGCTCAGAGTGAATGTAAATAGCAATTATTTCTGATTTAGTAAAAAACCCTAAAGATCTTTCCCTCCCAGATTGATTTAATTTTTTTTTTAACTAAGTAAAAGAAGCCACTTTCTGACTCATTTCTTACCTAGCCTTAGTCAAAGAATGGGTGTTACTCTAGACAAACTGAGACCTGGAAAAGACCTTAATTCAAAAAAGACCAAGGCCTCCTGTTGCATCTGTATCTTGCTTCTGGACCCAGCTAGCTCAGGAGGAGAAAGTGAGACTGATGACTTTTCACAGATTTGCAAGTCATGACATCTCTTTCCTGAAGACTTTGTTCTCTTCCAGAATGATGCTCAAACAACAACAATAATAAAAATGATAACTTACATAAAGTACTTATCCTTTCTTGCTTTTCTAGTGTTCTTACATCTTGTTCCTCACCATGTATTCACCAATTTAGTCACAATGGCTTTTTTGCTTTCCATGAATCTGACACTCCATCTCTCAGCTCTGGACAATTTTTTCAGCTGTCCCCATGCCTATTTCCGAACACTAGCTTCCCTAGCTTCTTTCAAGTCCCAACTAAAATCTTTTACAGGAGGCTTTTCCCAACTCCTCTTAATTCCAGTGCCTTCCCTCTCATAATAATTTCCTATTTATCCTATAAACAGCTTCTTGTCTTCCTTGTTAGATTTTGAGCTCCCTGAAGACAAGGATTTTTTTTTTGCTTCTTTTTGTATCTTCAGGACTTAGCACAGTGCCAGACACATAGTAGGTGCTTAATAAATGTTTATTGACAGATTTAATAAGCACTTTTTTTTTACTTGTTTTGCTGAGGCAATTGGGGTCAAGTGACTGCCCAGGGTCACACAGCTAGGAAGTGTCTGAGACCAGATTTGAACTCAGGTCCTCCTGACTTCAGGGCTAGTGTTCCATCCACTGTGTCACCTAGATGCCCCTTTAATAAGCACTCTTAGCTTGTTTTTCATTTGTGGAAACCAATCACAAATAGATGATATAAAGTTTTTAAAAAAATAAAGAAATTGACTTAGGAAATAATTCCAACAAATTAGTAGTCTTACTTTTTGCCACTTCTGTCTGCTGTGTGATTCACTTTAATTAGGCTGTCAAGTCCTTGGTTTCTTTAAAGATATCAAGAAAAAAGAAGTAAGTCAAATTAAGGTTGTCAGTTTTTTGTCAGTAGCAGTTCATGAGAGCTTCTTCACCACCCATTAAGTGACCCAGAACCACAATAAGTCAGAGGTAATTGGGGCTTTGACTTGAAGTGTCAAAATTTAGAGTGATTGGCAGTACTTGTAACCCTTTAACTGGTAGAAACCACTGAATTTAGTACTGAGCAAGATAAATCAGAAGCTACCAGATGACATGCTTACTTTGCCCAATATCTGTACATTAGGTGATTCCTTCCTTAGCCCATCTCTTAACTGACCCCTAAGTCAGTATCCTTGTGCAGCAATCTCTATCTTCCTCCAAATTTACATTTCATTCTGCTTTCCTCAGCCCCAGTTGCTTTACCTAAACCTGTTTTGGAGTGTTGTTCTGGTTTCCAGAATTCGTAAGTGATGCCTTTGAGTGCTCCCCAAACCAAAAAGTGCTATTGACATTTGAGACTTAATTCATTGAACTGTCTTTGCTATTGTTCACTGTGTAGAAGGGGCAACTAATTTTAGCCTAACACACTGTGTTGAAAATCCCCAGAAACAAATATCCAGCGATTCAAATCAATCAATTTAGAAATGAATTATACATCGTCTTACCCTTTGTCATCTTTGTCTTTATGAGAGGTCACATTGATGAGTTTGTCAAGATTTTGGTTTCTTTAAATATGAAAATAATTCAAATGAGAAGATCTATGATTTTATAAATGAACGTTTTAAAATTTTCAGGAAAAGATATTTCTTATGAAAAGTTTAAGTATAGCAATATTAAATGGCTAAATAGAAACTGAAGTTTTTGTGTCTATCATGACTGAACTCTGATAAGTAAAAAAATAACTCCTATATCTCTATTGCATATACATATAAAGTTTTATGACATATGACAGAATCTTCAAGTGTCTAGTGCTTAAAGCACAGTCAATATGAAAGATAATCCCACTAAATCCCATTATTGATTAATTCTTACCCTTTGTCATTTTCTTCAATCCTGGTCTTCACTTTAATCATATTGTCAAGCTTTTCATTTCTTTAAATATAAAAAAGTGATTTCATTTATTCAACAAATAACTACATAAAAGAAAGTTTACTAATAAAATAGCTTCAATTTTCTATCATTCTCACTTGTTACTTTGTCCATATCATATTTTATTCTTCCGACTTTATATGAGAACTGAACTAAACTACTAATTCCTGTTTCAAGTCCCACTAAATATCAAGTCATTTTAGATTACCTCTGTTCCCTCATCTCTCCATACTACCAATTCCATTACTCCCAAGATTTATATATTTCCCTTTTCATGTATCTGTTCTATTCTTATCATATTTCTTCAATATCTTTCCTCTTTCAACTCACCAAATACCTTCTCTTACTATCATTCAAATTCTCAAAATCTGACCCCTCCCATAAACTTTGCTGAACTATAAATAAAAGATAGCATAACTCTACCCTATTTGAAAATGAAATTACCTTAACAACCTATTTTCTTTCCATTAGACAAAATGTGTCTTTAACCCTGTATATACTTCTATTTAGCATAATCATGACAAATCTTTTTAACATTTATAGAAATGTTCTTATTCATGTTTCAGGAGGGGGTTGTTTTCACATCTTCTTCATCCTCACTGAGGGCTTTAATTCCTCAAGATGAAGACAAACTATGTCTGGCATTGTCAATTTGAACACAAACAGTATTGCTATGTCCATAAATTGGCACTTAAGAGGTCGATTTTTAAAAGATGAAAGCAACAATCATGATGATAAAATTGTCCTGTGACAATTAGTGACTAATAAAAATACAAATAATGATCATTGTGAAAAATACTATAATCATATTATTAGAAAACTCATTCATTCTTACCCTTTGTCATTTTTCTCAATTTGAGGATTCACTTTAATGAGACTGTCAAGCTCTTGATTTCTTTAAATATGAAAAAAAATGAAAATGATGTTATTCTTCCATGTCCATTGTATCAATTAACAATCTAGGATATAAATATAGTCAGATTATGGAATACCCACTTACTGACCACTTCATACAGGGCTTTGATTCAGGGCTGGCAGGGGGTATAAAATAATAAAATATATGCAACTTTAGAATTGGAAAGAATCCTAAATTAAAGAATAACTATCTCTTCCAAGTGCCACACTTTAAAAATGAGAGAATAGAAACCTGGAAAGTTTGAGTAGCATATCTCACATCTTACAAATATGTAAGAGATCCAAGAATAGGGCCTAAATTTCCTAACTTCCTTCCCAGAGTTAATTAGACCATAGATCTAGAGCTGGAAGAGAATTCAGACATTATATACTCCACTCCTTAACTGTTCAGTTTAGAACCTTTAGGCCAGAAGTGAAACTTCATTTCATCTGAGAACTGGTGACTTGCATTATTAATGTTAAAGTAACATAATTAAGTAAATAATCTGGGATTTGAACCCAGGTCTTCAGGACCAAATAGAGCATTCTTCCCATTGCCTCTCTTTCTTTGCCCTTAAAGAGCTTAGAGATATAGTTGAGAAAATTAAAAGATACACATGTGAACTGAGAGGGCCAGCTCCATGGTCAATCAATAAATAAACATTTGTTAAGAACCTTCTGTGTACTAGCCACTGTACTAAGTGCTGAAAATTCAAAAAGAAACAAAAGACAGTTCCAATGTTAACAACCAAAAAAATGATACATGGGGATGCAAATACACAGTACAAGAAAAAAAGAGTTCACTGAATAAGATGTAGAATAAAGGAATGATCAACAATGAGGTGAGTGTTCCCCACAGAAAAATGCCCAACAGATCCTACTATATTTAGTTCATTGGACTAATCTATTAGTGTTCATTATATATAATTAATATCTTGTTTGCATGAACTTATATTCTAAAGAGATAAGATACTGACTTAGAGAACTATAATATACATTATCACATAAGAAGGTTTAAAAAAGAAAATGCCATATGAGATTTGAGGAGGAAAAATTCTAAAGAAACAATAATTTCCTATGTAAATCATACCTCAAATAAAGGAATAATCTTTTAGATCCATGCTATCTATTTTAGTATTTCTATGCCAGGAAACTCTCATTTAATTAAAGAGTACACAATTAAAATAACCTGTCTAGACAATAATAAATTTAAATTAAGAGATAAATCAAGTCTTACTTTTTATCAATTCTTTCTGCCTTATGATTTGTTCTGAAAATGCCATCCAAGCCTTGGTTCCTTTAAACGTAAACATAGACACCAGCCTTTAGTCAATAATGGTATAGTCATTTAATTTGGCAATCGTATTAAATTCAAGAGATTGGAAATTTAAACCAGTTTGGAATAAATGACTCAACTGGCAATTTCTAAAGATCAAGGTACTACCATTCTTCAAAGTATTGAGTTTCAGTCTGAAGCCCAGAAAGGCTGTCACTCTAGCCTTCCTACAGCTAATTAGCAGCAGAACCAGGACTAGAATCCAAATCTACTAATTAATTGCTAATCCCTAGCTCAATGCTTTATTTGTTTGCTTTGCTTTTACTATAACTGCCTCTGTGTTTTGGGTAACATTTTTAAATTTTGCTTAGCACTTTTTTCATTAATTCATTCTAATTCTGTATGCTAAGTTATTTTTAACCTGTTTGTGTTCAACACTTATAAGTTAACATTGAATGCAAGTTAAATTATTCACTACTGCCTCTTATCAGATTTTTAGGTCACACAACATTTCATGTAAGAGCTGCAGAGCCAGAAAATAAAAAATGGTCGCAAAAAATGGTCATAAAAATGTAAGACTAAATGGCAGTTAAACTCAGATTAATTGCAATAACTAATCTTCATATTGGTTGACAGATGAAGAAACATATTTCCCTCTTCTTAGAAAAGAAATTACAAGGTCACAGATAATAGATTTAGAGATGAAAGCTCTTTTAAATCATCTGGCACAACTTTTTGGAGATGGAAAAAAAGGTGCCCCCAAAATGAAATCACTTGGATATCTAAGAGATAAATGTCAGAGTTAGTTGGAAGACCATAGATATAAAATGTTAGATTATTATTTTGTTGATCAATTTTGATTAACTGTTTTACTCTATGGTAAGGGAAGATTCCATAGGTACAGTATATAATGCAAAATTTCCATAATATAAAAAGGGAAAGGCAATTCCCTTTGAATATTTAAAACACAAAAGAGGTAGATTATATATATTGGAATAACAAGGGATGTTTTGTCAGAATCCAATCTACAGTAACAACAGTGACCATTTACCAAACCAAGCCAGACATAAGTTAATGGGAAGAGATATTTTTAGTCTTCACCTTCAGCTTTTCATAGTTTGGCTGGAGCAAAGTGACATGATTATTCACATAAATGGTTTATTCCACAACAATAAATGAACACAATAACAAAACAAAATCTATTATTAATAATCCTAATTTTTTTAAAGCTACATATGTTTTTGATATGCAGAATCAATAGCTTTTCACATACATGGGTTCTATTCAAATATTTGTAGACTATTTTTCTTAGATTCAGTGCATTTTCCATTTTGCTAACATACAAATCTCACACAAAAAGTCACATCATTTTCCATTTTAAAGAACAAAGCTCTTTTAAATCTTACTTATTCATGTTTCTGTTCATTTTGATGAGATTATCCAGGTCTTGACTTCTTGGAAAAAAAAGAAATACACCATCAGTAAAAATCTACCCAACAATAAACTAGGTCTAATTGCAAGTTCAATTTGTAAAAACTATTTGATCAATTCATAATCTACAATGGGAACATTCCAACCAAGAACATAATGCTTTAACTTTTCCAAATGACCCTTTGAAAAGATAATTATAATAAAGAAACAATAGGAATTCATTTACTTTTCTAAATCAAAATCCTCTCTCTATGGATATAAAAGGTTCTCCTAAGGTAATAACAATGAAGAATTATTTTACCTTCACTCATTACCCTTAAAAGTTTTTCCATGAGTGTAGACTGAAGTAAAAAGTAAATCGATATTTTAGTTTCTTTAGCTAGGAAAACATCTTAATATAGAGCACTTTAGAGAATTAACTTTAAGAGGTCACTGAAAATAGTTGGAAAAAATCTGGCCCGAAGAGACTGAATAACTGTCTTCTCTCTCAGAATTGGCATTGGCTTTGGAAGAATCAATTAAGTTTCACAGTCAATTCAAGGTGACTAAGTCTAATCAGATATTTGCATTCTAACCATTAAATTTATATAACAAAACCCAACAGCAAGCTCTTAAGTTCACCATTTCTCTTGTCATCATTCAAGAAACTAAAGGGAATTATTCCCTCTAAACCTTGATCTTTGAGACCCAAAGCTTTTCCTCTTATTCCCATTTCATATTCTTTCTTTTTAGTGAGTCATCATTATATTTGCAGCTAATAGTACAAGAAACTTCTTTACTAAAGCATAGAAAATTGAAACAAATTGCATTTTTTAAAAGCAAATCTGATTGTTATCCATATATTGGATGCCTTATTAACCCAGATTAGTAAATATTCTATTATTTACAATTTCAGCAAAGTTCCTAGCACAATTAATAAATGCTTGGTGACTGGTGGATTTAGAGATTTTTCTGGGGCACTTAGTTTAAGTGTCTTGTCTAAAATCACAGAGTTGATATGTTTCAGAGAGAGAATTTGACTTCAAGTCAATCTGTCTGCTGGACCAGCCCTCTACCCACTTCTTCCCTACAAGCTACAATAAGGCAGACCAGTTATAGAGGAAAACATCTACATTCAGGAAGAGCAGTATTTTGAATATTTGTTGATTGCTATGTGGCTTCATCTAGCGGTGTGCAGAAGTCAACTTGAGTTGGCTTGCAAAAGTCAATGGTTAAATTTTCAAAGCAAGAATTTGCACTATAGAAATTCACAAATACTACAAAGCAAGGCTTGATTTATTATTTTGTTGATCATCTAAATTTTAGACAGTGATGGAGAAAATATTAATAATGCAGACTTAAAAATATGTTGTGGGGATAAAAAGAAAAAAATATGTTGTGGGAACATTTGGGGAGGGGGGAAGGGGAAAGGTGATTATTAAACATTTACTAGCCTTCTCATTGTGAGAATATCTTCATTCTCACAATCATACTGAAGTAGACAGTATCCTGGTCTAATTCAAGCCCTTTAAATTCTGCCTCTAAGCAACCAATTCCCATAGAAAACAAAGTCCTTTCTGATTGTTTCTCCAGAAATATATCTTGAATTAAGGCTATAGCTTCTTTTTCTTTGACATCTGAAATGGATAGCTCTATACTATATAAGATCCCAAATCCAGAAGCTTTTGATTTAGTTTCCTTTCAATAAATGCCCAGTCTAAGTTTAAAAATCTACCAACCCTTGTTCTTTTCCTGTTTATACATTTTTTTTAACAAATCATCTTCTATGGCTCTTCGTATCTCTTTCCCTCACCCATCTCATCTACCCTCTAATTTTGGTTCACAATTGACTCCCCAGAGCTCTAAGTTGTCTCTCACATTTTAAAATTTGTTTTTTTCTTTTCCATGCTCATCCTAGGTGATCATTAGCTTAACAAAAATGTTACTATTGTTGTTTGTCCTTTCCAAAAGACATCAGGGAGGTGATACCATGACATGTAAAAGAATTGGATTCAAATGAGAGAAGGCTATGCAAAGTCACCAATTTCACTTTCTCCTGCAGAGTAACATTCACTTATCATAAGTCTTACTTTCAGACCAATGGCCTGACATTTTGATGCATACAAATATAATGGGGAAGTGGGTTTCCATTATAGCCATTTCCCAGAATTGACTTTGACTAGGGGATATTCAGGGGCTCCTTGAACCCCTTCACCTCTGTGTTTGCTCAATTGTTCTTGCACTAAAAAGGTGCCTGGTACAATAGTTTCACAGTCAAAGCAAGATCCTTTCATGCCTTTGACAATATGATAATTTAGAAACTGCCACAGAATTGAATCCTTTAAAGTGTATTATTTGTTCAATGGTGGGATTGATGACTGAGAATAAACAAAGGGAGAGCCAAAGTTGCTGTCCCTGTCATAAATTTGATTAGCACTGTATGCTTGTTCAGGACAAATGATATCCATTCCCCTGACACACTACTCCATTGTTATTTTTCCTTACTTTAAATTCTACTAGCTAACCTCTAAATTGTTGGATCTTTCTGTGTCAGCTGGGAAAAATGAAACACAGAAGCTCTATAAATCTTATCCTTGTTCTTTATGACTGTGCTGATATTTATTCTGACAAGATTGCCAAGATATCTCTATATCCCTCTATTTCTCTCTCTGTCTTTGTCACTCTCTCTCTCTCTAACTCTCTTTCTGTCTGTCTCCCTGCATCTTTCTGTCTTGCTGTTTCTGTATGTGTGTGTGTGAGACACATCTGTCTCAAAATAAAATTGGGCAGGTAGGAGACATGATGGAGTAAGTCCCAAAACTAGAGTCAAGAAAATTCATCCTCCTAAGTTCAAATCTGGTCTCAGAAACTTATTAGCTATAGAACCCTGGGCGAGTCACTTAACCCTATTTGTCTCAGTTTCATCAACTGTAAAAAAGAAGGAAATAGCAATGTCTTTGACAAAAAAAGCTCAAAGGGAATCCCAAAAAGTGGGACATGACTGAAACAACTAAACCACAACATAGATCATGATGGAGCACTCAGTGGTTAATTAAGCATAATAATAATTGTATTTAGAGTAAAGAAATAGAAGAGAATAAAGAGTATGTAGCAGAGTACCTGAACCTACAGACTAATTGGTAAATTGGGGCCAGATCATGAAATTATAGATTTAGATACTAGAAAAGCCAGTCTCCTTACTGGAGAAGAAAACTAAAACAGACAAGTTAGGTGATTTGTCTCAGGCCACACAGCTAATAAGCATCTAAGATGGGATTTGAACCCAAACCTTCCTTATTACAAATTCAAAACCCTACCCCATGGGAGATCTTGAAAACTTAGTCAATAAATATAAACTTTTTTCTGTAAGCAATGGAGGCCTTAGAAAGATTCTAAAAAGGGCAATGACATGGTTAAAGCTTTACTTCAGGGAGAGTAATCAGGTAGGTATGTAGAGTGGATTGTAGCAAGCCAGGCAAAAGACAATGTGAGCTTTGGATAGTGAAATGGAGTAAACATTGAAACAAAATTCTTTCTCTGACTCTCTCTCTCTCTCTCTCTCTCTCTCTCTCTCTGTGCTAAATTCCACGTAAACTACCCATCATCCTTCTATTAAGACAAAATTATCTGAGGAAAAAAATGTAATAAAATTGAATAGCTCACACCTTTGAAAAATTATTTATAATTTAGTTTACATTCAAAAAGAAGGTTTAGGGTGGCACCTAAGTCTCATGAATGAGGGTTCATAAATTGTGTCTCAGTTGGTCATTTTATTAATTTTATTTCAATTGTATTTGAGTGGCCAATCTTGTTTGGATGTCTATATATATCTATACTTTGTTTGGAATCTGGTTCAGAAACAACATGCTGAAGTTAATTAAGTCTAAAGATGAAAGTTTCTGCTTGGATTTAAAGTTGTGGGAATAGTTTTCTAAAAAAGAAATTATTGAAGCCGTGGTAGTGGCTGAAGTCACAAAAGGAAAGTGTTTAGAAAAAGTAACACAAGTATAATTAGCAGCTATTTAAGGTCAAAATAGAAACTCTTAAAGTAACAGGTTAAACATGCTTTTACTAAACATCAAAAAAAAGAAAAAAAAAACTAATGGGTTCCAAGGATCTTACCCTTTGTCATGTCTACTAGTATCCACTCTGATGATGTCATCCAGACCTTGGTTTCTTTAAATGAAGTAAAATCAGAATTGATCAGCAATAGATAGGTCACCATATGATTGAACTAAAATCATTCATTTGTTTTCAACACATTAAAATGGTTTTATTCAGGAATGATTCAGCAAAATAGAACAAATCATTCAGCTTATATTGCAAATCATTTCAATTCTCTGGATCTTAGTTTCAATTATCTGGGTTTTTTGTATGACAAGAGAGTTGAGTAAGATGATCTCAAAGGCACCTTCTAGATCTAAAATCCAAATGACCACATCAATTCTATACTTCCAATGAAGGCCAGCTCTTGTGCTTCTCTGTGGCCCAGCAGTGACCTCTAGCTTCTTAAAAACTTCAGAAGACAAAGATAAGTTTTAATAAGTGGAATGACTTCATCCAAAGTAGAGAGAATCCATGAGTTAACTGAAATGAATATTTAAAATTCCCACCAACAGGCTTGAATTTTGCTAATCTCATATGTTTATTTTAAGTCATTTGAGGTGTTTCTGATCACAGCAATTCTTAAAATCATAAAATCATAGCAATGAATTCCCAAATCAATGAAATCATAGATCCATTTGAATATTTGAGTATATATGGAAGCATGAAGGAATTGCAATTTGTGTCACTTGAAGGAATGACACTGATAACATCATAGCTTTTTTGAAATATCAAATCATGAATTCTATACCAGACCTCCTATTGTAGTAGTTATAACTAGATTTTAGAACTGCCATCTAGTGCTCATTGAAATAATACCACTATTATCAAAACTTACATTAAAAAACATGGTATTAAACAGATTTCATATACAAATAAGTATAGAATTATGGATACAAGATTTTATGCTGAAGCTAAAGAACATTTAATTAAATATGCAAACAATGCAGTTTGCCTGTCTGTGCCTTCAAATGGAAAAGGGTGAATCTATATCAATAATTCAATAAAACCCTACCAGAAAAAAATTGAGAAAAGTTTTGCTTTGTCAAAATGAGTTTATATTTCAAGTACTATTAAAGCATAAAATGGGAATTGGTAAAGTTAAAATGTAGATTTCAGGTTTTTCTTAACAACTTATGATAAAAGATGTTTGCTTGGCCTCCTTATATTTTCTTACTGATTTTCAAAAAAAAAAATTCAACAATCATTTTTGCTCCAGAGGCTATTTCTTAATTATAAAAACATCATTTCTTTTACACGTTCTTAAATTATCTTGCTGTGATTAAAGTGATTTCAAATGTGCATGTTATTATAATTTCATTTTAAATAAATTGGTGAAGGAATGGATATCTTAAAATAGTTAATGAAGTTAGAACAAGTCATATGAAATGTAATTTCTTCCATATGAAAGCAAATTCACTGATCTATGGATATGGTAGGTTATCCCCTACAAAATAGACCAGGCAAATTCCCAGGATGCTAGGGCCACCAAGTGGGGTTTCTAGGGGCAGCAGAATAGTTAACAGATTATGTTCTGGTGGGAAATTAGAGGATGCTTTCACTAGATGACATAGTCTGGTTTGAATGAAGCAGTGTCGTATTTAGCAGTTAGCATGGTATACCAATTACCTTACCTATTATCCTGTCGTGCCTGTGGAGGTGATGGAACTGGAGAATAAGGTCTTGGAAGTGTTGGTGGCAGAGCACTTGGTTCCCTTTAAAACAAACCAAAACAATGATTTCATTATGAAAAAATAATTATTTTCTAAGGCCATGGACTATATGGCATGGAAATATAACCCATAATCCAGTGAAATTCACAGCATATATGATTATCAGCTATTTTTATTATTATCTGAACTAGCATGATATATAATTACATAGCTACAGCAGATGGGCATGGATATACTTTATCTTCAATAGGAAAAAGAGTCATTAAGAGCACATGGATTATATATGACATGGAGGGACACAGGTATTAGTCTATAGAGTATAAGCTTTTGCATTTTACAGATAACACTGGCTTTACCTATAGATGACTTATAGAGTATTGAAGTACTTAGGTGATAATTTAAGGAACATCAAGGCTTTCTTGACTCTTCATATCACCATCCCCAGCAGGAATGGGAAGAGTATCTGAACCACCATTAAGTATTTATGTCCTTGGGTTAGAACATGGCCTTATTTTTAAAAAGCAAGTGCTTCTGAGTGGAGTGTTTACTAAAAGGCCATTTCCAACTTTTAACACTTTGAAGTGAATCCAACAATACCTCAAGCGTCTGGCATATAGAAGGTGCTTAATAAAATCATATTGATTGATGGATTTAGTTTATCAATAAAACTTCAGAATATATAAGCTAACTGATAAGGGGATATGGAGGGTAACCAGGAGTGGGAAAGGTAATCTTTTAATGCCAGAAATTCCTAAAGGGAGAAGATGAACAAAAGCCTGATTAAGATGATGAGACAGTATGGTGACCTACTTTGCCTACTTTACAGTTTTAGTGTAAGGTGTAAAAGGATTTATTCCAAATCTTCATCTGCTAAATCTTTACTATTTTAAATAGGCTACATTCTCCACAAAGTGATCTTAAACACTGATGTGTAGGAAGAGGGAAAATCCCAGAGAAAAGGATAATATGGGGAGGGACTTGGGAAAATGGCCTTGGAATGGGTCCAAGAATGCCCAGGATAGAGAATGTATAGAGTTGAAGGGGAGCGGGGGGACGGGAAAGAAAGGTTGATGGAGAAGTGAAATTTTATTCAGCACTAGGATGCATTTTCACCCCTGCTGGGACAGAGGCCAGTCAATGCCAGGTTTATTTCAACCCACCTCAAAGGGGCCTTCATTTCCATCTATGTGCTGACAACCACAGATGACAAAACTGAGGAAGTCCAGAGCCAACTGCGAGGGCTCATTTATGCCCTGCCAAGAACACAACAAGCTGCCAAGCATGGGTGATTTAAATGCAAAAGCAAAGAAGGAAGCTGTAGCTCTGAATGTTTTTGAGAGACAGGAAGAGAGAGGTGCTCGTGGAGAATGTTCCTTGCAGACAAATGCTTTGAGGATCCTTTGTGAACATCAACTTCCCCACAAGAAAGATCCAGGGAGCTCTCTCTAGAATTATAGCTTCTTGGATAGAGTTGTGCAGAAATCTGAATAAAGAGAACTGAGGTTGTTTTTTTTTTTTTATCATGTTTAGAAACAAAAGCCTTGCTTGAAAATAAACTCAAAAATTATGCCTTAGAGAGATGACCATTTTGATGAAAATGCTTCCTAATCATTTATTTTAAGCTTTTGAAAGATCTTGTCTGTGACCATGATGTCAAGAGATACATACGTATATAAAATGGTTAATTTGATACCGGAAATTCTTTTGTTATTTACCTCATCAGAGAACTGAATGGATTAAAAGAGACATGACTAGATCTCTACTAAGGAATGACTCCTGTAGTGATCAGTTCTTAATCATGTGGCTGTTTAGTTGGTTCAGTCATCTCTTACTCTTTATGACCCATTTGGTGCTTTATTCACTGTGTCATCTAGCTTCTCATGTTTTTGTCATGATCATCTCTAATATTCAGCCAAAAAGGAGTATTTTTCCCATCAGATTAATATACTGTCAAAGATCTGCCTATCTATCAATATATAACATATCTAGGAACATTTATTTGATTGATAGACATTTTATAGTATTTAAAAATCCATTTATTTAAAAAAGAGGCTATATTGAACAAACCACCTACTATCTGATCATTATGTCAAGTACTATGAGATATGTAAAAGAAGAAAAAAAACAAAGTCTTGAGTTTCAAGGAATTTGAAGTTGAAAAACAAAACATTATAATATATGTAAAATACTTATGAACTATAATATATTACAATGTGATATAAAATAAACTATAATAAGCTTATAAACTTGTAATAGACATATAAACTATAATAAGACTAAGTTAGCTAAGTGCCAATATTATATAAATATCATATAAGTCAAAGGAGTGATCAATATGTGTTGATCACTCACTCTCTTCTGGATATACTTGCTTTTTTAAGTTTTTGTGACACTATGCTCTTCCTGCTCCTTTGATAAACTATAATCTAAGCCAGGGCATCTAGGTGACCCAGTGGCTTCACTGCAATCAAGAAGTCCTGAGTTCAAATCCTGCCTCAAACACTTAATAGCTGTATGACCCTGGACAAGTCATTTAATCTTATTTGCCTCAGATTCTTCATCTGTAAAATGAGCTGGAGAAGGAAATGGCAAAAGTATCTTTGCCAAGAAAACCCCAGATGTGGATAGTCAAACTGAACTGAAATAATGAAATAACAATAGTGATCTATGCTATTACTATTAATGCTTCTCATTGATTTCTTTGCCTGGTACTTGGGATGAGGAACAGGGGGAGGAAATCAGCATAGTAGAAAGGGATTGTAGGTGGATGCACGTGCATGCATACACACACACACACACACACACACACACACACAGCTCAACTTCAGATGAGAAGAAGAAGGTTTAGAGGAGCTCTCCAATGCTCTCATCTGCTAGATGAAAAAATCTCTGCCCCTGAAATAGGGAAAGAAGAAATTTTTCTTAAAGAAAGGTATAATAAAGACTATTCTTTTTCAGTTTTCTATAAAGAATTAATGTAAGTTTTTATGGTAAGATTTTTGGCCCACCAATAATATTATCTCATAATAATAATTTAATTCTCATGGAAATAGTGTTTCCTGTAGTAATGTTTCAACTAGCATCACGATTTTTCAGAACTAGCTAATGATATTAAATAGAAAATGCCTTTATAGCAAATATTAAGAATTCCTAGTCTCCATGTTGGATTACTTGGAGGTTTTCAGATTGGAAAAATAGTCACTGGCTGCTAAATTATTTTAAGGATTTTTGACAAGTTGGCACAAAAAGTCGTCTGTTATTCAACAATCTCATAATTATAAGTCCTTTTGGAAACCTAGCAGGCAGGCAGGATCACTTGTCATCAGAGGCAGGGTTTCTTTTTTTATAATCAAACTATATTAAGAATTTTCCCAATCTGCAGATCAACCGTTATTTTGCCTTGTTCAAGCAGAAATCAGAGAAATTCAGTTCTTTCCATCTGTTGAGTTCTTCTCAGAAAGGCCAATAAACTAAAGTTCAAAATATCAGAAGAGACATTGCCCCTTTTTATTAAATAGTGAGGACAAAAACCTGTATCATCAGCTGAACACCAAAGTTCTATATATTTCTACGTGGAAAACAGTTTTTGTTCACTAAAGTGATGTGAGGAGTTGTTGAGGTATTACATGAAAGGAAGGAAAATTTTAAAAGCACCAGATTTTTAAAAAACATGTTACAGTTGAATAAAAACAGTGCTGATAGTTAATAGTTAATAGACCTGTGTTTCAGACAGTTATTTGACAAATTTGCTATCACTTCTCTCCTCAATTTCCTCATCTAAAAATGAAGTAATATTTCTCTAGTTACTTTTCAATTCTTAAATTTAATGATTCTGTTTCTAAGCTGGGAACTTCATTTATTATGCCTACAGAACTAAAGAGAAATGTTCTCAATACCAACATGTTTTGGCATATTAATTTGGTGATTCTGGGTCATCTTCCATGCACAAAATTATTTTAAGATGTACAACCAAAATGCACATTTTTGTAAACACTAAAATAATTATTTCAAAAGTTAATTAATAATCTATGAATATGGGAAAACATGAATACAAAACTCACTATTCCAGTCTCCACTTTTACTTATACATTTTACCTTAGCATCTTTTTATTTATTAAACATTATAAGTTAATGCAAAATAGATTTCAGTTGAACAAATGAAATATAGATATTTTATTCATTATATTATTAGATTTATAAATAAACTGGTAGCCAAAGGGTTAACAGTGTTTAAGTAATATGGAAATGGTTAGTTGGTTTTGTGGTGGGGTTTTTTAAAGCATCATTTATGGTTTACAGTCAAAAATAGCTGCAGAGCAAGGTTGTCATGGCAACTCACAAATCCATCAAGCATTTTTCTTTTAATTATCCACCAATCAGCTAACTGGAAAGGAAAGGAAGAGGAGGAGGAGAACATGTGAAATAAATAAGGAAAAAAGGAATTAAGATGAGTATAAAGATAATTTAGTTAAGGAATTATTGTAATTTTATTGGATTCTTAGGATGTTGTGGTGAAAATGATTATTAGAAACATTTTTTTCCTTACATTTTGGCCATTATTCTAGAAATAATTGTATGTTTCTCTATTTTTTTAAAATAATTGATTGACCACAGTAATTTTTTTTTGAGTATGTAGTGTTAAGGGGTTTTGGTTACCGGTCATCTACCCACCATCTGAAGCTTGAGTAGCAGGTTTATTTTGACTTAATGGGATAGAGGGAAGAGAGAAAAAGTACAAAACATTTTTTGTGCTAAGGACTTCTGAGGGCAGGAATGGGAGAATGGAAGGTTGATTTGAATGACAATTGGTGATTATAGTTTTAGAGAATTCAAGGAACTTCTCCAAGTTGCATCCCTGATTTTCCCTTCAGATTTCTTTAGGATGCTTCAAAAGCTTCTCCACCTTGAAAGCTCACTGCTTCTCTACATTTCATACGCTGGAAATATTTCTCTCTCTACTCTCACTGTCTGGTCCCTCCCAGAACCTCTAAGGAAAACATCTATGTTTTCATTCTTCTTCAGGATAAAATCCTGACTCATCTTCTGAACTTCCTCTAAAACAGTCCCCATGCCAAACGTCTTCATTCCCCTCTTTTATATATTATCTAGAATGTAAGCTCCCTGAGGATAAGGATTGTCTTTCTTTTTTCTTATACTCCGATTTTTGGCACTCATCACTTACTTGATAAAAACTTGTTGATTTGATTTGGGACCCCTAAAATCTTAATCTAAGAGATTTTTGAGGCGGGAGGGACATTCAAAGATTAGAACATTTACCTACAACTGTACAGTTCCTATAAATCAGAGGGAAGACTCCAATCCAGGTTTTCTTATCTTCAAGCTCAGCTCCTTATCCATTTTGCCTTGCTGATCTTCTGTATGTTATGTTCTGATATAAACAATGACTATATTATTACCTTTCCTAAAAGAAATTAACTATGTTTTACTGATTCTTCTGAACTTTCTAAGAAACTGGATCTCCTTTTCTAAGAGGAACATCTTGAAGATGTCCCTCTCTAACTTTCATTTTATGCCATCTCCCTCTACTAAAATGAGAGCATGGACGGGCTTATTTTTGTATTTGTATTCCTTGCACTTAATTATAGCCCCTTGCACATAGGAAATTTAGGAGACAATAATTAAAAATTGCTTTTTTTCAAGAACTAATTTATGTATTACACTGATTCAATTCTTTAATTCTTTTATAGTTCTACATGTTAATAACCAAATATCAGTGGTAGACTGAAATGTGTCCATAACTTAGTAGATAAGACTTAGAGAATTGACTGAGGCTCTGCAAAGTGAGTGACTTGAATACATTCACATTGAAGGTGGTCAGAAGCTGGAAATGAAATCCAAATCTTCCTGATTAGCTCTAGCAATCTTATCCACTGTTCAAATAAGAATGAAATTTTTCTGAAAGAATTTCTAAGCCTATCCTATCTTCTTGGATGATTATTTACCTAGAAAATGCATTGCAATAAAGAGTTTTAGCATTCATAGCATTAGTCTTGAAATAGCTCCATGGTTTCATTGACAATAATTTAGATGAACATCAGCAAACTTCAGCAGAGAGAGGCCCATGAAATTGGCATTTTAAAAGTGCTGTATTAGCAATCATGGGTGATAATTTAAACACACAACCCAAAGAATAATTATCAAATAGAAATACTGAAAACAGGATATATAGTATCCTCAGGAAAATTAATTGCCAAATAACTGATAATACTAATAATTGTAAATTCAGGAGAGGAAGAGATAATAATTTGCTGAGAAAACTATGTAAGAAAGAGTGAAATTTGAGCCAAAATTTTAAATCGGTAGGAATTCCATAGTGGGAGAGCACAGTTAAGAAGGGGAAAGGAATCACCTAAGTAGATTCATTTGACTAGGTTAGAATCAAGTATATGATAGGACAACCTAAAAAAAATTATAACTAATAACTAAATGTTAAATTATTAATTATTAAATAACAACTGTTAAGTCTTCAGCATGAGCAATTATACCTCAAAAAATATTAAACACTAAAAATCAGAATTTGATTTATCATTTTGTTGATTTCCAAACTTAAAAAAAGCAATAGAGAAAAATACTAATAATATAAATTAAAATTAAAAGTATGTCATGCAATTCCTCTCCTCCCCCTGTCTTGAGAGACACTTATTAAACATTTACCAGCACATCACCAGTTAGAAAACTTGTGTATAGCATGTCAAGCTAGGATGGTTATTTGGGACGTCATATACCAAGGTACAGAGTTGATTCCTAAAGGCACTGAAAATTGTTGAAAAATAGAGCAACAAAATGAATGATGTAATTTTAGAAAGATTAATTTGGCAACACTTTATAAAATGGATTTGATTGGGGTGACTATGAATATCAATAAATAGGTCATTGCAGTAATTTAATGTATAAGATGATAGAAGTCTTAATTTAAGTCACTGACAGAAATGTAAAGGAAGGGACAAATGAATAGAGAAGAAATAAGGAAAGCAGGTGTATTCTGCATATTAAATGATTAATATGGAAGGAAGAAAGTAAATGGTGAGAAGGGGCAGGGGGCCCCTTAGTGAAAATGCTAAATTGGAGGTTTATTTCTTTTTTAAAGATAATGGAGACCTGCATGGTATGAAGTCCAAAAGACAAAAATTTTAAGTTGACCAGAAAGTTAATTTCTAAAATCTGGCTTCCTAAAAACAAATTACTGCTAATAGCTTTTACTTTTGAAAGAAAAAATCTTCTTTAGTATTTTCCTACCAACATTCACAAAATATTTCAAATTTTCAGCATTTTTTGAAAAATCTCTTTATTAACCATCAGCATAACAAGAAGCATTAAAAAGTAAGAAAGATAAGTTGTAGTTTCCAAGATTCTCCAAGGAAAAACACTTTTAAAACCAAGTCTAATAGTCTTGTATTAGTACAATTCTCTCATTTTCAGCAGGTAAATTTGTTTTAGTGTTGTTCTCCTTACACAGAAATATTTTAGAGAACCTACTAAATGAAGCATCCATGTCTCTAAAAAAGGAATGAATATTTAAATTGATTGATCCACACTGATAGAAACCTTTTGTCTTTAGCTCCAGTGTTATGGACATGAGCCAGTATGCAGAAGGAGAATTACAATTCATCTCCTTCCTTCAGTTGAATCACACTAATAAACCATAAATTTTCAGGGCAAACAGCCAAATGAAGTCTGTTTTCTACAGGCGTATCTCAACTAGCTCAACTGAATTGGGAACAATAATGAATAGACAAATAAAATAAGAAGTGATTTTGGAAGCAAATGGTCACTATGAAGGGTAATTGTCAGCTATTTCTATTAGGTTAAGACTTGATGTATAATGAAATACTAAGGGTAAAAAAAAAGTTGAACTTCAGAATTCCTAAGTTTTCTTCTCATTTTTTTCCACTTAAGAAAGATCCCAACAAAACCACAGACAAAACATAAATCAGTTTTCCCTCCCCAAATTCAACCTGCTCTTCCTCCTAACTTCTTTATTTCTGTTGAGGATATTATCATTTTTCCAGTCATCTAATTTGCAACCTCACTATCATCCATGACTATTCCTTCCTATGTTCTCCCCACATCCAACCATTTACCAAGTCTTGTCAATTCTAATTTTACAACACATATCATTAATCTATTTTTCTATAATTGAATAGTCATCATAGAAGGGTGAGTTGGGAGAGGAAGGGGATGAGTTGTCCTTGCATATCTTTTCATTCAAGTTTTGTTTGATTTTTATTATTTTGTTACTTTAAAAAAAATGGTGTGTAGTTCTTTCCATTTATAAACTACTGTTTATTTATACCATGATACAGATGAATGAAATTATAATAGCAGATACTAACTTATTTAGGAATTATTCAGTTAGATCAAGCTGGGAATTATGAACCCAACAAACAATCAGATGTTCAAACCAGAATATTGTTTATTTTGTACTCATTACCACTCTCACTCCCACTATCTCCAAAAGGATAGAACTAATAAACCATTCCATAGGGCAAGCAATTTGGAGGAGGAGGATTTATCTCATCTCTTTCATGAAAGCCTTGTATAGTTGAATAATTAATATGGGAATTCTCATTGTGGACATTGGACATCCCAGATAACTGCTGCTTGTGACTTCAAGAACATTTCAATAGGGAAGGATAGATGAGATGGGGGAAGAGGGTATGGTATCTGTGGTGTCAAGGACAACAATGATTAGTGCCAAGTAAATTTAACTATACATAAAAGAACAAAAAAAGATAGAAAGTCATGGAAATATTTACATTTACTGACCCAAAGTAAATTAAACAAAGCTGGGGAAACATTGTATATGATAAATACTATGATATAAATGGAAAGGATCAAAAGCAATTTTGAAATATTGAAAAGAACAAGCTGGGCCTTGAAGAAGATATATAAAAAGGTATCTCCCAACTCCTTTGTAGGGAGAAAAAAGGAATGATGTTCCTATTTTTTTTCCTGTTCTTCTATCTTTAAAAAACAATTCTTTGTTACAAGAGATGGCCACAGGGAAAGTTATAGAGAGAAAATCTAGGAAACCTTAAATTATAGCAACAAAACACTATTTTAAAAAATATTAGATTGACATTTCCTAAGGTAATATTAGACCATTATACCTTCAGCTCAGAAACTGCCTTTTCAGTTCTCTCTTTTCTCTCAAATGAAGTCATTCATGCACTCATTCAGCAGGTGCTTACTGAATCTACTGTTTTCAAGGTATTATGCTAGTCATTGTGAAAAATAAAGATGACCAGGACACAGTCCCTATTCTGTTAAGAGAAAACAATCCTACACATCCAAACATTACATAAAATGTAATACATAGCATAAAAGACAAATGAACAGGGTACTGTAAGAGACTGGAGAGGAATCTCACCATATGGTAGTGGATGGGGACTTGGGGGGGAAGAAATATGGTTCATAGAAGAATTACTTTAATTCTTCAAGTGATATCTTGAAGGATGGATAGTCTTTTAATACATGGAGTTAAAGGAAAGGGAATGGAAGAGCATGAACAGAAGAAAGGAGACAAAACAATATAAAGTGTATTTAGACAACAAAATATGATCCAATTTGGCAAGACAATAGGGTATATTCAATGACTAAAGGAAGACAGAAATCCAGGAAGGAAGGTTAGGACCAGGTTCTGAAGGCTCTTGAAAGGTAGGCTAAGAAGATAGTACTAGTTTTTGCACAACATCATATCAGGGAAAGCTATTAAAAGTGGGGGATAGAGATATAATAGAAAACTATTTCACTAGCTCAAGAGTGAGATAATTAAAGTCTAAACTAGGATGGTGGTAATAAGAATAGAAAAGAGGAAAATAAAACTGACAAAAAGAATCTAGGTATCTAGGGTATCTAGGGTGATGAAACAGTCAAAGATAACATGGAATTTACAAGTTCAGGAGAACATGGTGCCATTTAAACAAGGGATAAAACCTCTATACTCAGCATACAGATAGCTAAATGGCACAATATATGGAACACTGGGCCTGGAAAATGTACATTCACTCTCTAACTAGCTGTGTGATTCTGGGCAAGTCACTTAACTTAAGTTTTCTCAGTTGTAAGATGGGATAACAATAACAATAATACCTACTTCCCAGATTATTCCCAGGTAACATTTGTAAGGTCTAAGTTTTCAGCATTCATTTTTGTAAAACTTTGTGTTTTATTTTTTTTTCCCTTCCACTTTTAACTCTCCCCCTTCCAAACAATCTAATATGGGTTAAATGTGTGCTATTTGATTAGGAAATATTAAATAAAATAAAAATATAATATGACAGATAATTTAAATTTGTAATTTTCTAAATCAATATGTGGCCACAAGAGTACTTTTTTGATATCAGTGGTTCAGAATTAGGATAAACCATTTCCTATAGTAGGGCATAATATTTATAGAAGAGATCAACTTTCCCCTCCCTCCTTTTTCATCCTATTACACTGGGTATAATGACTGCTCTCTCTTGGATTTCTAGCAATCTCTTTTTTCATTTCCCCAAGGCCAATGGTGGCTGTATACTCATGAAAGGGTGGATCCAGACATGGATGTAAAAACATATGTTTATCTAAATGAGCCTGAATCTGGCCCTCAAGATCCTGCTTGTTTCTTTAGTTTCATGCTTTGTTTTGTTTTGCTTTTTCAATCTTGTTTCCACTGTTCCAGGTCAAGAAACAGTGAACCTGAAAGAATGATCTTTTCTGTCTTGGCAGCTATCTGCTAAGAACATGAGCTCACCAGCTTCTCTGAGTCAATGTTGTTGACTCACTGGGAAGTTCTATTACTTTTCACAGGAGAAGTGGATCACTGCTAAGATGGTGCTGCAATTGAAGACTCTGAAAACCCAAGCCATGTCCTGTCTCTGCAACTGTCTCTGAACTGTTCTCTATATAAATAACTATTTTTCCAGTCAGATTGTAAATTCCTTGAAGGCAAGGATTTCTTTATATTTATATCAATCCATTGTCCAGCACAGTGTTTTGATGATAGTAATTTATAGTCTTGAGGACAGCATTTAACAAATGTTTGCTGAATCGATGCTGAAGTGATTGTCAGGGATAATAAGGTGCCCTCTATTTGGCCTATATTTTAAATTGTTATATAATATAGTGCATGCTATTTTACCCATTGTAGACCAGAAACAATTGATTACCAGAAACTTTTGATGAATCTAATAACTTCCTAGTGTTGAATTTCACTTTCTGCCTTTATTATCTGTTTTTCAATTTTTCCAGGTCAGTGGTTGACTGTGATGACTGGGAAGCATTAGTCAGGTTTTTGTATTTAATTTCAATGTTGCACACTTTCTTCCTGGATCATTGCCTTATTGTGGCAGGATGGCTTGCGTAGCTCAATGAAACTATGAGCTCTACCATGCAAGCTCTACCACCCAACATGGATAGGTCTTAGTGGAGACAAAAAAAAAAAAATGATCCACTGGAGAAGGAAATGGCAAACTGCTCCAGCATCTTTGCAAGAAAACTCCCCGGGCAGTATTAAATGATAAAAGAGATGATATCAGAAGATGAATCCTTCAGTTCAGAAGGCATCCGACAAACTATTGAGGAAGAATGAAAGACAATTACAAGTAGCTTCAGAAAAAAATGAAGCAGCTGGGCCAAAGGTAAAAAGAAGCTCAGCTGCACATGAGTTTAATGAAAGAAGGAAAGTTGAATGCTGTAAGATTGCATAGGAATGCTAAACTGAATGTGGTCAAATAAAAGATGGAAAGATTAAACATCAACATGATGTTTACAATGAACTTGAATAGATGGGAATGAATGAATATAATTCAAGTGATTATTGCATACATCACTCTAGGCAAAAATCCCTTAGAAGAAATGGACTAATTTTCATGGCCAGTAAAAGGGTGAGAAAAGCAGTACTAGGATAGAATCTCAAAAGTAAAAGATTGATATCTGTTTGAATACAAGGCAAACTGTTCAACACCACAATAATACAAGTCTATGATCCAATTACTGATGCCAAAGAGTCTAAAACTGATCAATTCTTTGAAAACCTACATCTTCTAGAAATAATGCCCCCCAAAAAAGATGTCACATTCAGCATAGGGAATAGGAATACTAAAGTTGGAAATCAAAAGATAATTGAAATAAATAACAGGCAAGTTTGACTTTAGAGTACAAAATGAAGCAGTGCAGAAATGAATAGAATTTTGTTAAGATAACACACTAGTCATAGCAATCACTTTCAACAACTTAAAAGGTAACTCTACACATGGATACCACCAGATAATAAAATCAGACTGATTTGGAAATATGTTTAGAAGAATTGCACATGTTTAATCTATATCAGATTGTCTGCTGTCTAGGGAAAGGGAAAGAGGGGGAGAGAGAGAAAAAAATTCAGAACACAAGGTTTTGCAAAGGTGAATGTTGAGACTATCTTTTCACATCTTTGGAAAAATAAAATACTATTGATAAAATCAGATTGATTATATGCTTTATAGTCAAAGGTGAAAAACTATAGTCAGTTAAAACAAAACCTGAATCTGACTCTGGCTAAGATCATGAGTTTCTTATTACAATGTTCTAAGTTGAAGAAATCAGGGGAAACCATCTGTCCATATAGGTATGATCTAAATAACATCCTTTATGAAGCTAGGATTACAAGAATCACCAACCCAGAAAAACTGAGTATAATCCTTCAGGAGAAAAAAAAAAAAGGATATTCAATTAAAAGAAAACTTTTCAAACATTACTAATGAAAAGACCAGAGCCAAATAGAAAATCTAACTTTCAAATACAAGAATCAAGAGAGGCATAAGAAGGTAAAGAGGAAAGGGATATCCCTTTGAATCCCTTGAATCATAAGGGATTCAATAAAGTCAAACTATTTATATTTCTTTATGGGAAAATGATACTTGTAACTCCTAAGAACTCTATCATTATTAGGTCAGTTAGAAGGAGTATATATAGAAAGAAGGCAGTCAGCTACTATAAGTTGTTATAACTACTATACATTATGGGATGTAAAATGGGTAATTTTGATTATATTAAATTTTAAAAGTTTTTGTACAAACAAATCCAATACAACTGAAATTAGAAGGAAAGCAGAAAACAGGGGGAGGGAGCATTTACAGCAGGTTTTTCTGTTAAAGGCCTCATTTCTCAAATTTTATGAGAATATGAGTCATTTGCCAGTTGATAAATGGGCAAATGATATCAACAAACAGTTTCCAGGTGAATAAATCAAAACTATAACACATTGGAATAAATGATGTAAATCACTACTAATTAGAGAAATGTGAATTAAAACAACTCTGAGGTATTTATCTCATACCATTAGATTGGTTAATATGACATAAAATGAAAATGATAAATGGGTATTTATCCATTTATTTTTTAGGATAAGTGGGGAAATTGGGACATTAATGTGCTAGTGGTGAAGTTGTGAGCAGATCCAACCATTCTAGAGAGAAATTTGGAACTATGCCTAAAGATCTAGAAAACTGTGGATATCCTTTGACCCAGAAATACCACCACTAAGTCTATATTCCAAAGAAAAAAATTTAAAAGGAAATTACCTATATGTCCAAAGTATTCCTAGCAACTCTTTTTTGGGGGCAAAAAATTGGAAATTGGGGGCATATCCATCATTTGGTGAATAACTTCAAGTTGTGGTATATGATAATGATCAAATACAATAGTATGTGATAGTATAGTGCTATAGGAAAAAGAGAAGATAAACAAGATGCCTTCAGAAAACCTGGGAAGACTTACAGTAATTGATGCAAAAGTGAAGTGAGCAGAACCAGTAGAACATTGTTTACTGTAACAATACTATTGGACAATGATCAATAGTAAATTATTTATCTATTCTCAGTAATACAATGATTTAAGATAATTCTGAAGGACTTATGAAGAAAAATGCTATCCACTTCCTAAGGAAAAAAAGATAAAAACATCCTTTTAATTTTTTTTAAACTTTCTTTGATTTCATTGTTTTTATTTTTGTTTTTTTCTTTCACACTTTTTAAAACTTTTTTGATTTCATTGTTTTTATTTTTGTTTTCTTTCACAACAGAAATAATATGGAAATATGTTTTACATATTTGTACATGTATAACCTATGTCAAATTGTGTGACTTGATGAGGGATGAGAAAGGGGAAGAAAAGAATTTGAAACTCAAAATTTTCAAAAATGAATGGAAAATTTGTTTTTATATGTAATTGGGAAAAATAAAGAAAAAAGAATATTAGAGATGTCAAATTATGTTATATGAAAAAATGAGCATGATAAAAAAAATTTTAAATGGTAGGAACGTCACAGAAGTAGAAGAAATTAAGAAGTGGCAAAAATACTAGAAGGAGCATACTAGAAATATCTTAACATTACTTAAAAATGGTTTGGTTATTTATCTAGAGCCAGATACTCTGGAGAGTGAAGTCAAGTGGCCTTTAGGAAACATTGCTAGCAATGAGGCTAATGGAGATGATAATTCCTGTTGAGCTTTTTAAAATCCAAAAAGATGAAACTGTTAAAGTACTGCACTAAATATTTCTGGAAATTGGAAAATTCAGCAGTAGCCACTGGATTGGAAAAGTTCAGTTTATATCGCAGCCCTAAAGAAGGACTACACCAAAAAACATTCAAATTACCAAACATCAAATTGTGCTTATCTCACACGGTTATGCTTATTATTCTGCAAGCCAAGTTTCAGCAATACGTGAACAATGATCAGAAAAGAATAATTTTCAAAAAGACAGAGGAACCAGAGAGCAAATTGCCAATATTTACTGAATTTTAGAGAAAGCATGGAAATTTTAGGGGGAAAAAAATCTACTTTTTACTAGAACTTTTGACTGCTTGGATCACAACAAAATGTGGCAAATCCTCAAAGAAATGGGAGTACCAGATCATTCCTGAGGAACAAGGATGCAGATCAAGAAGCAACAATTCAAACCAAACATGGAGCAACTGCTTTTAAAGATTGGGAAAAGAGTTTGACAAGATTGTATATGTCACCTTATTCAATTTATATTCAGAGTACATCGTATGAAATGTCAGGCTGGATGAAACAAAAACCAGAATTAAGATTGTCATGAGAAATATCCACAATCTCAGATATGAAGATGACACCACTCTGATGGCAGAAAATGAAGAAGAATTAAGAAGCCTCTTAATGAGGTTGAAAGAAAAGAGTATGAAAACTGGCTTGAAACTTAACATAAAAAAAAAAAAAATCTTGGCAACTGTTCCCATCATTTCCTGGCAAATAGAGAGAGAAGAAATAGAAACAGTGTCAGATTTATATTTTAGGCACAAAGATCACTACAGATGGCAACTGTAACCATGAAATTTAAAGAGTCTTGCTCTTTGGAAAGAAAAATATGACAAATCTGGATTACATACTAAAAAGCAGAGGCATCTTGCTGATAAAAATCTGTATTGTCAACTGTATTTCTAATAGCAACGTGTGGCTGTGAGAGTTGTACTATAATGAAATCTGAGTGTCACGGAATTGACATTTTTGAACTATGGTGCTAAAGACTTTTGAGAGACCCTTAGACAACAAGGAGATCAATTCAGTCAATATTTAAATTGATTCAGGCTTTAAACTGGAAGGTCAAATACTGAAGCTAAAACTTAAATAAATTGGGACTGATTAAGAAAGACTCTGATGCTGAGAAAAAATTGAAGGCAAAAGGAAATCAGGGTGGCAGAAAATGAGATGAATAAATAATATCATGGAAACAATGAATGTGAACTTGGATAGGCTTTGAGACATAGTGAAGAATAGGAAAACCTGGTGTGCTTTGTTCCATGAGGTCATAAAGGGAACACAACTGAATAACTGCATAATAACCATATTTCAAAATATCTCAAATAAAGTTGTTTTTTTTTTAATAGGATCAACTTTCCTATAAAATTAACCCAGCAAATTTGTTTTGCCTTTCTTCCTTACCTTCTGCTTCCTGCTGCATTGCGGGTGGCATTATACCCTGGATGTGGTGGTGGAAACCAGGATTGTCTGTTAAGAAATAACACATAAATAAAATGTTCAGAAGATCTAATCTCTAAAGTCAGATCTCTGTAGGATCAATTTACAACATTTGGCAGCCAAGGACAAAATAATATATGTTAGGTCATTTGTTTTACAAGTACCAATTCTTGTAAATAGAATGAAAACTACCATGGAGTATTCATGCTCTCTACATTGAAATCAATTTTCTGATTTCCTTTGGACATTAAATAATAAGACATTGTAGCAATGATAGTGTCAAAAAATAACTGAAAATATAATCAAACTCAGAGACTTGAATAGTGTCAGCTTTAGTGCAAAAAGCTTTTTTCCCATTAAAAAAATTAAACCTGACTTACTCACCCTTTGGATTGACAAGAGTACCTAAGAGGTTCAGCAAAAAGATAAAAGGGTAAAATAATAAAGAATATCCAAAGGATGATTGACAAGAAAATGAAGGGTCTGGAGTTCTCCATATGTTATATGGAGAACAATTTCAAGGACTAAGGAGGCTTAATCTGAAAAAGAGAAAGATTGGGACATTCACAATAGCTATCTTCAAATATTTGAGAGGTTGTCATGTGATAGGATATGTATTTTTTATCACAACAAAGGAGAGGAATAGGACAAATGGGTGAAAAGTTATAGTAATTCAAATTCCAACTCATTATTGCATGGAATTCCTCAACTTTTACTCCTTATTTAGAATAATAGATTTACTTACTGCTTTTATATCTAGTGGATAAATAGATCTCAGCAAAGATAAGAGATATGTGGATAAAGAGCTGTCATTATAGTCAAAAAGCCCTATATTCAAGTCTCACCTCTGACAAATATTAGCTGTGTGACCCTCAACGAGTCAATTAATCCCTCAGCACTCCAGGGAATCCTTTAGGACTGTAAGACATTGCTAGAAGGACTCCATCATTGGAAACTTTCTATGAAAATGAAATTACAGATCCAGTTCCTATCCTTATCTTACCATAAAAGTAGCACCTAATCAGAGAAGATGGTAATGATCACAGAAATACAGGAATTTTTATGCAAGATTCCTTTATATAAAGCTGTTGTGAAAATTGATTGATTATAAATAATTAATCTATCCATGGCAAAGAAAGTGGCCACTTTCACAGAATGATTTAAGGACTCTTACGAAAAGTTTACTGGCACCCAAAGTTTCACCCTACTAGAATGACATAATGATCTTTGTTTCCACTATCCCAGTTATTTTGAAGTTTTGGGCACTATCTGTAGATGTTTCCATTAAGATTTGTGGTATAATGCAAAGAGCAATGCATTAGGAGGAAAAAGATGTGGATCCTAATTCTAGCACAGTTACTAATTTGCTGTCTCAAAAACTTAATTGAACTTAGAACTAGAAAACAACATGAAATCATAGAGCCAGAACTAGCAGGTACCTCAGAGGTCATCTAGCTCAACTTCTGTTCCCCGTTTTATAAGAAGATGAAACTGATATCCAGGGTGCTTAAGTACTTGCATTCTACAGTCCCTCAAAATTCACCTTTTTTCTATCTCTCATTCAAAGCCAACAGCCATCTCCTATCCCTGTACCTTTTCATTGGTTATCTCTTCCCAGATCTGAAATTACTTCTCCTTACAGCAATCTCATAAAGTCTTTCTCTTTCTTTAAGATGCATCTTAGGCACCCTTGTTTGATTGGAGCCTTGATCCTCACAATTGCCAGTTTCCTCTTCCCCAAAACAGCTCATATTTGACTACTTTTGGACCCAATATGTATTTTATACATATATGTATACATACTCAAAGAGCATATATTAACTCTATATTTATACCATATGTATTTTCACATGGACTTTTGTCCCCACTAGAATGTAAGAAAAGATTTTTTTTCATCATTTCATACTTATATCCCAGAGTCTGGCATTTAATAAACAATAAAGACATGTTGGTTAATTATTTATTGTTTAAGATCATTCATAAACAGTTGACTTTGAACACAAGAAATCCTAATCTGGAGCCAATGCTTACATTGCTCAGATATCCAGTATAAATTCAACATGTGGATTATACAAATGAGGAACCTGGAATCCAAAAGATTAAATGAAATAGTTTCACATAGCTAGAGACAGAGCCTGATCTAACTCATGTTTTTCTTTATAGTATAGAACTCCTTATATCATACCATATTTCCCACCTTGAGCAAGAAATGAATAAGACAATAGGTGGGGCATAACCAGAACATGATGGGCATTTGGAAGACAAGGAAGAATATAAAAATAAGGAAACTGGGAATAGAGGAGGGAAGAAGATACAAAGACAAATTTTAAACATCCATCCCAGATAAGTCCAATTTACACAGCCAGGTAGAGAAATACTTTGATTTAAAAGTAAATATTTTCCCAATGATAAGCACTGACCTCTTTTTCTTTACAGGAGTTATGACAGGTGTGGTAGTAGCAGTAGGGCCTGTAGCGGTGCTGGTGTTCAAAGAAACTCCAGGTAGCCTATATTTAAAAAAGAAAAAGGTTTGTGTTTTGTGGTTGTTCGTTTATTTTGAGGAACTCAAAGAAAAAAGATCATGGTAACAATTGGATCCTTATTCTTTATCTTTAAACCCATCGTCTCTGTCAACCCCCAACCTCTAGAAACATCAACTTCTGCAGTTCTCTTCACTGGCTTAGCTTTAAGCATTATTGGAAATCATACCAAGGGTAGGTTGTGGAGTGGCAAGGGGGAGAGAGAGAGAAAGATGTCCTATAGTGATAGGAAGACCCCCTGAATGAGCATCAACACACAAAAAAAGAAATTAATGCACAAAAAGAACTGAACAAGGGGATAGATAAATAATCTTAATAGCTTGTTAATTTTTATATATTAATTATAAAAATTTCTTTAAAAATAAAATTCATGACAAAAGTTTACATTTTCTTATACAGTCATCATGTTTTTAAACATTGAAAGTTTTGTTGTTTTAAAGAAAAGAAGAAAAAATACATTAATGTTTGAGGATTAAAATTTGGCTTGATAATATCTTTAAATATCTTCCATTCATATATTCTGGGCCAAATGCATTTTATCTAAATGTTGTAATAGGTATCCTTTTTAGAGAACCAAGATTTTGGAGTCCCCTTTCTATTAATAAAAGAATTACAGGGAAATGAAGTCAGGCAGGAAGGAGGTGGTGCCTATGATAACCCGGAATATCATGCAAATGAAGAGTATTAACAACCAACAATCACTAGAAAAGAATAAGGGAAAAGAAGGGAGAGATCATCAATTCATAAGATCATAGATCTAGACATGGAAGAGAACTTAGAGACAATCTAATCTAAGCCCTTCATTTTATAGATGAAGAAAAGAGGTCTCAAGGAGATTAGATAACATGCCCAAGGTCATAAAGATAGTTAAGTATTAGAGGTAGGATTTGATGGGAAGAAAAAGGAGAGGAGGGGAAGGAGAAAGAAGAAAATTAGGGAGGAGCATAAAAGGAAAGAGAGGAGAGGAAGGCAGGGGAGGTTAAGGGAGGAAAAGAAAGGAAAATTGGTTGAAGAGGAGAGGGAAGGGGAGAGCAAGGGAAGAAAAGAGGGGAGAGAAGCAGAAAGGAGGAAAGAGAAGAAAAGAGAAGGAAGGAGAAAAGAGAGACAGAGAAAGAGAGAGAGAACAAATAGGAGAATGTTTTCATTCCCAAGAAGGCATATAAAATGATCCTTTAAGTCTGAAGTTAATGTAGAAGGTGAGGAATGGCAGTACTTTGAATAAACATACAAAGAAACAAAAACAATATGCTCTAAAATATAGTTTCAATAGAAATATACATACGGCTTTGTTGCTTCTGATGTTCTGAATGTGGACAAACCTCTGATGGGGAGAAAAACATAAAAGTTTGAGAAATAAACAAGTGGCAACAAAGAATAATTAATACCATCCGTGTTATAGTCATCCATATTTTGATTGTTCAAAGTTAGAAATTCTTTGAGTAGAGGAAAGAGAAAAGCACTAGTATTTAGCTAAATACTATGAGATGGCCTCCCCATCTTGGCTGTATCTTATGAGAATCTCCAAAGAAGTATTCCTCCCATCCCCTTCACCCCCAGAAAAAGAAGCTGCTTCTGTTTTCACCAAATGGATTTATTTGCTGTGCAGCTGTGTTCAATCATTTTCCTTGGTAATGAGAATGTAAAATCCACATTTACATGATTTTTTGTCAATACTCTTGCTACCAGAATATTTTCTAAAATAATATACATGTGGTATATATAATGAGGTCCAGATCTGTGCTTGATTTCCAAAAAACCCCACCAAGTTTTCTTTTTTCTCTGGTCATGGACCTGAAATAAAGGCCATTCACTTGAACCTTCATATGCCTTCCTACTACCAGGAACTGAAATTATAAGAGACCTTATAGAATACATTTAGTAAGAATGGAGTTGTACAAATTGATATGATAACCTTTCCCAAAGTTAGTAAATACTTGTACCTATTAGTTAGTCGGTTATCCAGGATATTGGCCTTATAAGTTTTAGCAGCATCATTTCTGTCTGAAATCCTTTATGAAGAAACATAAGGAAAAGTCTTGATAAGTATTCTGGTTTTTGTACCCCTTTCAAATTCTCTTTTAAGCTAGAATCATTTAAAAACATAATTCTTCCCCAATGAAAATCATTTTTTAAAAATTTAGTTTTTGTCCCTTTCCCTTTATGCTACCATCCAGTCCATCCAACCAGTTGCAGGTCTTGTTAATTTTATCTCTGATGATTCATTCACTCACATCCCTCTCTGCTTTCAGTCATAGACCTATCTCAGAACTTCATTTCCTCTAGACTTGTGCAATAACCTGAAACTGTGCTTTATAGGAATTGAGCAAAGCTGTGAACCTAATCCCTTTCCTCATCCCAGAATATGAAATAGTGCAAGGGGGTACCCTTAGTTAGTTGGTTAGTTAATAACCTAACTACCACTCTATGATTCAATCAATCTAAACTATTCACTGTTAAATTAACACATTCCATGCTTTCCTACCTTTATTAATGCCATCCTTCATGTCTGGAATGGATCAATACCTTCCTCCTCTATTCACCTGCTAAAATCCTTATATTTTCTAAGACCCAATTTATATATATATTATCACACTACATACTGGAGTCATCATGAAAACATTATAAGTGTCTTGAATGTCACATCTGACCAGTTAAAAAGGTCCTAGTATAAATATAGCAATAGTGGGGGAAAATGGGTAGAGAAGTAGCTTTGCAGATCATATTACATATTTCATCTTACATATTACATATTTCAGTAACAGACAATTCTAAACTCAAATTCTAGGATCAAAACAAGATTAAAAGGACCAGGCACAGAAAAAAAAATTATTTAAGGTCTGTCTATAAGTCTAGAACCATTATCTGATAGACCACAATCTACAATATATCCTCAACAAAGTGGGTCCCTCTTTTTCTTACAAAGGAGAGATGTTCTAGTTCTGGAAGAACATACTGAGTTGTTCAAAAAAGATCTTTTGTGAAATCAGTTAACTTGTGTAAGTAGAAAAGAAACAAATGATTCCAAGGCCAAGCTAAAAGAGGAATAAATGTGACAGAATACAAGATATTCTTAATACATTACTAATATGAGAAAATAAGAGAAGACTGGTATTTATGTATTCTCTAGCTTGAAAAAATACATAAAACTCAACAGTATCAGTAGATGTGTCTTTTTCCTCCCTCATGCACTCTTTCTTCTTGTTTGCAGAATGATGACATTGTGGCTATTTCCCTCTTCCTCCCATCTCTTAAAAGAGGAAAATTGCAAAGTTCAGAATACATATGCTCTGATTTTCTAAATTCAAGATTTCAAGTTGACTCAGTATGGTTCATGCTATTTAAATTTGTCATGGAAATGACTATTTATTATAATAATAACTGACATTTATTTAGTGATTTAAAGTTTGTAAAATACTTTATAGCACTTTTTAATTTACATTTCAAAATAACCCTTGAGGAAGGTATTATAGGTATTAATTTCCCCATTTTATAGATTAAGAAACTGAGGGAGTTATCTCTTTTATTAGAGCTCTCATTATTTCTAAAGACTTACAATCTAAAAAGACTTCAGCTTGTTCCATTTGCCTAAATAGAAATATCAGTGCATCCCAGTTAGACTGGTCCAATGAAAAGCAATTTGTAATTAAATAAGAAGATATTCTAAACTCTTCATATCATATCCTTTGACTTACTACTGATCATATACCTCAAGGAAGTCAAACACAGAAAGGTAGATCCCACAACAAAACAAAATGTCTACTGCAGCTTTTTTTGCGGTTACACTAAACTGGAAATATAGTAGATGCCCATGGATTTGAGGTTGGCAAAACAATTTGTAGTTTAATAATATAATAGAATCGTGTTTAACAAAAAAGTACAACCATGAAGTATTCCAAAAAATCTGATAGAGAAGAAAGTACAATCAGGAAAACATACAAAATGACCAAAATAACATCAAGGAAAACTACACTAGAAACAAATTGAACTGAGATTAAAAGCAGTGATCAATATGGGCTCTAGTGGATGTATTTCATTTCTCTTCTTTTGGTACTTAAGTAAGAGACTCCAGGCATAGAATGTTTTTGTTGTTGTTCAGTCATTTTTAGTTGTTTCTGATTCTTTGTGATCCCTTTTGGACCTTTCTAGCAAAGTTACTAGAGTAGTTTGCCATTTCCTTCTCCAGTTCATTTTACAGTTGAGAAGACTGAGGTAAATAGAATTAAGTGATTTGCCCAGAATCACATAGGAGGAATTTGAACTCAAATCTTGCTGACTCTGAGTCCTATGCTCCATCTAGTGTGCCACCTAGCTGCCCTATAGAATGTTACACAAACTAGTAAATTTAATTATTGTACCAGTTAATTTTTAATTTTATTTTGTTAACAAGGAAAGATTTTCTTAGTGTCTACATATGGCAAAAGTAGGGGAAAGGGTGCATATTAGAAAACATATATGGTATGAAAAACAAAAGCTATGATTATTGGCAAGACACATATCTATGCTTCAGTTTTTCATCTGTCAAATGAGGTTAGATTAGATGGCCTCCAAAGTCTCTTCTAGACGTATGATCCTATGACCGCAATAAAATTTTCCAAAGCAAACTAAAAATGTTCAGTGTGACGCTGATCAAGGTCACATTATTCTGTTCTATCTCCCCTTGATATTTTTCTTACAAATTGCAGCTTTTTCTTCTGCCCCTAATATTCTATTTGTGTATATTTGCTTTGTTCTTTTCATGAACTTAAGCCCTCCTCTTATCCCTTCTGTTCTGGCTTCTTTTTCCCTTGACTGAAGCATGGGTGCCTTACTTTTTGGAATTGTTAAAGTCAATTTCCTCATGCAAATTATCTTATTGAATGTATTCCCATTTGTATTTACAATGATTTATAGATTTGTCCTCAGCTAAACTTTCCCCCAAAAGGAATCAAAGCATATTTTCATTCTATATGATTAATACATTTATTTACTTGTTTCCAAAGGATGACCTGTTATTATGTAAATTATGGGGTACAATCTACTAAGCTAATATATTACAAGTTCACAGGACACTTGGAACAGTTAAAAGAAGCTCATGTTCACAGGAGAATCTTTGACAATTCTAATAGAATATAGAATTTTTTTTTAAAAAGATGAGTCTTACTACCACGTCATTGCCTTCATGAAACCTTCTTTGATCTCCCCAACCAGATGTAATCTCTTCCTCCTCTGAATGGTAACAATACTCTTGTTCTCATTTGACACTAAACTTTATTTTTTTTCTTTTATTATAATTGTGTTCTCTTATCTTTATCCTATAAGATTATAAATTCCTTGAGGTCATAGATTTTGACATTTCATTTCTGTACCTTCAGCACCTATCAAGAGGTTTTATATATGGTGAGCAATTGATAAGTGGTTAAATGAGTAAATTTATTGTTTAGACTATTCAATCAACTAATTAACATTTATTCAGTGATTTATGTATACCAAGCACATGCTAAGCAGTGGAGATTCAAAGGGAGACAAAAGGGGCTGCTAGATGGTGCAGTGGATAGAGCAGCAGCATTGAAGTCAGGAAGACCTGAGTTCAAATTCTGGCTCAGACACTTAATGTCCCCTAGCTGTGTGACTCTGGGCAAATCACTTAACCCCAGCTGCCTTTGCAAAATTAAAAAAAAAGGAGCAAAACAAAACAAGACATCTCTCACAAATATGGTGGAGCACATAGTCATAATGGGAAAGACAAATATACAAACAATATATACAGGACAAAGTGGAGATGCTCAATAGAGAAGTGTTAGCATTAAGGGTGAGCAAGTAAGTTCCTTGTAGAAGATGGATTTTTAATTGGTACTAAGTCAACTCAATTAGAAATCAGGATGCTTCAATTCTGACACAAGTGGCTCTCTTCAACAATGAGCTGATCCAAACCTGTTCCAATTCTTTAGTGATCAAGAGAGCCATCTACACCTAGAGAGAAGACTGTGGGAATTGAATGTGGTTCACAACAGAGCATTTTCACTCTTTTTGTTATTGTTTGCTTGCATTTTATTTTGCTTCTTTTTTAAAATTGTTTTGATTTGATTTTTCTTGTGTGGCACAAATAATTGTATAAATATATATGCATATATTGACTTAACATATATTTCTACCATGTTTAACATATATTGGACTACTTGCCATCTAAGGGAGAGCATGGGGAAAAGGGAGAAAATTGGAACACATGATTTTGCAAGGGCTAATGTTAAATAATTCTCCATGCATATGTTTTGAGAAATAAAAAGCTTTAATAAAGAAAAAATAAATAAATAAAAAGAAATCAGCATGCTTAGAAATTTCCTTATCAACTAAAGAATTCCATTTAAAAGGCTCTTTTCAAGTTCTTCATAAACTCCATCATCATCCTTTACAAAAGGCATATAAATTTTTGACATTAAAAACTGATGTTATCATAGAGAATAGGAAGGAAAACCAAAGGTCATCATCTCTGCATAACTTATTTAGTGAAGATCTGTTTGCCTACATTCATGCATCTTATATAGCAAGATGAACAAATGGCCCATTAATTAATTTTTCTTGTTTTCAGATAAATGATGAAGGCAACTTCTCCAAATCTTTTATTCGACGCTACAAGGAGAACCATTGTCCTTTTAATTGCAGCTAGACTATTGGATCAATTTAATAAGATAAAACTTACTAAGGATAAATACAAAGCCTTAAACTTAGATTTTGAAAATTCTTTTCACAATTACAAGATGAGAGAAGTATGGTGAGACATGTCAATATGCAAAATTTTTATAGGTTTTGATGTGCTACAAATTCAGTGAGTCAATAGTGTGATACTGTATAGCCCTTAAAAGGCTAATGTGATCTTAGACTATCTTAAGGGATGCATAATATACAAGAGTGGAAAAGTCTTTTTACTTTCTTGTGCAAGTCACATTGTATTCTGCCCTGACCATACTCCATCTGAAATAATGTGTTCAGTTCTAGATGCCAAAAGAACATCAAATCAAGTGGATACTACCCAGAGGAGAGTGATTGGGATATTAAAGTGCCTAAAGAAAATGTCATATGAGAATTGACTAAGGAGACTGGATAAATTTTGGGGGTTATTGTTGTTTAGTCATTTTGTTGTGTCTGACTCTTGTGACCTTGTTTGGGCTTTTCTTAGCAAAGAAATCAGAAATGCCTTTTCCTTCTCCAGCTTATTTTGTAGATGAGGAAACTGAGACAAATAGTGTTAAATGACTTGCCCAGAGTCACACAGCAATTTAATGTCTGAGGCTAGAACTGAATTCAGAGAGATGAATCTTCCTGACTTAAGGCCCAGCATTCTATTCTCTGAATCACTTTGCTGCCCCTAGATATGTTTATCCTATAGTTAAGAAGATAGGGAAGTTGATGATAACTGTCTTCAAAAATTTAAAAGAGATGTGGAGAGTTCTTAGGCTTGTTCTTTTTGGACCTCAGGACAGAAGCAGGAACAATTGGTGAAGGTGGAAGAAATGCAGATTTTAGTTTAATTTTTTTTTTAAATCTTTCTAGCAATTAAAACTATCCAAAAGTTGAAAGGGTTTCCTTCAAACTAGTAGGGTCATACTCACTAGAACTCATCTGTCATTAAAGATCACTAGAGGTCATCTGTCACTTAAGTTGAGAAGGATTCTTGTTCTTCTGTGGGTTGAACTTCCATGGATTGACTGAGGTTGCTACCAAATCTGAGATTTGGTGATTGGTTCCAAATCGATTAATTAATAAGCATTTACTAAGTACCATTTAATGTCAAGCACTGACAAGCTATTACTAGGGATACAAATACAAAATGAGATAATCCCTGTCTTCAGGGAACTTACATGTTTATGAGAGAGTAGGGCTCTAGGGACTATTCATACTATGTCTACCATGATTCATTTCAAAATGTCTAATTTGTGATCTCTATAAACCTTTCATAATATATGTATAGAAATAGAAATAGGAACGGAGCTATAATTTCATTGATATAAGGTACTCCCATTAGGGAAATTTCTTCTACCAATGCAGGCTGGCAACTTCTGTATAATTTATAGTCTTGGAGTGCTTAGTTCTAAAAGCTCTAAGAAGTTCAATTAGCACTCTTTAGTTCAGGGTAGCATAACCAGTATGTATCAGAGGCACAAGTTGAACTTTCTATCCATTATACCAAACATCTTTTCATTATGTGTATAAGATCATATTTTGCTCTTTAATTAAATCTTTAATTAAAATTTTTAAATAATTTTTTAAAATTTTGTTTCCTTCCTTACTCTAAGGGCAAGCAGATATTAAATATGTAAATAAATACATTCACATATAATTATATTATGAAAGAAGACCCTTCTAATAATCCTAGTAAGTTCTTTTCTGTATTATAGTTTACTTTCTCTTATGGAATCTGTTAGCACTTCACCTGTAGAATTCTAAGGAAAAAACCCACTAATATTTCTGTGTTGTCTTTGATCCTCGAAAGAACAACTCAAGGCCATTTTTTCTGGCTTTACCAGATAATTTAAGAGACAGAACTCTCCAGGAAGTTTTATGTCCACATTACTTGACGCATCCTTAAGTGTTAATTGTCCTTTTTTTGTTTTTGTTTTTACCTCTAAAACTAATTGACAAAGTCTCTCCCTCTTTTCCCAATAATAATCCCATAGATAATTTGTCCATCTGTCTCAGACATGCCCATAACATCTGGTATCATAAATAACTCTGTCTATATCCACTTTGTTAGCTAACCTTGAGTAAGTCAGAGGACATTTCATTTTCTCATACCCCTCAATTAATTACTGCAGTTGAAGCTCTGAAAGCTAAGGCAAGAGATAACATATTGCTCCCCACTAATCACCATTCTGGGACTCTCAGAAAGAACAGAGTATCTCTAACATTTATTAGAGATGATTTTTTTTTTAAACAAAAAGGGAACGCTGGGTAACTATCGTTGAAGTTGTCATTCCACCACTCCAATTGGATCTTGGACATGAAGGACTGCAGTATCCTGATTATATCTCCAACTTTCCTGAGGCTATAGAGAATATATTTTAATAAATATTTTGTTTTGTGCAGAGGCCTTTTCCTTTTCTCCTTAATATAAATGCTGAGTTGCTACATAATCATTCATTTGTAGAAGCTTCACTTAGCAAGTGTAGGAATTCACATGAAGAATCTTCAACTATAGTGAATGCTTCCTAATTGAAGGATATAACCCTTATTGTGAAGAGGTAGCCAGGGAAGGGAATTTTATTCCAGACAATCACAGGGACAATGAATAGAGATATAAAATAATAGATGATCATGCCCTTTTCATTAATAATGGTAATATTGATTTAATTATTATTTCCCTTCACAAAAGATTCAAGGAAAAGCAAGTTAGGAAAGGGGCAGTGGAATGGATGATAAGATAATCATGAGGGATAAGCTCTAAGGTTCAGGGTATGGCTGAATAAAGTGAAGGATAGTATAGGGATGACTAGATATAGGGCTGATGTGAAATTTTACTTATTTACCCTCTAATCCAGACAGTAATACTTCAGGACAAGTCTCAAAAAGGAATAGATCGCTATCTTTACATGTGGTACACAAGAGTAGTGTGAGACTTTACCAAATGTGCTGCAAAACTTTAAGTAAATCATATCATCTTATTATCCAGTATAGGAACCCCATCAAAAAGAAGATAAAGTTAGTCTGATAAGACCTATCTTTTGATGAAGTCATGATGTGGATGGTTTCTACAAAATCATTAACCATTCCTTTAATAATATATTCTATAATTTTGCCACTAATCCAAATTAAGTTCACTGCCCAAAAGCTTTTGAACTTCTCTCTCTTCTTTTTTTTAAAAATTGTTTTCTGTTTCTGAGATACTTTTTCTATTTTTATGACTTATTTTTAAAAGCGTTATTGATTTTTTTTGCTTTTGAATCCTATTGAATTCTAAATATAGATTATTTACTCTCTACCCAGATCATCCATGAACTTTCAAAGATCATTGTCCAAGGCTTAACAATGCTATCTGCTGTTCTTAAATACACTGGCACATAATTTGTCTAGTCCTGATAAATTGCATTTATCAAAGGAATCATATCTCTCTACTCATCTCATGTTTTAAATCCCTCTGAGCCATTTTTTCCAGCTGACATCTTGAGCAAAGAAAATAGAAGCAAGAGAAAAGTTGAGTTGTTCATTCTTTTTGTTATATGTTATTGTTGTCCAATGCCACCCCCAAGAAGCAGTTCTTCTCTTTCCTTACTACTGCTTAAGATAGGTTAAAAAAAAAAAAAGGAACAGTAATCTATTTGTCATTCTTATCATCCCTAAGCAACTTTTCCTCATTCTAACACTATTCTTACAAAACAATTGTATTCATCTTCCATTAACTGCTTTTTCTTCAAATTTTTATACATGTCTTCTTAAAAAATGAAGTTGATCAATGACTTTCTTGAGCAACTATATGAAACTTTTTAAACAACTCCTTTTTTCATCATAATTAGTTGATTTATATCATTGGAATTTTATTCAGAATCTAGGCAATAATTTAATTCATTGGGATTTTATTCAGAAGGGATAGAGCTTTGGACCTGGAGTTAAAAAGATTCAGTTCAATCCTGGCTTTTGACATTTACTAATTGTGTGATCCTGAACAAGTCACTTGACTTCTATTTACCTTAGTTTCCTTATCCATAAAGATTCCATAAAATGGGGATAATCGCAACCCACTTCACTGTAACTTACTTCAGAGGGTTGTTGTGAGACTCAAATGAGATAAGGCTATAAAGCCTATCTTCTACTAAGTGCTATCTAAATGTTTGTTGTTATTATTGTTGTTAGAACTTTTTATTCTCAAGTATTTAAACATAAATAGGGAAGAACAAGCTTTTCTCAGAATTTGAACTGATATGTCTGGAATAAATTCTGATGAACAATCACAAGTAACCTGTAATCAAACTCCTCACTTTCCTTTGTCTTAAGACTCCCACAGAGACTAAACAAGGAGAAAAAAAAAATAACTTGTATTTTCTCTACCAAACACTAGGGGTCTCTATATCCTATATTACAGTTACTGAACCTCAATTCTCTGTGGCCCAAATATTTGTTACTGTTCATTCCTATTTTATTTACATAATTATAAGATATAGTAGGGAAACATTGTAATGGAAGCCGTAAGTTCTAACCACATTTTTTTTTTCTAAAAAAATGATAGGTTATACTAGATAGTCTCTGAGGTCTATTACAGCTTCAAATCAATAATTCTAGGATGGCTGAAATTAAAGAATAATTTAACTTTTAAAACTTTTCAAAAGAATGATAAATCAAAAGCTTCTTTCTTTTAAATCTCAAATGCTACAAATGGTTGCATGAGAGATATGATATGGTGTAATAGCTCAAGAGTGAGCTTTTTTATAAAAGTAGAGAGCTTCTTTATGACTTCATGCCTTTAAAGTAACCTTTTCATGCCATGGATCAACTCTCTAACACCGTAAGTAGGACAATTGCTAACCTGCCTTTGCTAGAGAGGGTAGGAATTCCTCACTGACAGTTCTTTATGGGAATAAAACTACTGTATTTTTCTCCCTCCTCCCCCCAAAAAAGCAAACAAACCCAAAGTAAACTGGAAAGTCAGCAATTCCTCGAGTTTCATAAATGAAAACATAGAATAAACCACAAACCCAATTTCTATTTTTTTCTCAATAGAGCTGTCTTTTTTTTTTCACATCAAAACTTGAAATTGTTGAGCATGGTAGCATTTTACTAATTTTTCCCTCCAGGATACAGGCACTTTTTAATCTTTCTCTTCAATCCTTTCACCATTAGTTCCAGTCACTATTTTGAACTTCTTACCTAGAAATATGTTGTCATCTATCATTTAAGTAGAAGGACAGGTGAAAGTAAAGGTAAAGGTATAGTAAAGTGGAAAAAGCCCTGAACAGGGAGTCAAGAGGGATGAGTTCTTGTCCCAGCTATGCCACTTATTTGCTGAATGAATCTGGACAAACCACAGAGAAGATACTTAAATATTGGATGAAGGAAACTAAAACTAATTCAACTGTTTGAGCCTCAGGTTCATTTATAACAATAAATAAGTGGATCTAATCTCACATAAATTGGACCTACTATAAGAAACTTTTTTTATTGGAGAAGTCAAGTCATTCTCACTCTTCTACAATTATTTCCATCATATCTTATCTTTTATGTGTTTAATTACATCAAATATTATTGGTAAAAGTGAGAAAGAACTGGGAGACAACTAGAATGATCCCTTAGTATATACTGGCTGCAATCTGCATCTTTGGAGGTAATACCAAATCAATAAGATCACATATTCACTTGAGTTAGTTTGAATGAGCAATTGAGGCAGCACTGGCAATGATGACAACATATATTGCCTCTTTTAGTTTACATTGACTTCAAAATATAAAAGAACCATAGCAATACTGGCCATTATCAGAATTTTTATGAAAACTGAAGCAATCTGGACCCAGAATCTAATGGACACCTCAAATAAAGGCAAGAACAGATTAAAATCTGATAGGTGCCAAGTTGATCTATAATACATCCTTTATTCAAAGAGAGTTATCAGTCTAGATGGTTCCAATGATGACTAATAAACAATGATTTTCTATCTATATTCAATTAAAATATAAGCTTTCTAGATTATGAAGAAGCAACATCCAAAATATATTTTTAATTGTCATTTATACAATTTTCATTGCATCTTTCATTTTATTACCTCAAGTTCTTTAAAAAAAAAAAAAAAAAGAAGGTACGTTCACTATCTTAATGCCTTAGTTTCATCGTAACGTTATAGTCAATACTATTCAGTGAAATTTTGAAATTAATTATCTCTTACCCTTCTCACAGATTGGAATCAATCTTTTATACTATTAAATAGTGTGTGTCAATAAAATAGATGAGCAGAAATTGCACTTTGTTCCATAATCAAGATGGAAACATCAAAATTGTTAGGAGAGCTATGAGCATATCTCTCCACAGAGGTAAGGAGGAAAGACCAGGTGAAAGAAGAAATAGAGAAAGAGGTACAGGGATTTCTCAAATGTACAATTTATCAGTTAGAACTAAACTAATCACTCCCTACTCATTGCAATTTTTCCCCTAACTACATTCAGGCTAGATTTTCTCCATCTAAATTGCATATAGATTTATTGTCAGTATAAAATAAGAGGTAATATTCAGGCTTATGGACAAATCATGAACTTTTTTGAGAAAAATCCACATGTTCAGTATACCTTAATTATTGTAAATAAAGCTTTAGAAAAAATAAGATTAATAAATGTAACAAGCTTATGTACAATCCATAAATTTCATTATCATTATTATCATCACCAATATTTATATAACACTTTAAGAATTGTCATCAATAATCATTTATTAAACACCTGTTCTGGGCCAGGTACTGTGTTAAAGCCTGGATTTACCAAAAAAAAAAAAAAAAGTAAACAATAACTTCTGCCCTCAAGGAGCATAGATTCTAACAGGAGAGACAACAAGTGAATATATACCAAACAAACTGTATGCAAGATAAATAGAGGAATCCTTAGGAGTCCTTAATAAAAGAATTAGAATTAAAAGGGGTTGAAGATAAATTTAGGATTTTGATTGGCACTTAAAGGCAACCAGCAAGTCAGCAGTCAAAATGAAGGGGGTAAAGCTTCTAAGAAGGGAAGACAGAAAGAATGCCCAGAGTCTTGTTCGTGGAGGAACCTGGAAGCCAGTGTTATTAGACTGAAGAGTATATATTGAGAAATAAGGTATATGAAAACAGAAAGATAAGATATATAAAGGATTTTGAATGCCAGAGAATTTTTACATATATTTGCTCCTAGGGACAATAGGAAACCCCTGGAATTTTTTGGGACAGAGCATGGAGGTAACATGATAGGGCATGTGATTGGGGAAAATCATTGTCTTTAGGTATATTCTCTGATTTGAGAATATACCTCACAATAACCAACTATTATAAGCCCTATGTTACCTATATCTTAGAAATTAGAAAACTGAGACTGAGAAAGGTTAAGTGAATTCACAGGATCCCTGACCTAGAAAGTGTTTGAGGCAAAGTTCAAACTCAGATCTTCCTGACTACAAGTGTAAAACTAGAATTAATTGTATTCTAAACACATTGTACATGGTTTAAAGCAACTTACCTGTCTAAAGTATCATCGGATCCGTACCGAGTAATTGTAACTTTCTTCTCATCCCTTTCATTTTTGCTCCTATTGTCAAAAGAGTACATCAAAAAATTAATAAAATAACAAAAATGGAACTAAGTAAAATTTATAAGAATACAAATCATTCCCCAATTGATAAATAGTCAAATGATATGAACAAACAAATTTCAGAGGAAGAAATCAAAGCCATTTACAATTACATGAAAAATGCTCTAAATTACTATTGATTAAAGAAACGCAAATTAGGACAACTCTGAGGTACCATCTCATATCTATCAGATCAGCTAAGATGACAAGAAAAAATAATGATAAATGTTGGAGGGGATGTGGGAAAACTGGAACACCAATACATGGTTTGTGAGATTGTGAACTGACTGAAAAGCAATTTAGAACTATACTCAAAAGGCTATAAAATTTTGCCTACCCTTTGATCCATCAGTATTACTAATTACTAAGTCTGTATTTCAAAGCGATCATAAAAATGGAGTCAAGGAATTGGAAACTGAGGGAATGTATCAAGTGGGGAATAGTCAAATAAGTTCTATTATATGAATGAAATAGTATATTATTGTTCTATAAGAAATGATCAGCTGGATGATTTCAGAAAAGCTTGGAAAGACATAAATGAACTGGTGCTGAGTGAAGCAGGCAAAACCAAGAGAACATTGTACACACTAACAGCAAGATTATGTGATGATCAACTAGTATAGACTTAGCTTTTCTCAGCAGCAATGATCCAAGACAATTCCAATAGACTTGGGGTGAAGGATGCCATCGCATCCAGAGAGAAACCATGAAGAATGAATGTGAATTGAAGCACATTATCTTCACCTTTTTGTTTGTTTGCTTTTTCTCATGTTTTTCCCTGATTTTTCTCACAACATGACAAATATGGAAATATGTTTAAAATTATTGTACATGAATAACCTATATATTGCTATCTTAAGGAAGGGGGAGGTAATGGAAGAAGGAAAAAAATTGGAACTCAAAATCTTACAAAAATGAATCTTTACATGTATTTGGAAAAATAAAATCCTATTGAGGAAAAAATAAATAAAAATAAAAGGAAAAATGAATTCTTATTGGAAAAAAAATGAAAAATGATCCAAAACATGTCATGCATTTGGAAAAAAAACAACTGGCTATATTGAGGTAGATAAAGACATGTTTACTAACATAATTAGATTTGGGGAAAATTTCTGTGACAAACACAAGCCTACCTGGATACTAACTCAAACATCCATTAAGTTGTAAACAACTTTGTCTTCATTCTTTTCACTGTCATGTTATCCATCAACAAATAATAGCAATATTAGTTCATATTTATGTAATGCTTGAAGATTTGCAAAGTTTTACATTGTTTATTTCATTTGATCATAACAATAATCCTATGAGATAGATATATTATTAATCCATTTTAAAGATGAAGAAACTGAATTTCAGAGAGATTTACTTGTCCAGAGTCACAAATGAAACCAGATGCTCTGATTCAAAACTTGAGAGTAGGAAGGGTCCTTAACATAAAAGGAAACTTCACTCTACAATATTTGACAAATGGCCATTCATTCTCTGCTGGGTGGGATCCACTTCTCAAATCAGTCCATTGCACTTTTGGACAGCTCTAACTATTAAGTGTTTTTTTTTTCCTTGACATTAAACCTAATTTTTCTTCTTTGAAATGTCTATCCATTGCTCCTGGTTCTGCCTTCAATGACCAATAAGAAAGAATAAATTTAACTTCTCTATACTAGCCCTACAAATACTTGAAGACAGTTATCCTATTCTCTCTGCCCCATCCCACCTGCAATCTTCTCCAAATTAAACATAGCCAGAGCATCATTTTTGGTGCCTGTCTTCTGGAAAATCTCCAACATCAAAATTCATATTCAGTGTTCTATCCCATTATGCCAGGTTATCAGCTGCTCTACCTTTAAAACACTGAACCAGGTGTGTATTGAGAAATGTTTAATAACTAGCTGCTCTAGCCCCCTCAAAAAAAAAAAAACTTTTATATTTAATCTACATTACTAATATTTTCTTCATCATTTTCTTAAGTCCAGAAATAAGCAAAGCAATAAATTAAGCCCTGATTTGTGGCATTTGTTAATTTTTGAGGTGGAAATGCTCACACTGAAAATTTAATTATTTGATTCTTTTTTTTTTGCACATGAAAGTACAAGTCTTTTATGTACAACTTGCTACTTCTTTTAAAAATATATAGTTATCATGTAAATTTCTTTTTTTCTTCATTCCTCCCTAACCCCATATTAGAGATAGTTATTATTAGATGCAAATATTTTTTTGTGATTTATTATTTACTATTTCTTTCAAACTGCCTTTTGCATACCTATAGCTGAATCTTTTCTAAAAACTATCTACTATTCTTCTCTCTTTCTCATTTCCAAACAGAGGAGTCTTTTACACATTTTTTTTCACTCTCCTCTATGATCTATAATGATCTGCAAAGTAGGAGAAGAGGTTGTTGAGTGATACAGGGGTAGTGGAAGTACAAATTGGATTTTGAGAAGAGTGAAAGAGATATTGAAAGAAACTAAGTTCATACTCCTTATTTGAAAAATGAGGAAACTGAGCTCCAGAAAGGTTAAGTGATTTTCCTGAATTTACAATTAGTAAATTATAAAACAAGGTTCAACTTCTAACCCCAAATCCAGGAATTTTTCTACTATATTCTGCTGTCTTTTTAGAAGTGCATATTTGAACCTTCACTCTCCATGACTCAGATCTTCTCTATTTTTAGTCATTCCTCTCTCCTCTCATATAAAAAGATAAAATGACTCTCCCAAAGTTAACATCTCCACACGCATTCTTGATTCCAACTACTTTTGGGGCCTCAATTTATCACTCATTCCCCTTTTTTCTAACATCCTAACATTCTACTTTTCTTCTTGCTTCTCCCCATTCATATAAATTTCTACTCAAGACTTTCTCATGAAGAAAAGTAAATTTAGCTTTATTCTATGTTATTATCCCTTCAAGGTACCATTCCATCTCTCTCATCCCTTTTATTGCCAAACTTTCAGGAATGTTATAAGATATAGCATATGTACTATTTCCTAACCATTTACTTACTCACCAACCCTTGTAACCAATCTTGTCACCAAAACCTTGTAACAGGTCCTGCTGTTCTAAAGATAGTACTTTCTCAAAAGTAACCAATTTGCTCCTACTCATAAAATTAATTAAGCTCTTAAGACTTCATCTTCCTTGATATTTCTCTAATATTTGACAGTGTTTATTATACTCTTCTACATACATATTCTTTCTTTGGTTTCTATTTCACACAATTGGTGTCTATTTTCAGTCTCCTGGATCTCCTATTTCAATACTACTTCTTTATTTTATTTCTCCAACTACTTTAGATGATGGAGCTTCTCCAAAGCTCTATCCTTGGTCTTCTCTCTCTATGCTCTATTTTTTGGCAATCTGGTTCACTCACATTACTTTAATCATTCTCTCTCTCTGAAGATAGCTCTCAAACCTCTAATTCTAACATCTCTCCTGAGTCATAGACCTAAGTTTTTAGCTCTTTGCCAAATATCTCAGTCAAAATGTGCCATAATCACCTCAAATGCAACATATTTAAAGCATAACTCTACCCTTCTCCCCCAAACTTTCCCATTTCTTTTAGAGTAACACCATTATTTTTACAGCTACCTAGACTTAAACACTTTGAGTCACTTTTGATTCTTCCCTCTCAGTAATCCCTCAGTTCAATCATTTTCCAAGTCTAGGCATTACTTCTTTAATATCTCCTTCCTTTCTAAGAGTAATAATTTCAACTTAATAATGATTTAAGCTATACAAAATGCTTTCTTCACAACACTCCTGGAAGGTAGGTAGCATAAATACATTTTTTTTTTTCTGTAACGAGGGACTAATTCTGCCAGTTTGATTGACCAATATTTCTCCCTATGGACGGGTTGACAGCCTGCTTCCTTGAAAGAGTCATTGTGATGTAAGATGGAAGTGCCTTAGAGAGACTGTAAGACATTCAAGGACACTCTATAATTGATTCCAGTTGAGTGACCATGTATTGAATGATGAGGTTTGGGTATCAAGGTGGGCATTGGAAGAGAAAGCCTGAAGTACTGATAAGATTATAATATTCCCTGAGGCAAACACGGAAGGATACTGATGAAATCAGCTCAGCCTGAAGTGAGCCTTTGTTCAAGTGTCCCAATGAGGTCTTTGGAAACTCCATTTTACTATATCTAATCAGAAAGCTAAATTAGAAGTCCAACCCTCCTCCCCAAGTTAAATTTCTCCTATGAAATCTGCCCAAGACTTACACCATCTTTGCTAAAATCACTTTTTAGCCTGCCATGCTCTGTCTCATGGAGTCTTTCTTCTCACCCATGCCACCCATGTCTTTTCCGTAACTCTTTTAGGGTGCTAAATCCCTTTAGGGGTTAGCCCAACAATCAATGGTGTAATCCCCTTTGCTAACCCTTTTTGGTGCTAGTCTGCTAAACTCCTTTATGGATTTAACCTGCCACTCAGTGGTGTATTCCCACCTCATAGAGTATTCCCCTTCTCCTGGTTAATCATGCGTTCCACTGAGAAAGTTATCTTTTCCATTGTTAATTGTTAAAACCTCTTTCCTTGCTAACTATAATGTTTCTTTTTAGTGCTCTCCTGAATCTATTTCATATTTAGCCCTCTTGGTATCTATTTTACCTCTTATTTTGTCCATAACCTGTTCTTGTAAATAAAGGTAGCTTTTGACAAAGAGAACGACATTGTGAATTCTTCACATGTGCTTTGTGCCTTGTGCCTCATATTTCCAACTAGGAATTGGTAACCTAAACCCATCATTGAAGAGATGGCTCTTTGATCGGCTATGGAGGTGTTCAAGAAGTCTGATCAGCTTGTTACTTCTTTGCCTCATTCAACGATTCTGCTCAAGATATCCAGTGAAAGATCATATCTGTAATAGATATAATTGTGCTTTTTCTTCTCTGAGGCCATATGGTCCTATGATAGGGTTTTGATCCTTGAAATTCTGGGTTTATTCTTTGCTATTCTAGATGAAAGAGATATAACCTCTGTAATCTTGTGAATTTCAAAAAGTCCAAAGGATACCTGGCGTCCCAATATTATAGGTAAGAGTGTGCAACCAACTCAGTATCATTGTCCCATGAAGCAAGGAACAACTTTGGGGAGAGTTTTTCTGTAGTCAGATAGGCAGTAGTAGAGAATATAATCAATGAAATTTAGTCTTAAAATTGGTGATATTAATGCTGTGTAGGAACTAAGCTAATTCTTCTACCTATCCTTCCTAGAAAGTATTTCCCCAGATATTGGAAGAAATATTTGTACCTTATTCTTGCTAGATATTCCAAGTAAATATCACTTTTTAAAAGCTAATTGACATTAATAAATTAAATAGAACCAAAGCACTAATCACTGACACCTAATAATAGAGGGATGTCACCTGCCAAGGATTTGAGCTTATGACAATAGAGAAAAAAGAGAGTAAAAATTCCTCAAGCTACTCTTGAATATTGAAAAGGATGGTAGTCAGCCTTGCCCTGAAAGCAAGAATCATAGTAAACTCATTGCCATTTTATAGGCTACAAAACTTGGTTCAGAAAGTTCAAATGATTTATCTGCAGTGACTCAGTAAATGGCAGGGCCTGAATTCACACCCAGTTCTTATGATTCTCAATATAATGTATACTCCATTATATAATGGCAATTTTCATTCATTCTCACTGTAATTGCCCTAATTCCTGCATGCATCATCTCCTACCTAGGCCATTTCATTAGCTTCTTAAGTGGTTTCCCTTCCTCCAGTCTCTCTCTCTCCACCCATAAATCATTTTATCTACTATTTCCAGATTAATAATCTTTTAAAATCATAATTATACTCTTTTCATTACACTGCTTAAAGTCTTTCAATGGCTTTCCATTGACTAATGAATTAATACCAAATATATTCCATTATCCAATTAACCCACCTTTCCAGCCTTAACTTAGTTCATACTGCTTCCTTTACATACTCTATAATTCAGCCAAATTGGATTATTTACAATTTTCTGAACTTAACTCATATTCCCATCTCTATCCCTTTTCCTTTACTCTTTTTATGCATGAAAATTTCTTTCTCCTCATATGGGCCCCCTAAAATCTTAAGGCCCAACTCAAAAACGGTTTCCTTTGTGAATCCTCTGATTTCTATATCTAGAAACATATGAACTCTCTTGGTTGTCTTTTTAAAAATCTCTTTAATGTGTTTTTTTATTTTACTCAGTATTATAGTTATTTTTGTATATATCTTACCTTCCATACTAGAATGTCAGCTCTTTCAAGGCAAGAATCTATGTCTTTAACACCTAGAATTTTGGCTGAGCCTCCTTTGCTGAACTTTTGAGAGGACAAGAATAATAGCATAAAATAAGAAGACATAGATTTCTATCTGTATTGTTGAAGGGAATACCCATATCAGTAAAATAGCAAGCTCACTTGAGTATTTAAAAATAGGAAAAAATGACAGCAAACCTAATTATTCATGTTAATAGAAGAATCCTTTCTGTACTTAATTATCCAAACTACAATGTGACATATGCACATTGGGAATCAGAATATGCAAATCATATAACATAATATGTAAATTGGACAACAGCTAATATATACTTGTTAATTACTGTGTAATAATTTTTTTTCCTGTAATTAACCATCTTGTGCAGGCAGACTTTTAACAACTTCACACTGTGTTAGGGACACCTGGAAAATTGAAATGACAAATAATAAGTGATTGAATATTAATTCATTTTATATAACTGGTGTTTCTTAGTGGGTAATGTAAACAGGCATGATGGATATTAGCAGGCTTAAACATTTTACCATCAATTCCTTTGTGCAAGAGAGGTAGCACAAAAAATATTATCCAGAGTATGTATGACCAGAAAGAAGATGGATCAGTCCTGTAGTGAGAATAAGACAATAAATATTTCAAGTACTTTCCACCAAATGGTAAAAGTACTAGAAGTCAGTGCTCCATCGATTCAGAAACATGAATACTCTATAGAGAATTTAAAGGCGTATAGGACAGAAAATTTTACTTTCACTTATCCACTACGCATTTATTAAACATCTACTATTTGCAAATGTAAGAGACAGATGGATAGAGACCTGACCCAAAGCCAGGAAGTCCTGAAATCAAATTCTGCCTCTAACACATAAGGAATTTTTCTACTCTGGGCAAGTGACTTAACCTCTCAGGTCTTTAGACAACTCTCTAGGACTACAAGTTGAAGAAAAAGTGCTCTGTTGAATTGTTAAAGGGGTTCATGTCATGAAAGTGTTCCCCATTCTAAGAAAATCAGAGGACCCTCACTTTTTGGCCAGCCACTCACTGTGCTATGAATTGAGGGCATAATGACAGAAACAAGATAGTCCCTGCTCTCATGAAACTCACATTCTACTAGGAGGATGGGAAGGTATGGAGGTATGGCTATTTGCACTCATAAAGGGTGTACCCCCACAGATGAGATCACAGATCCATTAATAAATGAATAATTAAGAGTAACAGGAAAAGAATATCCTTGAGGACATTATTTCAGAATGCAATTTGCTTATTTTTCATATCACCTTTTAAAGAAGCTATGAAAAGATATTAGCTGAAACTGAGGTATGTACACAAGATATTCTAGACCTAAATGAAAAGCTTTAAATTAACTTTGTAGATCCAAGAGTTCTGAAATAATTGAGAGTAAAATTGGGGAATGTATAACATGTAGTTACAAATGGTTACTCTGATCACTGCACAGACCTACTTGGAGAAAAGATTAAATCTAGCACTAGGAATTATTTGTGGGGCTGAGTATGGAGAATATTGTATTCAGTGCACATGAAAAAGATTGTTTTAAAAAGCTTAACTGTCTTAGAATATGGAATATTTTTTCATAGAGATTAAATAAATTCAGGAAACAAGGTTAAATGGTCATACAGCAGGAGGGCTAGGAGTAAAAATATTAATAGTAGAGGCTCCTAGTCTTATATGATGTCTTATGAACTATCTAGAAGAGGAATGCCACAATCAATTCTTCAGCTTTGAAGATGTGCCTGGACTATTTTGGATAGGAAATGTCAAGTTAAAACTAAGCTGTTAGAAAATCTCTCAAGCCTGCCTGAGTAGGAAGAAAAGTGACAATTAAGATTTCATGTGGGTGACTGTGAAGTGATCTCAACTATGTTTAGAGGATTACAACTTCTGGGCTGTTAGTTACCATTCAAGAATCTAGGTTGGACCCAATGGCCACAGAAAGGTCCTTTTAACTCTCAAATTTTGTTGATTCTGGGAGAAAGGCTTTCATCTAGAAATCATTATAAACTATCCACAGAAGCCCAAAAGTGATTAGGGAACAAAAAAGCAGTGAAAATGACAGCAATATTTCAAGGATCTCTGATTTCATTGATGTGAAATGAACCATGACACCAATTTGCAACCTTCTCTTCCCACTTCTCTCTCAATCTATGACTCTAATAACTGGTTTCACAAAATTCCTTTCAGACAAAAATCAATTCATCATCTATTGGCCAATTGCTATTAAGGAGCTCCTCGAATATTATCAAGGGCTTTTTTGTTTTTTGTTTTTTGTTTTTGGAGAACAACTACCCAATCTTTATCAGGCCCATCTGTACATTTTTTCCAGCTTGGTAATATTTTCAAGAGTTTATGCCCACTGACACAATCCTCTTCATCAATTCTTAAGTCTTCATTCTTCTTGACTACTTATTTGACACTTATCACATTATAAAGTCTGTGAATAGAGTGAAAATTGACTTCTTTTCAAATCCTAGAAGAATAGAACTAGGATACTTAAAAAGAAAGGGTAACACCACCAGAAGAGGTGTTCCAAGGGAAAACAAAAACCAGCAGAAATCAAATTTAAAATCAAGGTTTAGAAAACTTCCCAGGTTGTGTTTGAAGCACCTCCTTAACCTTTTGGAACTGATATTTTAAAAAGAAAACATCTACTCTTACTCAACATATCTTTCTGGCACTGTCAGAGAAAAATAATGGGCTAGTTACTGTCAGAGCCTGCTCAGGATACAGCTACAGCAGGTTAAACAGGAAGAAAAAGGAATAAGGTATGATCATCCACCCTAGGGTATATATGGTAAAGAACTAGCAAAGCTTCCTTTCTGGTAGCTGGGGTTCCATAGATGCCCTCTGCCTGTTCTTGATCCTTTCAATTTGACAACTTTCCTAGAATTCGAAACCTGTATATTTTCTGGTTATTTATCTTGGATTTGCCCTTTATAGCTCCTTTGTCCTTTCAGCTCCTTCCCACCTGCGTGCCAACTAGGCATCCCAATGCTTAGTTCTCCAAGCTAGAGATAAGTCTCACTTTCACTGCAATTAAGAACCTGCTTAGCCTTCTGTCAGGACCCCCCTTTTTTTTTTCCTATACTGCGATTTACAACTTCAGCTACCTTACCAACCTCAGGGTAGAGAAGCTAATATTTTCACAGGGCTCCTTTCAGGGTTGACCTCGCCTTTGGGCCTCTGATGGAATAACTGAGAATTTCTCTGCTAAAACAAACTTTTTATTATTATATTCTTCTGATGGGTATGTTCTGATATATTTTTGGTCTTTCATTCAGGAAAACAGGATCTGAATCCCACATCTGACATTACTCCCTGGGTGAAACTTAATAGATCTTGTTCAAATCACTTCTTCTCTGAAACACAGTTTTTTTTATCTATAAATTGGAAATCATACTCTCAATACTGATTTCACAGTTATTAGGAAGAAAACTCTGAAAATATGCTGTTATTTCTGTATAATAGAAGCCATTTCTATAAATAGGAATTATATTCTTGTTAGTATTTGAAGTTTCAAATTCTATTCTTCTTCTCTTATCATTTATCTACCTATCATACTGTCTACGTTCTGAATCCTTCTGATTCTACCTATTATTCAACATTTACCAATCATGTTTATTTGTTTTGAAGTTGCACATAATTTGAATTACTCTCAGGAAAACCTACAACAGTTCCTAGAGAGGACAAATGGTTGGACCATTCCAAATGATAAGACAATCTAAGATCTTAAAATTTTATATCATAGGACTAGAAGCAACTTTAGAGGCTTTCATATTCAATCCCCTCAGTTTACAGATAAAGAAATTGAGGTTTCCCCAAAGTTATACAGTTTGTAAGTGACAGAACTGGAATTGAACCCAAATTTTAAAACACCAAATCCATATTCCATATTCCAAGGGTCCTTTTTCTGAAACTAAAGGACCTCTGAATAGGAGAGCTAAAAATGAGAATAATTCATAGTTGAATAATTCAACCTTTTAGAATTGTATTTTCAAATTTTTTTTCTCTCCCACCAAATAATCTGTCCCAAACAGGTGGTCTAGCAATATATTGTTATTTTTTCATTGCCCATACTCCTTTTTTTCCCAAAAAAAATTCTCTGGACAATCATATTTGGAAAGACTACTATAGTATTCCCTTTTCACTTTCCAAGTTCATAATTATTTTGCAGGCCTCATGTGTTCAAAGAGTTAAGGAATTCCTTACATTTGCTGCAGATAATCAGTGGTTAGAAGAACAATTCTAATCAAGTCTCTTTTTTCCCCATTATTTGAAATTTTTACTAAAACATTCATATACTGTAACTGAGATACCCACCTGTCTAAAGCCTCATGGGAAGCATGTCGATTGAGCACCACTTTGCCATAGTTTTCATCTCTGCATGTTAAAAAAAAAAATAGTTCAAAGAAATAGTAACTACAGTGTTTGGTAAATACAAAACAAAGGAGAAGGGAAAAAAGATCTCATAATTCTTTGGCAAAGAGTCTTTCCTTTCACTGCAGGCAAAAGAAAACAAGCATCTATTTATTTTAACCAGTCACCACTTGACTGCACATGATGACATGAAAATAATTTGTCAGTACAAAGGACAATTTTTCTAATGTGCCTCATGACATTTCCATGAAGTTCAACAATTGCGTCAATTTTTCATCAGGGTGTGAGAACATAGGATCACCTACTTTTCTATTTATTTAAAATAGCTTTTAAATGCATAAGACTATCCCAATTTAGGTAGACGGTTGATTTTATATGAGGATTAGTATGTGCTTGTTTGAAAAACCTGGTAAATTTCACTTTAGAAATTCAGACATTTTAATTTGAAATTATAGGGTTTGTAGATCAAGAAAGGACCTTAAATGCCCTTATTTTGCAGATGAGGAAACCGAGGCCCAGAGAGGGTAAATAATGTGCCTAAAATTCTTTTCCACAATAACAACAAAAGCTTAGAGAAAAATAAACAACAATAAATATAATAAAGAAGACACCATTCAAAAGACAACATATATTTTAGGTCTCTGAAACTATAGTTTTTCTAATTAGAAGAGAACCTCTTGTTTACTACCAAAAAAAAAATCTGTTTTACTTTGTACAATGAGCTAGAAGGGAAACTAAGAAGCCTGGGCAATTTTAGAAAATGTCAAAACATGTAGTACAGTCTATAGACATGAGCCAAGGCAGGAAGTACGTACATGGAGCTACATGAAATCAACCTAACCTGAAATACCACATTTTTTTCTAGCTTTGTTCCACTAAAGTTCCTTAGTACTGTGAAACTACACTTAATGAAAGTAGAAAATACAACTGTGTTTATCAATTAAGAAAAAATTCTGATTAATGAAGTTCAAATCATATGAACAGCTACTCCTGCCGGCTACTCTGGAGGTGACTTTGCCTCCTTGAATTCACACCGATGCTTGGTTGATACCTTGCTCATCTTTCATGCTATGCTGTACCATGAAGTTGAATGAAGGGAATGGCAGGAAGAAGGGAAGGCTCTCACCTGTAGAAGAAGGATCAAAAGCAGACCAGAAGCTGGCCATCCAAAATAAAAGAAAGGGATTGCCAAAAACAATTTCTCCCTCAACCCACATTGAACCACATCTATCTGCTGTCCTGTACCTTGGTAAGGAAGTGTACTTGGTAAAACAAACAAACAAACAAATGAACAAACAAAAACCACTCATTTTCTCCTGCTGTAGTCTTGAAACAAAGGTCCTCAATATTATTGGCATATGGGTAGATATATATTATAAAAATCCCACTTTGTCAGAACATTTAAAAAGGTATATTAGATCAGAGTAATGGTCCACATAACCTCACATTTTGATTTTACAGTAATTCTGCCTGTGTTTACTTGGGAGTTACTGTACCTCTCCCAAGATATTAACTGTAAAATATTAGAAATATTCCACATTAATCCCTACTTTCCTTTTACCAATAAGAAAGGAATTATGATGTAGTGGCAAGGAGTGCTGGATTTAGAGTCAAGGACCTCAGTTGAGATCCTGGTTCTGTTATTTACAATCTAGATTAGTCATTTAATTTTTCTGGACCTTAACTTTCATCTGTTAAATGAGGGGTATAACCTAGATGACCTTTAAAGTCCCTTCTGGAAATTGAAGACCTTATGACCCTAAAATTTGAATGAATCTACATCTCAGCAATGCAGGTAGCATTTACAGTAAATTTCAAACTAGTATGTATGTGTGTGTGTGTGTGTATACACATATATTCATCAGTGTCCCATAGTTGAAAATAATGGTGTCTTAACAAAAGTTGCATCATCCCAAGTATGTAATTAGTTAAACTGAAAATTCGCAAACTTCTCATGGAAAGACTGAAGAGAAAAAAGAAGCTTGATTTCATTATTATAGGCTGTAGGCTGTTTGAAGGCACGGATTATTTCATTTTTGGCTTTCTATCCCCAACATTTGGCATAGTATGGTATCTAACACATACTAGGCAGTAACCAAATGTTCATTGATTGGTTAGTTGGTTGCTGAATTGAATTTTTAAATAGAATATGTAATTTCACTATATGACAAAACTCTTGATGAAGAAATCTTTTTTTTTAATTAAAGCTTTTTTCCCCCCCAAAAAAATGCGTGGACAATTCTTCAACATTAGCCCTTGCAAAACCTTGTATTCCAATTCCCCCCTTTCTCCCACGCCCTCCCCTAGATGACAAATAGTCTCATACATGTTAAACATGGGAAGAAATCCTTTTAACCCTTTAGCCAAGATAATCATGATGTGAAACAGTTGTAGATAGTTGTCTGATACACCAAGAGGTTTAAGGACTTTGCCAAAAGCTACATAGCCTGTAACTCTGAGGTTAGTTCCCTATCTTTTATACGGGTGTCCAAATTTTTTTGATGTCATAGCTCTGTTAGTATAATGCTTTAAGTGTATACCTACTTCAACATGTCATTTACTAATTTCTAAATAATATATATGAACTACTCCACTACTAATTATGTATGTGATAAAACTTAAACAAAATAAGTTAAAGGATAAAATCAGATGAAATAATATTTGATCTCAAAGAGCTAGTATGAGTCCCTTTAGTAGAGAAGTGACAGAGCCAGATCTATGCTTTAGGAAAATCCCTTCAGCAGCTGTGTGTAGGATGGATTGGCGAGGAGAGAAGTTTGAGGCAGGGAGATTAGCCAGAAAGCCATTTCACAGTCCAAAGCTAATGACAATGAACTAAAATAAAAGCTGTATGAATAAAATGGGAGATATGTTATGATGGGAGAAACTTGGTATTTGCTTTGACTTATGCAATGAGGGAAAATAATAAGTTTAAGTGATTCTGAGTGACTAGAAGGAAAGTGGGTCCCTTAGCAGAGATAGGGAAATGTAAGGAGGGATGGAAGGTAATGAGTTCCATTTTTACATGCTGAGTCTGTGATGCTGATAACACATCAAGTTCAACATGCCCAATAGTACTGAGAGTTCACAAGCTCAAGAGAAAGATTACAGGAATCTGAAAAGAAATCTAGCAGTAGTTTATAACAGGACAGGTAAATCCTTGTAGGTTAATGACATCACTAATCAAAATAGTGTATAGAAAGAAGAGGAACAAAATAGAGTTATGGTTATGGATCATAATGAAGAAAAAAAATATGAGAAAGAATAATTCAACATGGAGGCGGAGAACCAAGCAAACGCAGCATCATGACAATCCAGAGATGAGAAAGTGCATATTTAGGATATATTTATTCAGAGATAATCCAGATAATCCAGAGATGAGAAAGTACATATTTAGGAATAACATACTGTTTTTTTAGGAGCTAGAAAATGAAGATTTTTCTAAATTTCAATTAGTGAGTAAACTTTGTCTGATAGACAACAACAGAACCTTATCATTTCTGATTAATGACTCATATACAACCAATGTACCCCATCCTCAAATTTATTTACTTTGAAAATCTGATCCCAGGGCAGCTAGTTGGTGTAGTGGATAGAGCACCAGCCTTGAAGTCAGGCGACCTCAGTTCAAATCTAGCCTCATTAACTTAACACTTCCTAGATGTGTGACTCTGAGCAAATCACTTAATCCCAATTGCCTCAGCAAAAAAAAAAAAAAAAAAAGAAGAAGAAGAAGAAGAAGAAGAAGAAGAAAATCTGATCCCACTGACAGATATATATATGTATGTGTGTATGTATATATGTATATACACACATACATATATATATATATATAATATGTATTTACAAATACATACATACACACATATATGTACAAAAATACCCAAAACAGGCTAAAATATAGAATATTTAATAAAACCAATGACAAGGAAATTGCTCATTTTTCTAAATTCACACTAGCAATACAATACAAAACAGAGAGCATTGAAATTATAGTTCAAAGATGATTTCATATTCTAACTTACTATTTATGTGATTTTGTATAAGTTTCTTAATATATATGTGTCTGAAATTTTCTCATCTGTAAAATGGAGAATTGGTGTGGTTCACTCATTTTAGTTATAATTGACTCGTGACCCCATTTGGTTTTTTTTCTTGGCTAAGATATTGGACTCTATTTCCTTCTGCAGCTCATTTTACAAATGAGGAAATTGAGGCAAACAGGGTTAAGTGCTTGCCCAGAGTCATCCAGTTATTAAGTGTCTGAGGCTGAATTTGAACTCAAGAGGATCAATCTTCCTGACTCCAGATCTGATGCTGTATCCACTAGCTGCTCTTGAAATGTTGCTATTGGACTAACTAATCCGTAAGGCATTACATTCTAGGATTCTTCCCCCATCTCCATCTTTCCCCTGTTTTCTCCTCCTTACTTTTCTTCTTCTGGGCGTTTCTTTATCCAGCTGCTATCCTGTAAGAAAGTCCTTCGCTTGTTCACTTCATGAAAACCTTGTTGTCTCAGTGCAGTCCCCAGAGGAGTAGTCTTCACATCTAATTAATTTAAACATAAAAATTTGCTTTACACAACAACAGATTAAAACTGGGCTCTAGGATTTAAAACATGGAAAGAAATTTCAGTGGTGTATCAGATCACCCAGTGAGACTAAATACTAGATTGGCAAACTCAAGAATGTTCCAATCTTAAGATATGCTGACAAGAAAGAACAAATCCCACATCTCCAACATCAAAGATAACCCAAAAATATTGCATAGATACCAATTAAAACCTAGGCATAATCCTCATGCCGAGAATACAGACCTGTGAACTTGGCACAAACACCAATAGTTTATTACTTTGCCTTTCTCCCCCCAAGTGAACTCTTAAAAGCCACAGGAGACATAAAATTTTGAACTAGCAGGGCAATGATCCAGTCTATCTCTTTTGTTTTGTAGATCAGTAAATAGGAGATTTGGCAATGTCTTGTTGTGTTCATTTAGATGCTAACACTGTATGTACTGTTCATGTTCTGATTTTATAATAAAAAAAAAAAAAGTCAGCACAAGAGAGGTTAAGGGCTTATTTAATGTCATATTGATAATTAGTGGCAGATCCAAGACTAGAGCCAGGAGTGTGTTGATAAATGTTTACCAAGTGACTCTCAAAATTAAAAAAAAAAAAAAAAAGACCTATGACACTTCTAAAGTTTTATCTGCATTCTTAACATTTATTCTAACACTCTATTAGTTTATTAAGCAATCCACAAAATATATCAAGCCTTGATTTGTAGTGCTCCTTGATTTAAGAAGTATAAAGACTCACACTTAAAATTTAACAATAGACTCTCAAGCCAGTGAGAGCTGGTTCTAGCATAGCTCCTGGCTCCTGTCTCCCATTGTAATCAACAGCTCTGAGAATCTAGAAGCAAGAAGGTGACAGTGGATGGAGTGCTGGAACTGGAATCAGAAAGACCGTAATTCAATTTTGACCTTTGTTTCTTAGTAACTGTGTATTCTTGAGAAAATCACTCAACTTCTGTTTGCCTCAGTTTCATCAACTATAAAATGAGGATAAATAGCACCCACCTCCTAAGGTTGTTGTAAGGATCAAATAAGATAATAATTATAATTGTTTAGCAGAGTACCTGATTCTATATGTTTATTTCCTTTCTTATCTACAGCTTCCATTAGTATTTTCTCCTTAAGGATACTGTTTCATTTTTAGCTTTTAATCTTTAGTTCCTCACCCAGTGTCTGACACATAGTAGGGATTTTAAAAATCTTTTTTGGATTTACTTTAACTGAAATACTAAGATAATAAAGTATTAGGGTGTTAGGAAATATGTTTTTGTCTCTCATCACAATTTTCTGCTCCATATATGAAATCAAAGTCATTACTTGAAAGGAAATATTTGTTTTTAAAATAATAGTTCCTGGCAAAAGATTTAATAAAAGTTAGCATTTCTATAGTGCTTTTAGGATTGTAAAGTTATCTCATTTTATTCTAACAACCATGTAAAATAAGTGCTGTCCCTACCTTGCAGATGAGGAAATCGAGGTCTTCATGTACAACTACTAAGTATCTTTATGTAGGATTTGATTTCAGGACTTTCTGATTACAAATCCAGCACTCAATCCACTACATTGCCTAATATAAAAAATTTTTTTATTATTTTGGAATATCTGAAATCTTCAGCCTTCCTTATAGACAGAGTTCACAGCAATTTTATTTTTTATTGTTTAGTGCCTATTAAAATAAGGGAGTGTGATTTAAAAGTAAGAACATCAGTCCTTCTACTGCATTGCTTTTTGTTTCTTTTTATTTCCTAATGATTGAAATTATATTACACTTAATATGATTTCTATATAATTGCTATAATTGGAATGATAGTTTCATACTTTGTTGTTCAGTTGTTTTCAGTCATGTTTGATTCTCCACAACCCCATTTGAGGTTTTCTTGGCAAAGACAATGGAGGGACTTAACATATACTTCTCCAGCTCATTTTATAAATGAATGACTTGTCCAGGGTCATACAGCTGAGAAGTAACATATTTGAACTCAGGAAAATGAGTTTTCTGTTTCCATATCTGGTTCTCTATCCTCTGTGCCACCTAGATGCCCAAGTATTATTTTCTCTCTACTTTATTCAGACTATATATTTTGTACACTTCTTGTTAACAGATTTCATGACTGATATGAACAAGCTAGAGCAAGAGAATTGAAAACTATGTCATTTAAAGATCCAAAGAAAGAACTTCTCCAGTAGAATATTAGCTCTTTGAGAGTAAGAATTTTTTTTTAAATTATTGTATTCACAGCCCTAGCACAGTGCCTGGTTCATAGTAGGCACTTGATATATGTTGTCAATGAATAAATATCTAGTTATGGAAGATCATTATTTATATTACCATTTCTAGGAGATGCTTTTCTCAAGGCAATATTTGACATGTTGTCATCCAGTCAGGATCTAAAATAAAATGATAAAACAAACAAACGATAAATCTATGGATTTAATTTAGGGACTGTTTATTGCTTCCTTCGAACCCTTGTGTTTATTTCTATGAATACATTTTAAGTCAAACTCAAACTCTGTAGTCTACTGGAAAACAAAACATGAATACATATAGCTTCGGCGAGTGTAAGAACTAAGAGGTAGCTTGGAATATACCTGGCCTAACACTTTGACTTTACAGATGAGGAAAAGCTCAGAGAGAGGAAGTCTTATATTTGTCTTTTCCCATTGCCTCTAGGATTATATATGAAATCTTCAGCATGGACTTTAACACTATTTACAATCTGGTACCAAACAGGTACATTTCATTCCATTATTCCCCATTTTTTCTCCAGTCATGTCCAACTCTTTTTGATATCATTTTGGGTTCTGTTGTGTTTTACTTTTTGGCAAAAATACTAGAGGGGTCTGCCATTTCCTTCTCCAGTTCATTTTGCTGATGAGGAAACAGAGGTAAGCAAGGTTAAGTGACTTGCCCAGGATCACGGAGCTACTGGGTACTTGAGGTTGGATTTGAACTCAGAAAGTTGAGTCTTCCTGACTCCAGGGCCAGTGCTCTATCTATTGTACTATTTAGCTTCCCCATTACTTCCCCAAACACTCTATTCGAAGTGAATTAGACTACAAAATCTTTCTCCAACTCACCTTGCAACATTTCCTCTACAATATGCACATTCCATGCCTATAAAGCACTTCTGACTTATGGATTCTTAACTTCCTTCTTCAAGACTCACTTCCAGAGCTACCTCTGCCACAAGGCCTCTCCCCTGATCTGCCCAGAGGTAAATCTTTTCCTTTAAATATTTCTGGTCTGGATCTTATTTTTGCCTTCATCATTCTCTAAGTCATATTGAATTATTCTTGAGGGCAAGGATTCTATATATACATCCTTTATTCAACTGTAAAAACAAATTGCATCAATAAGAAAATTATATATATTCTGGTTTTAAGTCTTGATTTATATCTCATACCCAAAGCAAGTCACTTAACCTTGCTTACCTCTGTTTCCTCATCAGCAAAATGAACTGGAGAAGGAAATGGAGAAGAAAAGCTAAAGGGACCTTCTTGGACAATAAAAGAGATCACCAAATATTTTCTCTTATCCAAAAGAGGATAAAAAGTTGAGGCAGTGAACTATGATGGGTAGAGACCTGTCCTTACAGCTAGGAAGACCTGGATTCAAACTCCTCCTCTGACTTAGCCATCTCATCCAAATCCTTTCTGAATAGGATGGCTATTCAATGGTGAGCCAGTTTACATATTCTTCAGCCCTCAATACAACTTTCTAAGACTGTACACTGCAAAGCAGGTAGCCTTCATTTATAAAGTAAGTTTCCTCACTTGCTAGTTCTCTTTACAAGTAAAATTAAGATCTGGGTCTTATTCCATTACAAGGAAACTGATGAATGTATTTTGTTGTTGCTATTGTTGTCAAATTATAACCCTATTTGGAGTTTTCTTGGCAAAAATGCTGGAGGGTTTGCCATTTCCTTCTGCAGTTCATTTTACAGATGAGGAAAGTGAGGCAAATAGGGCTAAGTGATTTACAGGGTTGATTACATTGCTAGTAAATTTCTGAGGCTGAATTTGAACTCAATTAATAGACATACAGAATCTAAATTTTTAAATAGTCAAGCCATAAGAAAACTATTAATGCTAATTCTTTTACTTAGGGATATTTGATAATATTCTGTCCTTTTTTTACATTTGATGGGAGATAATTGCTACCTAATCAGGAAAGTACATAAATGTGTGAACTCTCTGAGGGAACATTCCCACTGACCCTTCACTATTCTTCTCCATAGATGCCAATGCAACTAATAAAAGGGTGTTTATCAAGCTGATAGTTAACTCCAGAGAGAAAAGCTAGTTCCCAAGGAAATGGTATAATTATTAAATGCATGCTATCTCTACTAGATGAAACAGGACTAAGATTTCTCTCTCAGAAAGTAAATAAACAGGGTAGAATAATTTGCAATATAAAATAGGAAATTAACATGGCAAGCTTTAGTATATAACATGATCAAAAGAAAAGAAGATGGTGAAATCCTACTGTAAACACTGACATATACTAAAATCAGCATCTATTACTGAAATCAAGCCCCAGGGGAGCCCGGGCAATTGTAGGAAGTAACCAATAGAAACTTCTGAACATCTTTGCCATGCTAAACATCTACCAGTACACTTCTGGATATGCAATGTGTTAAACAATACAATAAATATTCAAAAACATCTCAGCTGGCAATGATAATAGATCATATCTATTAAGACAAAAGTTAGTAAAGAATAATAAATAGCTTATAGAATCATAGAGCAAGAAAGGATCTTATCAGTCCTTTCTGAAGCATGAATGATATATTAACAAGTGATTGTAAATAGTTATTATTTGTATAGTTCTAGGGATAATGAGCTAATTACCTAACTACCTAACAAGATTCTATATTTCATATTTGGGAGGAGCTCTAACAACTAGGAAGTGCTGTGTCTCCCTATAACTTCTATCTGTTCATCCTACTTCTACGAATTATAGACAAACGGGCTATAGTTTCTCTTCTACATATGACTTTCCCCATCACTGTTTTGCCCATATCATGAGTTGTTATAAGAAATAAAATGGGAATTTTGAGCAAGTTTTGGGAAAGTCATAGATGACATGTGAAAACCAGAAAAAGTTTAGAAACTAAGACATATATAAAATATGTGGATATTATCATATAATATCCACATATTTTACCTTTAATAATACCATAATAATCCTTCTTTGGCATGAAGAGAAGTCCAAAAATTTTTACATGGATTTTCCCAAATTCATGTAAAATTCCTAAATTCCCAAATCCAAATTCCCATATTCCCAAAATAAAAGCCAAATCACAGCAGTGCTGCACCTCTAACTACTATGATGTAGAAGAAATAACTTTAATCCAATTTCTTTTCTGTCTTCTTCCTTCATGTATTTGAAATGATTATATGATATCATGTATTCTCCAGAATAAACTGCCCTGATTACTTCAATTAGTCCTTTTATGATATGGTTATAAGCTCCCTTACTCCTCTGGTTGCTCACTACCTTGTTAAAGTGCTCTCTTAAAATGCAGAAGTGAATGAATATTCCAGATGTAGTCTGACCAAAAAAAAAAAACACAAGGGTAACAGAACCATTTTTATTCTGGAAATTCTATTTTTACTCTTGCAGCTAGGTCATCTCATTTTTACTATGATACATATTATCATTGCAAATTGAATCCACAGTCTAAAAAAACAACCAAAACCCTAGGTCTTCTTTATATAAACAACTACCTGACTATTCAGTGCAGTTCTACAGTTGGATTAAAATTTTCACTGTGTAAAAATACAGATTCTGTAGCTAGATAGTAATTTAAACAAAAAAAGTCTGAATGGAAGGTCAATATGAGTTAACAATATAATATGATAACCAAATAATGTAACATTTTCTAAAGTTTTCTTGAGAGAAGGATAGTGTAAGAAGCTGGGCGGTGAGGAATGATAGATTATCCCTTTGTTGTCTGCCTGGTCAGTGCATATCTAGAGAGATATGTCCAATTTTTTAATGTTCATTTTTCATTTTTAAGAAGGATGTTAACAAAGTAGATAGTGTCTAGAGAAAGGTGCCAGCATGGTTCAGAGACCAAAGACCATCTTATTTGAAGATTGGTTTAAAGAACTGAAGTTGTTTAGCCTGCTTAACCTTCAAAGGGCTGCCAAATGGCAGAGGGAAATGTATTTCCCTAAAACTTTTATCTATTCATCTTTTTTTTTTAGGCCACAGAAATCAGGGCTTAAACTAATAGTTAGAAATTGAAGAGAGACAGATTACTTTTTATATAAGGAAAAACTTCCTGACAAGTAGAACTGCCATAGATTGAGAGTTGGAAGGGATCTTATAGATTTCTAAATAAACCTCTCTCTCAATTTACAGATTCTGAGGTCCAGAGAAATTAAGTAAATTTCCCAACACTACACAGCTAATAGTTTGAGGTGGGATTAGAACTCATATTTTTCTGCCCCCCCTATTCTGGCTAGTTGCTTCCCCATCACTAGGAGGGGGAACTAAAGCTATTGTACAATAATAGATGAATAGTACTGCTGAGATCTCTTTCCAATCTGAGGTCTTGTCAAATTTCTTATACAGAGTCACAGGGCTAGATTAGAGCTGAGAAGCTTTCTTTTGACTAGAGGTCCACCACTTTTCCCGCACCAGGATTGGTTGTGCCTTCTCTATAAATCTTCAATTTCCCTCTTTGTTTCACTGCACTGATTTCTTTATTCTCTCTGCAATTTATTATATTTTATATATATATATATATATATATATATAATATATATAAATATATTATATTTTATATTCATTATATTTTACATTCTGTCAGTGCTTCATGTTTATTTTTATTTTCCTAAATTCCCCTCTGCAAGCTTATTTGCTTCAAACTCCAGTGGAAGTAAGCCAGAGAAAATACGGCCAACTGAAGAGTGATAAGAAGTGATTAGTTACCTGTTTTTAAAGGGCCAGAAGGCATGGAAATCTTAAGCTTGGAAAATTATTATAATTTTAGCCATTTGTCTCCCCAAGAAGAGTTAATAAGAGTCTTTTATTAAGCAAATATGCTTACCTGCCTAGAGTATTTTTATTCTTAGGAAAGAAACAATAAAAAATAATGTATATTAAATAACAAAGCATCTACCTAGTAGCTAGATACTCACTGCCTCTCTCAGATCTTGGCAGTCTACAAAGAAAACAAAAATTACTCCCAACTTAGGAATTCTATGTCAAATACATTTTGTTTACCTCATCAGGAATTCCTTCTGTTATCGGGCAAACGAGTAAGAACAATGTAGACAACATTTTCCATTTAGTATTTTATTCATACTTCCAATAGAGATCATCTTTATATAAAGAAACCTGTATTTTAAACTTGAAACTCCTAGCTTTTACACTGGTATAGGATCATAGAACTAGTCATAGTCACAGTCATAGGTCAAGAACTAGTGAATTTGGGGGAGGAGGGAATAGAAACTCATGGCTAGGAATTTTCTCAGTCACAAACTATTCTGTTGCTGGTAGAAACTTACAACATTTTTTTTTTTAAACCAAAGTGTGCTTATCACTTGTGGAGCAGGATTAAGTAGATCCAATGTCTAAAAAAGAGAGCCCTTACAGGGCTGGCAACTTGCCACCCTTGCTGCCAACTCTCAAGCATTTCCCACTTTTTATGGAACATTTACTTTCTTGCTTCTCCTCCAAACAACTGAACTTGGCTGTTCCCTTTCCCTCATGTGTATAGGAAGGGAAAGATAGTACTAAGTAGATAGTACAGTGTAAGATGCTAAACTATATTTCAGAAAAATATAGGACATTGATTGAAAAATACCATATTGAGTGCTAAAAATGAGATGCCATATCTGGCATTTGAGAATCTCTAAGCAGCTGCTTACTTTTATCCAGATCACAAGTGCAAGCTCAAAAGAACAAGAACAGAGAGGAAACCAAAATGATGATGAAAAAATTAAGACCATGATGGAGTATTGTATCAAGTGAAAAAGACCATAAAGGTATGCACAGAGTATTGAACAGTGAAATGATACCTGGCAATATTAAAAAAAAAAAAAAGGAAGACATTTTTTCATGCTAGAAAAAAATGTGGCAGCTAATGAGTAGCATGCTTTCTATCAGTTGAGTTAATCTTCATTCATCAAAAGGCCAAATATGAAGCAACAAACAATATTTATAGTTAGCAATTCAAGCTCCACTTGGAGGGAAAGAATACCAGATTTTGAATCAAAAGATATGTGTCAGGTGTGGAACCAAGATGGCAGAGTAAAGAAAGCATTCGCCTGAATTTTCCTAACATTCCCCTACAAATAACTTAAAATAAGATCTCAAATCAAATTCTGGAATAGCAGAGCCAACAAAAGTTCAGAATGAGACATTCTTTCTATCCAAGACAACACAAGATCTGTCAGAAAGACAGATCAATGACATAGGGGAAAAGGCTGATTCAGAGCCCACATGAATGAAATATAGGTAGTAGGAATAGATGGTAGTGACAAAATCAGAAGCAGCTTTGGGATTTTTAAATCCATATATGATCAGGGGATCTGGAAACCGGTGGAAAAGAGATTACAAAGTACCCCAGTGCTAGTACTGTATGCAGGACTATATGCTATTTTGCAACTCCATTACTTATACCAACTTTTGTATCCTAATTCAAGGACAAAAAGTAACTCTTTTGTTCAAGAGAAAATGCCAACAGTTTGGCAACTTCATTATTTATATCCACTTCTAGTTCAAGGGAAAAGAGTTGTCAAAAGAGAGTGGAAGGTCTGAAGGGTGGTATCATTTCTGGCCCCAAAGGATAAGGGACCATGAGAAACAGTATCTTTTCTGGTTCCAAGGGAGAAGAGTCGCTGAGAAACAGTACTATTTTAATCTTGTTGGATAAAAGTCAGAATGGAGACCAAGAGAGCAATGATCCCAACTCTCCCCAGATCACACCATCTTGGGAGCATCTAAAACTTCTCCAATCCCAAACTAGCTCTAAAAAGCCTAAAGCTTGAGACAGTATCCTCCCCACCATGCCAGGAACAAAGTCCAACATTAACAAATCAAGAAATAAATAGGGTGGGAAAATAAGCAAATGGGGAGAAAAGAGAGCCAGGTCATAAAAAGCTACTATAGTAAGAAGAAAGATCAATTAAATCTAAACATTTACAAGCAAAACCTCAAAGAAATATATTAATTAAAAATAAGTCTAACAATAATTCCTGGAAAAGCAAAAAAAAGTAATTATTTTGAAAATCAAAGTGATAGAAGAAAAATAGGTAAAGAAATGAAAGCAAAAGAAGGAAAATGTGAAAAAAAATGATGAACAACTTGGTAAAAAGAGGCACAAAAATATGGAAGAAGATACCTTAAAAACAGAATTGGTCAAATAGAGAGAAAAAAGGATACAAAAGCACACTAGAACTTCTTAAAATTTAGAATTGTGTAGCTGGAAACTAATAATGCCAAGAGACATCAAAAAACAATAAAACAAAGTCAAAAAAATAAAAAAATATGAAAAACAACTGACCTGGAAAGTAGATCAATGAGAGATAATTTAAAACTGTTAGAATGTCTGAAAGCCATCATCAAAGAAAATATAGACATCACTTTTCAAAAAATTATCAAAAAAAACTTCCCCTATATCCTGGATAGAACCAGAGGATTAGATAAAAGTTAAAAGAATACACCAATCACCTCCTGAAAAAGATTCCATAATGAAAACTCTGGGAAATATTATAACCAAATTATCAAACTCCCAAGTCAAAAAGAAGATACACCAAGCAGCCAGAAAAAGAAATAATTTACTGTGTACCCACAGTCAAGATCACACAAGATTTTAGCAGCTATCACATTATAGCAGCAGAAGGCTTGGACTATGATATTCTGAAAAACAAAAGACTTGGGGTTACAATCAAGACTAATTTACCTAGCAAAACTGAGTATATTACTTCAAGGAGAAAATGATATTTAATGAAATAGAGGACTCCCAATCATTCCTGATTAAAAGATCAAAGCTGAAAAGAAATTTTAATTTTGAAACATAAGACTCAAGAGAAGCATAAAAAGGTAAATATAAAAGAGAAACAGCAAGGGATTCAAGAAGATAAACTGTTTACCTTCCTATGTGCAAGGTGAGTAAAAACTTTATCATCATTAAAGCATTTACAAGTATTCTAAATAAAAAGAAGTTATGAGTCAATTATATTGGGATGAAATAAAAATGTATATGTGAGAAAGAGCTATGCCCTGGGAGATGGTGGAAAAAAGAGAAAGAAGGGAGCAAATTATCACAGTAGATGAAGAAAAAGCCTTTGACAAAGTACAATATCCATTCCTATTAAAAACCCTAGAAAGCATAGGAATCAATGGAGCCTTTCTTTAAATATTAAGTTGCATTTATCTAAAACCATCAGCAAGCATTATTGGTAACGGGCATAAACTTGAATGAAGCCTTCCCAATAAGATCATGAGCAAAGCAAAAATTTCCATTATCACCACTATCATATAATATTATACTAGAAATACTAGCAAGATCAATAAGAAAAAGAAATTGAAGTAATAAAAATAGGCAATGAAGAAACAAAATTATCATTTTTGCAGATAATGTGATAATATACTTAGCCAATCCTACAGAATCAACTAAAAACTAGTTGAAAACACTTCAGCAAAGTTTCAGGATATGAAATAAAACCACATGAATCATCAGCATTTCTATATCCTATTAGCAAAATTCAGCAGAAAAAGATACAAAGAAAAATTACATTTAAAATAATTTCAGACAATATAAAATAATTGGGAGTCTATCTGCCAAGACAAATCCAGAGATTATATGAATACAATTACAAAATACTTTTCACACAAATAAATGCACATCTAAACAATTAGAGAAACATTCATTGCTCTTGGGTAGGCAGAACCAACATAATAAAAATCACAATTCTACTTAATTCGCTTATTCAGAGCCATACTAATCAGACTACCAAAAAATATTTTATAGAGATAGAAAAAAGTAATTATGAAATTCATATAATGGAGCAAAGCATCAAGAAGATCAAGAGATCATTTTTTTTTTTTTGGATGTTCAAGAAGGTGGCCTAGCAATTTGAGACTTCAAAGTATATTACAAAGTGGTAATCATCAGAACAATTTGGTAGTGGGCAAGAAATGAAGAAATCAAAGAACAGGAGGAAAGGACTTATTTGTACAAAAATATTTATAGCAGATCTTTTTGTGGTGGCAAAATATTGGAAAGTGTGGAGATGTCCATATATTGGATAATAGCTGAACAAGTTGTGATACATGATTGCGATGGAAGACTACTGTGCTATGAGAAATGATGAGCAAGATGGTTTCAGAAAAACCTGGGAAGACTTCTGAATTTGTTTAAAGTAACATAAGCAGAACCAGGAGGACATTGTACACAGTAATAACAAAATTGTAAAAATCTGTGAAAGACTTATTTACAATCAAGGCAATTCCAAAAAACCTATAATGAAAAATCCTATCCACCTTCAGAGAGAAAAGTGGTGGAATTTGAATGCAGATTTATGCTTTAATCTTTAATTAATTTTAATTTAATTTAATTAACTAATCTTTAATAAAAGTATGCTTTCTTTTTACCCTTTATTTTTTAAAATTTTGTTTGTGTTTTCTTTTGCTAATATGGAAATTTGGCATGATCTCACATGTATAATCAAAATCAAAGTGCTTACATTCTCAAGGAGGTTGGAAAAGGACAGGAGGGAAGAAGAGAATTTGGAACACAAAATTTTTTAAGTGATATATTAAAAATTATTTCATGTGTTACTTGAGAAATATGACAAAATAAATAAAATTTTAAAAAAGAAACATCCTCTTTAGCACTAACTGAATTATCACCTTTTATAATAAAGGAACTCTAGACCCAAGTCTGCTTGGTATGAAGTGAGGTGCATCAATAGTTTTGGAAAAGAGATAATAAGATCTTTATCCTTTATTTTAACTTGATGCTTCTTTTGATTTTTGCTCTAAACAATTGATGATTTGATTATACACAGAAAGGTGATTCTGAAATGACTACCACTCTTGGAAGCAGTTGCTTTGTGCCTATTGAACCAGATTCAAAAATTATCCTTAAGTTCCATTTTTCTGATTTCATTTGATGCTTGTCACATTTAATATTTTCCATCTTCTTGAAAAAGATTCACAATAGACAAAATTGACAGTTGAGACTGCTAACCATTCTACAAACCTTCAGCTTCTTATTTCTTTTCTCTGACTTATATTTCCTAACAATTTTCATCATCCTGTGCTGATTCCATTTTCATGTGAAATCATGAACCTTCAAGGAAAAGGGTTTGAGATCACTAGAATTTTCAGTAAGAGCCTAGATGGCTACTTGTCAAAGTTGTGAGAGAAAAAATTATTGTATAGGTATGCTCTGAAGTTCCCTCCACCTTAGAGATCCTGTAATTCTGGATTAATTTGGCAGCTCTTACTGAGTTTTTTACAGATTATTTTTTTCTACCTCATCATCCTTTACAATGGATAATGGATGCAGGTAGCTTCATGGTGGTCCTCTTGTTTGTTTCCATAATAGACATTACAAGGCAAGATGACCAAGTGCCCTATGAAATGTTGCCTCTGGACCAATTTTTCCAATTCTTATAATCATCTCTCCCCAGAGAATTTACAAATCCATCCATTTAGTTGTAACTCTTTGTTTTCTGGTTCAATAAATTCAAGTTATATAGCTCAAGGTATTTTGTTTTGGTTTGGTTTGGTTTGGTTTGGTGGTTTGTTTTATTTTTTTCTCAAGAGGGAGGAGGAATCCTGATTTTGATGTTCATTGTGTTATCTTTCCCCTATAAGCTTTCTATTTACATCCTAGAGTAATAATAAAAAAAAAAAAAAATTTAAATGTTTTTTTTTTTGTCAGTCAATGATCTTTGAGTGATTGAGGAGAAACTGGGGGAGGGGTCATTGCCATAGAACTGAAGACATAAATATATCTCTGCTTTTAAAAAGATCAAGGGAGTGGAGCCTATAAGTTATAGGCCCCTTGAAATTTACTTGACTTTTATACTGTATTACTAAAAAAGTGTGTTAACATTTAGAAAGAAAAGTAGTATTAAAAGTGAAAATAGCTTTATCAAGAACAAGATACTAATTTATCTCCTTTTACTCTTAGGATAAGCACAGTTAGATGGTAGAATACAAGGCCTAGAATGAGGAAGACTTTTATTTGTGCATCTGATATTTTAAAAAACAAATTTTGCTCATTTCTTTTGTTATTACATTACAATAATTTGTGGAAATATGCCATCTCCCTCTATTCATCACCCCCCCCCTTCCCAAAGAAAACATTTAAGCAATAAACCCAATATAGTGAACTAACATATATAATATTCCCACAACAAAACATTTGAGAAAATTTCTGATATCGTCCTTGTGGACAAGATGAAGATGCACACATCTTCATTAAATTAGATTAAATAAGAAAGCAAAGTTAGATGATTTTAGAAGTAGTCAAAAGACCAGGCAGTAAGTTTAGCTACTAAAGTGGCAATATGGAGTACAGCTAGGATTTGCAGTTTCTTTGTCCTATTTAACACTTTTTTTTGATGACTTAGGAATGGATAGCATACTTAGCATACTTAACAAGCCTGAGAAGGATAACATACACAGAACAATAGTTTTAGAATCAAAAAGATTTCAGCATGCTAGATCAATGGAATGAGTCTTAATGAATATAAAGCTTAACAGATATAATTACAAAATACTGTTGTTTTACTTTTAAAAGGCAACTTTACACATACTAGATGGAGAAAGTGCTGTTAGCTAATTTACAAGAAAAACTTATTGTGTAATGAGGAGTTAGAATGCTTTAAGGTTAATAAATATCAATAGTATGACATGTCTGACAAATGCCCCCACCTAATATGATCTTAGCTTGCATTAAAAGAGAATTGTATTAAGAACAAGAAGGTAATAGTCCCACCATACTCCATTCTGGTCAAATAATACTTAACATATGATGTTCACTTCTGGACATCATTTTTTAGGAAAGATATTTAGAAGTAATGCTGGATGAAGGAACTAAGATTGTTTAGCTTAGAGAAAAGACTTAAGTATGATATGATAGCTGTCTTCAAGTATTTGAAGGGCTATTATATATAAAAAGAATTAGACTTGTTTTGTTTGGTCTCAGAAACAAAAACTTGGAATAAATGGAAGAAATTGCAGGGGATAAATTTAGACTCAATATAAGTAAAACTTAATAATTAGACCTAGTAAAAAGTGAAATGAGGTCACCACTCAAGAGGTCACCAAAGGTCTTCAAATGAAAATTACTTTAGAGATAAATTATGGAATTCTTTCTTTTTATATGCATGCTGAAGTCAATGACCTCTAAAGGGCATTTTGGGTAAAAACCAAACCCTAAATCTGTTATGATCCTTTTCAAATTAGAGATTCCATGGTTACATAAGAAGAAAGAAAATCAGTAGATATGGCCCAGTTTATCATTATTATATCAACATTGGTCATTGGACTAAGATCATATGATAAAAATTTGAACAATTAAATTAGAAAAACTACAGGGGGGCTGAAAACTGTATAATTCTCTGTATCCCTGCCCTTTGGTTTTGTTTGGCTGGTTGGTTTAGTTTGGTTTGAGGTTAATTAGTCACTTTACCTTATCTTCTTTTTTTAAATTTTTTTTCAAGCTTTTTATTTTACAAAGCATATGTATGGGTAATTTTTCCAACATTGACCCTTGCAAAACCTTTTGTTCCAAATTTTCCCCTCCTTTCCCCCACCCCCTCCCCTAGCTGGCAGATAGTCCAATAAATGTTAAATATGTTGAAATATATGTTAGATCCAATATATGTACACATATTTATACAGTTATCTTATTGCAATAAGAAAAATCAGATCAAAAAGGAAAAAAAAAAAAAAAGAAAAATTGAGAAAGAAAACAAAATTCAATCAAATAACCACAGAAAGAATGAGAATGCTATGTTGTGTTCCACACTCAGTTCCCACAGTCTTCTTACTGGGTGTAGATGGCTCTCTTCGTCACTAAACAAGTAGAACTGGTTTGAATCATATTGTTGAAGAGGGCCATGTCCATCAGAATTGATCATTGTATAGTCTTATTGTTGCCATGTATAATGATCTCCTGCTTCTGCTCATTTCACTTAGCATCAGTTCATGTAGGTCTCTCCTTTCTGAAATCATTTTTCTGGTCATTTCTTACAGAACAATAATATTCCACAACATTTATATACCATAATTTATTCAGACATTCTCCAAATGATGGATACCATTCAGTTTCAGTTTCTTGCCACTAAAAAAGGGCTGCCACAAATATTTTTGCACGTGTGGGTCCCTTTCCCTCCTTTAAGATCTCTTTGTGATATAATCAGTAGAAACATTGCTGGATCAAAGGGTATGCACAGTTTGTTAAGTTTTTGAGTGTAGTTCCAAATTGTTATTCAGAATGGTTGGATGTATTCACAATTCCACCAACAATGTATAAGTGTCCCAGTTTTCCCACATCCTCTCCAATATTCGTCATTATCTAAGCCAATCTGACAAGTGTATAGTAATATCTCAGAGTTGTCTTAATTTGCATTTTTCTAATCAATAGTAATTTGGAACATCTTTTCATGTGGCTACAAATAGTTTCAATTTCTTCATCTGAAAATTGTCTGTTCATATCATTTGAGCATTTATCAATTGGAAAATGGCTTAAACTATTATCAATTTGAGTCAATTCTCTATATATTTTAGAAATGAGGCCTTTATCAGATCCTTTGGATTTTACCTTATCTTCTTAAAAAACTAAGGTTCATTTTGTACTTTCTATTTCATGAGATGTGATGGTCCTGAAAGTAATTAATTGTTGATCAGCCTTCTGGTGATAAGAATCATCATACTTAGGTGGCTAGCTAGTAGTCAGAACCTGAGATCAAATTCTGCCTTTGATACTGTTAAACTGTGTGATCTAGGATAAGTAACGATCTCTCTCAGCCTATTTTCTCATCTATGAAATGAAAACTAATAATAACACCTACCTCACAGGATTTTTGCAAATACATTAAATAACACATATAAGGTGCTACACAAACTTAAAGTACTATATAAATGCTTTGTTGTTGTTTAGCTTGCATAGTTCTTGAATAGCAGATAAACATATATCATATAGTTTCACTGGGCTAGTCTTCAGACCTTTTCCATCTGGATGGAACTTATTACAGTTTGGGCTTCCCCTTGCAAAACCTCAAAACTATAATGTAAAATCAGAGTAGAAAGTTTTATTTTTTATTTTTGTTTTGATTTGTGAGGAAAACCCTATATTAGTCTGGATAATAAATTGCTCTCACACAGGAATTTTCATTTCCCAAATTCAGACAAATAGTTGTCATTTTTAAATTTAAAAATTTTCAAACTAAGTGTATACCTTATGACAGGAAATCTAGATTTTAGCAGAGAGAGAAAGAGAGAGAGAAAAGAAAGAGAGAAAGAAAGACAAAGAAAGAAAAAGAAAGAGAAAGAAAGAGAGAGAGAGAGAGAGAGAGAGAGAGAGAGAGAGAGAGAGAGAGAGAGAAAGCAACAAAGAAAAAAACAAAGAAAGAAAGAAAGAGAAAGGATGGATGAGCGAGCAAGCAGGATGGTAGGTGGCTTTCCCATGGACACACAGCAACTTAACTGTCAGAGGCTAAAACCAAAGGCTGAAAGGCCTAATAAAAACAGACGCCAACACCTATATCTTTAGTATGACAGACTAGTGCCAAAACAATATTAAAACTGGACTTCCCATGTTTGGAAGCCCAGAGGCCTTAGAGTGAGAACTGAAAGGTAATATTACAACTTCACAAATAGGAGTCTGTGAAGACAGAAAAAAATTGACCCTCCCAACTAATGTCATTCATGGACAAACCCCTCCAACAGGTAATCTCCACCCACTGCTTATGTTATCTTACTCCCACACCCTTGTGAGCCCTCTGGAGCCTAACTTTTGTCTTTGGTTCTCCACTGAAACTATTCTTTAATTCCTTTCTTCTGATATAATCTCTCTTCTCACTCCCCAATCTTTTCAACCTTTCAGTTGCATTTGATACTATCAGTCACTTCTATCTACTTGAAATTCTCTATTATTTTGGCAGCTATGAGCCAGTCCTCTTCAGCTTCTCCTTAAACAAGGTATTCCTTTGGGATTCTTTTCAGTGACTCCTCTGCTTGAATATGGGTGGGTCCTTCCCCCGGAAAATTCTAACAAAAGCTCATTGTTCTATTTGCTTCTTAGACCAACCTTAGTTCCTGCTCCTTTTGTAAGGATACCTGGTTTCTATCTGGGTCACCTGCCTGCTAAGCCCTAATTTTTCTAAATTTTCTTGCTCCCTCCCCTCAAAAAAATTAGGGACATGACCTTTCTAATCTTCCTGAGGATAATTTTTCATTACATTGTCATTAAGCTTGACCCTACCATCACTCTTCTCCACCCTCTTTTAGCAAGAGTTTTCATTGAGTAAGAGAAGGAACTGAGATCAGAGAGGAGACAAAGAAAAGGAGTGGGAAAAGTGGGTGTAGAGGAGAAAGTACAGTAGTTATGGAGAGGAATAGAAAAGATGAGGGTTAGGGTTAGGGAAAAATCCAATTTTTGCAGACCAGAAGATGTTACTAATTTATTGCAATACCAGAAGTTACACTATCTCTAAAAGAGCTCATTTATAAAGAAGATTATGGAGCCAAGAGAAATAGATAATCAATAAGGAAAACATGGAGGATATAGCCACTTTTAGGAGCATGGACATTGATACTGGTGTGTTTTAACAATTTGGGACAAAATTTCACATTTACCAACTAACTAAAAATGATATTTAAACCTGAAAATTAAATAACTTGCTAAAAGAACAGGAAAATATCCATACTATATATGATTTACAACTAACATCCTAACTGGCTAATGCTAAATTAGTTTCTTTGTCAGCTGGGAACCAAAATGAAAAGACATGTTCTGAACACTTGCCAAAATGCTAATTACTATTCACAACTGGCTGATGTAAACATCAGTCAGTCAAATACCCAACTGCTGATTTCAGTTGGACATTAGCCAATGAGTGAGGCTGAGATGGCTGTCTTTGTGAAGAAGAATCTATGTTCCCAAGCTTGATAGACATAGGTCAGCAAGACCAAAGAAATATAATTTCTACTGATTGTAAGGAAAAATGGTACTAAATACTTTAAACATTTTTTTCTAATAGATAATTTTTTTTTCTTTTTTCTTTCTTTCTTTTTTTTTTTTCATCCAAAATTGTGATATTATCAATGTGGAAAACTCTCTGGTGTGGAAATCTTATCAGAAATTTCCCTTTAAATTATATGTCTTAGAGAATTGCCAGAGTGATGTAATATAGCATTTGAGCTCTCCTGATTTGGGGGGCTTCTGTTCTAACAATAAGTCAATAGTCCTGAATCTTCAGGCTTTGGAGTCTGCCTCAGGAAACTCCCATGCCCAAATCTGTCTGATTCTGAATAGACCACTCCTCAATCAGATAGCTTCTGGCCTCAGTATAGTTCCATAGATCAAACCCTGAGACAATAGTGAATAGACCACTTCTCAGTCCATTGCTTACTATCAGATAGATAATCTGTTGGTCTGTGAATATCACTTCTTCCTCATCTTCCTCCATTCCACAACTAACTAGTTTTCAGATCCTTTCCCATCTGGCCATAATATACTTTGAATCTTTTACCAGGTCTGTACTTAAATGCATGCCTACCATGCTATCTTAGACCCTTATCACTTCTCACTTAAACTAATATTATAGCACAAAAAGAATAAGTGTGTTCATTCTTACGACAACAACAACAAAAAAATGGCCTTAAACATTTCTAATAAGTTTAACATCTATTCTTATCATCATCCTTGAAAATATGTCAGGTACCCACATTTCTCATAAAACCTATTCTACTCCTGATATGAAAGTGTTTTCTCCAATTTCAAATTCTCCTATAACACTTTTCTCAGTCCTTATTTTATTTAAATTCTCTTTTAACAATTTCCCCCCTGGTTTCCATGACATTGCATTCTCTTGGTTCTCCTCAAGACTACCTGCTAACTCCTAACTGATGTGTTTTACTAGATCACCATTCTTTTGCCCATTCATTAAGAATGGTGTCCTCCAGTAATGTATTGTTGGTGGAGCTGTGGACTGACCCAAACATTCTAGACAACAATTTGGTTCTGTGCCCAAAGGGCTATAAAATTGCGCACATCCTTTGATCCAGCAGTATCTCTACTGGTCAATATCCCAAAAAGATCATATAAAAGAGAAAAAGATGCACATGTACAAAAATGTTTGTAGCGCTCTTTTTGTGATGGCAAAGAATTGGAAAATAAATGGATACCCATCAATTAGAGAATGACTGAATAAGTTTATGGCTTGTGAAAGTAAAGGATATCATTGTTCCAGAATAAATGATGAAAAAACTGATTTCAGAATAGCTTGAAAAGACTCAATATGAACTAATGCTGAGTGAAGCAAGCAGAATTGAGAAAACATTGTATATAGCAAGAGTAAGATTATGTAATCAACTACAATAGACTTAATTCTTCTTAGAAATTCAGTGATCCAAGACAATTCCAATAAACTTTGGGTGGCAAATGCCATCTGCATCTAAAGAGAGATCTATGGAGACTGAATGTGGATGGAAGGATATTATTTTCACCTCTCACTTGATCTATGTCAAAAGTTTTCTAATTGTCTCCCTGTTTCTAAGTTCGCTCCTCCACAGTTTCAACTACACAACTATCAAACTGATATTCCTAAAATATAGATCTATTCATGAAACTCTCTCCACTCAAAAAAAATTTCAATGGTTCTCTATTTCTCTAGAATCATATTAAAAAATACTTGCCTTAATTTATGACCTTCTAGCAATCTTTCAAATTCTGTTTCATGTTATTCTCCTTCAGTAATTCTCCTTTTCCTTTAGTAAAACTAATTTGCAAACTAATCCATCTCTTACCTCTATATCTTTGTATGAGACTCTTATAATACCTAGTTTCCTCAAATATCACTTTATAGGAAGTGTTTCCCAATTTCCCCTGCACCCTACATCCTACAGACACCCCTGCCCCAATTCTTTTGTTAGGGTTTTTTCCCACTTGAAATTACCTTGTAAATATTTGATATTTACTTATCTTTGTATTGGTTATATTCTTGTATTCTAATGGGAGCTCCCTGAGTCAAAAGGATCTTTGATCTTTGTCTTTGCCTCACCAGCACCTAGTAAGGCCCTCTACCTTTGTTCAATTATTTCTGTCCTGTAGGACTCCTCATGATCCCATTGGAGTGTTCTTGGGAAAGATACAGGAGTGGCTTGCCATTTCCTTCTCCAGCTCATTTTATAGATAAGGAAAGGCAAATAGGATTAAGGGACTTACCCAAGGTCACTCAACTAATTCATGTAGGAGGACAGAATTGAACTCAGAAGATGAGTCCATCCTGGCTGAAGGACAGGGACTTTATCCACTAAGTCACCTTTGCACTGAAGGCTCTTTTATTAAGTGAACCTGAACAAGTCTTTCCTTGCCTTCATCACATTTTATCATGTTCTATTATCGCTCTATGTACCAAATCTCTTCTCTTTCTCCTAAAAACTATTTGAAGAGGAACTGTGTAATAGAAAAAACATCCAGTCTCACATAGGCTAAGCTACTTTTTGTTATTAAAACCATACTGAAAGCTTACCTAACACAAAAAGGTGCAAAGAAGGGGGGAAAGCATTTATTTGGTACCTACTGTGTCTCAGGTACTGGGATAAGCAGCTAACAAATATTTTCTAATTTAATAATAATAATAATAAAAATTAGCACATAAGTAGTATCTTCTATGTGCCAGGCACTATGCTCAATGTTTTAAAAATATTATCTCATTTAATATTAATAATAGTTAACATTTATTTAACACCTACTGTGTAGCAGGTTCTTTGATAAACACTTTATAAATATTATTTCATTTCATGCTTACAACAACAACTCTGGGAGATAGAGTTATTATCAACCCTATTTTATAGGTGAGGAAACTGAGGCAGTGAAGAGATTTGGCTAAGAACCACAGCTAAAAAATATCTGAGGTGACATTTGAACTCAGGTCTTCTTGATTCCAGGCCCATATCATTTGATCTTTACACCAGCTCTACAAGACAGTTCTTTTTATTGTGGCAAGGAACTGGAAATTGAGTAGAAGTCCATCAATTGAGGAATAGCTGAAAATGTAATGGTATATGGAATATTATCCGTCTATAAGAAATGATGAACAAGCTGATTTCAGAAAAGCCTGGAAAGACTTGTATGAACTGATGCTAAGTGAAATGAGCAAAACCAGCAATGCACACAGTAACATCAAGATGGCATAATGATCAGCTCTGATAGACTTAGCTCTTCTAAGAAATGCAGTGATCTAAGATAGTTCCAACAGATTTGGGATGAAGGATGCTTGCACTCAGAGAGAGAACTATGGAGACTGAATGAGGATGGAAGCATGTTATTATCACCTTTTGTTGCTACTGTTGTTTGTTTTTTCTTTCTCATGCTTTTTGCCTTTTGTTCTGATTTGTCTTTACAACATAACTAATATGGAAATATGTTTAAAATGATTGTGCATGTCAATATCAGATTGCTTGCTGTTTTGGGGAGGAGGGTGGTAAAGGGAGGAAGAAAGAAAAAAATTTAAATTCAAAATATTTTTAAAAATTATTGTTGAACACATCTTTACATGAATTTGGAAAAATAAAATACTGTTGAGGGAAAAAAAATTCTTTTAAATAAACAGTACAAGATAGAAACTGTTTAAAGGTTCTGATAAAGGCCTCATTTCCAAAATATATAAAGAATTGACTCTAATTTATAAGAAATCAAGCCATTCTCCAATGGTCAAAGGATACGAATAGACAATTTTCAGATGATGAAATTGAAACTATTTCCACTCATATGAAAGAATGCTCCAAATCACTATTGATCAAAAAAATGTAAATTAAGACAACTCTGAGATAACACTACACACCTGTCAGATTGGCTAAGATGATAGGAAAAAATAAGGATGAATGTTGGAAAGGATGCGGGAAAACTGGGACACTGATACATTGTTGGTGGAGTTGTGAACGAATCCACCATTCTGGAGAGCAATCTGGAATTAGGCCCAAAAGTTATCAAACTGCATCCCTTTGATCCAGCAGTGTTACTACTGGGCTTAGATCCCACAGAGATACTAAAGAAGGGAAAGAGACCTGTATGTACACAAATATTTGTGGCAGCCCTTTTTGTAGTGGCTAAAAACTGGAAACTGAATGGATGTCCATCAGTTGGAGAATGACTGAATAAATTGTGGTATATGAATATTATGGAATATTATTGTTCTGTAAGAAATGACCAACAGGATGATTTCAGAAAGGCCTGGAGAGACTTACACAAACTGCTGCTGAGTGAAATGAGCAGGAGCAGGAGATCATTATATACTTCAACAACAATATTATATGATGACCAGTTCTGATGGACCTGGCCATCCTCAGCAATGAGATCAACCAAATCATTTCCAATGGAGCAGTAATGAACTGAACCAGCTACGCCCAGAGAAAGAACTCTGGGAGATGACTAAAAACCATTACATTGAATTCCCAATCCCTATATTTATGCCCACCTGCATTTTTCATTTCCTTCAAGCAATTTTTACAATATTTCAAGTCTGATTCTTTTTGTACAGCAAAATAACTTTTATGTATACTTATTGTTATCTAATTTATATTTTAATAATTTAACATCTACTGGTCATCCTCCATCTAGGGAGGGGTGGGGGTAAGAGGTAAAATTGGAAAAGAGGTTTGGCAATTGTTAATGCTGTAGTTACCCATGCATATATCCTGTTAAAAGGCTATTAAATAAAAAAAAAAGAAAAAAAGAAAGCCACAGGATGAATACAGACTTGAGATTAATGAACTGATCTGGGAAATAGAGAACAGAATCATTATACCTTAAAACATATTTTGAGGATGTATTCTGATGGAAGTTTTCTTTGACAAAAAATCTAATTCTTTCCAATTGATCAAGTGGAAGAACACTAATCCAAGAAGGAACACTGGAAAATAGTTGTACTTTTGATTTTGTTTTCCCCAATTATTTTACCTTCTGAACCAATTCTTCCTGTCAACAAAAAAACTTTTGGTTTCTGACAATATATTGTATCTAGGATAAACTATAAAATATTTAAATGTTAAACCCGCCATTTAGGGAGGGGGGGGGAAGGAAAAAATTTCTGGGAAAAAGTATTGGGATAATTTTAAAAAATTACCACAATTTCTTCATTAAAAATAAATAAAAAAAATAAAAATTTATTACCCTATTTTACAGATGAGGGTTGAGGGAATCTAAAAATTTTAACTACATACTATAAAAAATCATATTTAACTTATTCTAACTATAGGCTCGAAACTTACCATTGAGCTTTTAAAAAAGGAGAATAAAGGCCATCAATACCTTCTTAGTGGCCAAAGTACAAACAGTCCAGACTCTAAGAGGTCAATTGTATAATCTCTCAGGCTTTTAATCAACAGACTAACACAGGTACAAGGAATTTCTATCCAGATGACCCAATACCATATCCTCATTGAATATTCCTTGCTACTACAATGTAAAACTTGTGTTACCTCTCACATGTTGTAGAATTATTCCATTTCCTTCCCGTCTCAAACTTTAGCTACCAGACAGGCCTGAATCAGACCATATCTTTGTTTTTTCTTTATATATATTTATCTGTGCTTTTTATATAATAAAACAATAAACAGTTTTTTAATTTGTTTAATTGAATCCATGGAAGATAAGAATAAAATATTATACAATCACTTAGCTACTTCATAGAAAATACTGCAAATCATCTAAGAAACAATGTAAACAATCACCAATGAAAAGTAAATGATCTAGATCAATTAAATTTCTTTCTAATAAGCCACATAAGACTTGTTGAGTACCTTTAGATATACAATCAAAGAAAATAATTTTCAAAAATCATCTGTAAGATTATTTTCATATTCTATTTCCTCAAATAATACTAACTTAAATTTATATTGTGCTTTGATTTTTGGAAAGCATTTTCCTCACAATAACCCCCATTTTCATAAGTAAGAAAACTGGAATTCATGATGCTAAGGGAAATGAGCAGAACCAGGAGATGATTATACACTTCAACAACAATACTATATGAGGATCAGTTCTGATAGAAATGGCTTACTTCAACAATGAAAGGATCCACATCAGTTCCAATTGATCAGTAATGAACAGAACCAGCTATACTCACCAAAAGAACACTGGGAAATGAGTGTGGACCACAACATAAAATTTACACTTTCTGTTATTGTTTGCTTGCATTTTTGTTTTTCTTCCCAGGTTATTTTTAACCTTCTTTTTTAATCCAATTTTTCTTGTGCAATAACTGTATAAATATGTATACATATATTGTATTTAACATATACTTTAACATATTTAATATGTATGGGACTACCTGCCATCTAAGGGAGGGGGGGAGAGGAGGGGAAAAGTTGGAACAGAAGGTTTTGCAAGGGTCAGTGTTGAAAAGTTACCCATGCATATGTTTTGTCAATAAAAAGCTATAATAAAAAAAAAGAAAAAGAAAACTAGAGTTCAGAGGTAATCTTTTTGACCAAAATCCATGCTGAGAAGGGTTTCAAAATTTAAAAATCTATTAACAAATAATCAGGTAAGGAGGATTCATCTAGTTTATCCATCAGGTTTCTTACCATCTAAAAATCTAATGTATTTCCCAGGTACTCAGAATCTTTTGAAACTTGCCCAACTAGCTCCAAGAAAAGTCTAAGTTCAACATGACCTTTTCGAGTGCATATTCCCCACCTTTCTTTAGGAATTCATGATAACCCCACCCCATATTTCTGACTACCAGCAACACCAAGCTTTATTATGAATAGAATTCTACTTTTTCAGATTAACAGCTAGACTCATTTTACAGAAGATAAGTTCTCTATGTTTAGCTATACAATATAATATCACTTCCTCAATACTGAATCAAAAATATTTAAATTGAAAATGATTCTTTTATTGACCTCTAGAAGTTTAGGTCCAACCACATTTAATGCATTATTTAGAGCCCAACTTCTTAGACTGTGGGTTTACAAGACCTTATGACTGAATGTAGGTGTCATGAAATTATGATTTATTATCAATAAATATTTGAGTTGTATACCTATTCTATCTTCCTATATATTCTGGGTCACCTAAGAATTCTCAAGTAAAAAGGGGTTGCAAATGGAAAAAGTTTAAGAAACCCTGATCTAGAATCACCTCGTTCATTGTAAGATCTAGAGGAACAAATGATGATAGTGATTATCTCTTCTAGTCCTTTCATTTTAAGGATAAAAATCTCAGTGAAGATGGGATTCTTAGGCCTAATAGTCAGTAACACATATTTTACTTAATATATATTCAACTTTTCAATTTAATAGTCATATATATGACCATATACATGAATACATATGTATAAGTATACTTACATATAATATATACACACATATGTTCCTTATGAGGCCTGTTAGCAAATAATAATAAAATCTAATAATAGTATATCAATTCTACTCTGAGGAGCTAATTAGCTCTTCATACATATAGAATCCAGCATGACATTTGGGCTTTTACAATTCTGCTATAAAGTGTCAAGACTGAATATACAAGTCACACATTGAAAGTTAATTTCCTTACTTTATAATCTTGTCTTATATATTATAGTAATACATTAAGATACTATATGCTAAGGAACTTCTGATTTCAATATGATTTACAATTCTTTTCCAGTGCTGGAATTTTGCTTATTTAGAATTAGAGAATCATAAAATGTTAAAGTTAGAAGGGACCTTACAAAGAAGTCCTAGTCCAATTCCTTTGTTTTATATATGAGTAAGCTGAGGGCAATACAGTTATAATGATTTGCTAAGGCCACACAGAGAAGGCAACTATAGGCAGAAGTTGAACTATAGGCAGAAGCCAGGTCCCCTGACTTCCAATCCAGTGTCTTTCTCACTTTCTCACTATGCTGCATTTTTGTAACCAGACATTTTTATTCTCTATGACTGAACACTGAATAACACTGAAAAAAATCATAAGTCTAGAATAAGGTATCAAATTGGTATGAGAAAGAAAAAAAACAAAGTCAGGAATTGAGAAACCTGAGTCCTGGTCCCCACCTTGCCACTAACTCATAAGCAAATTATTTGATCTCCCTAGTCCCTTACATTCTCATCTATAAAATGACAAATTTGTATAAGAGCATAGCTAAGATTCCTTTCATTTCTAATATTTTAATATTCTATAAATTAGCTTGAATAAATAATATGAGTGGAATCAAAATGGGAAAACAGCCAAAAACCTGGATTATTTATCTATGATAAAAATCCAAATATTTGGAAACATATAGATGTTTTTACTGAATTTTTATGCTTTTAACTAAATATTTTGATTTGCAAAGACTTCTAAAAAGGGAGTTAATAGAAAATCTCACTCAGTGGAATTTAGATGTTTATATTTGAAGGAATATAGTAAAAATCAACCTAAAAAATGCCATACTGTAGTATAGATTATAAATATGAAGGGGTAAAAAAAAATTGATTTCTGTTCTTTCAAAGTCAATTTTAAAAACCCACTTCATTATAACATTCTAACCATAAAAGTCTAAATCTTAAGTTTTGGGTTATTTCAAATGTTCAAAATGCTTTCATTCTTTCAAGCACAAGTTATCAAATTCTTTAAAAAACATTGTGAAATGAGTATATTTGTCTGGAGATCTTCATGGATTCCAGCAAATACCACAAAATCTCTATTCCTCAAGTTTGTAAGATTAGTGTACATTGTAGATCCAGACCATCCCCCTTGAAGAACACTTTCCTGCTAACCAAACAACAGCAAGGACAGTCTGGGCTCAATTCCTACAACACTACCTTATAAATAATAATGATTGACAAAATTGAGAGAAGAAAGGAAAGCAAGCTAACTTACCAAATTAAAAAAAAAAAAAAAGACTTAAAAGTAAATTGTCTATTCATATCAAAGAGCTTCTAAAACTGGTTTTACAGGACTTGGGTGGGGATATTTCTGTCTTGAAACAAGAAACAGAAGTGAAATATTGTCCCCCATAAATTAAGCACCTGTTAGGTTAGAACCCCAGTTTCTATGTGAAGTATTTGGCACTCCATGCAGAAAAATCAGAAAGAAAAGGAAAGAAAAAATTCTTCTTTAAACCACCCCATCTTCACTCTCTTTTGATCTAGAGTAGCAGAAAGATGGGTGGTGTTTTTTTGTTTCTTGGGGGGTTGTTGTTGTTGGGGTTTTTTTGGCATCTGTCTATGACATCAATATGAGCATCAAATTGCTTAAATCAAGAATAACAAAACTACCAGTAGCTGAATAATACATGTTTAAATAAATTTGCTAAAATTATTATCTATCAAAAATAGAGATTGTGTGTTTAATTATTAAGTATTCTGAGTTGAGAAATGAGCTAGTGAGAGCTTGTCTAGCTCCTCCTTTTAAAAGACGTGATTCGTATTTGCTCAGAACTCCCCAGATGAAATCCCTCACAAGAAAAACTGAATAAACTATCGTCATACTTCCCAACATATAAAAGTGCCAAAAAAAACTAAAAATAGTGTGATCTAAAAACTGCAAGAACTACCAATGGAAAAGAGCTACTCTGTAAAGGCTGGTTGAGCAAACTATTTAAAACAAGTGAAAGGAAAAGTTCACACAGTAAGAGCTCCAGTTTAAGAGAAGGATAAGTGATGCAAGAAATCTATCTCGTTTATTTGCATTGGTAGAATTCACCTTACCTCCCTTTAGTGAACAGCCAGGGCTTTGTAGGTAGGTCTGCAGTAATTCCCCAACCTGAAACTGAGGTGTAGCTCAGGATGACTGGAAGTAGAATCTACCTCTATCTGACTGTTTTAATGAATAGTTTAAAGGCTTCTCCCTCAAAGTCTGAGTCACACAGGGAGGAGGAGGTAAGTAGTGTGAAATAAGGTGCCACCTAGAACAAAAAGCAATTCCATTAAAAGCACCAGAGTGTCTGAAACTTCTCTCCTGGATGAATTCCTTATGCAAGTTATATCCTTATTGTGCCAAAAATTATACCTATCAACACTTTCATTGATATCAATGAAGTTGCACAATTGTTCCACTATGCTACTGAGAGAGTATCAAACCATTCTGGATTCCTTATTTAAAAAAAAAAAAGAAAAGAAAAGAAAAAAGCTGAGTTTGGAAAGGTTAATGCACCTTGCATTATCTGAAAGTTGATGCACAGGTACAGAAAGAAATCTAAGCATCCTGAGGGGAAAATCTCCTTTAAGAGAGAAAAGTCTTAAAAATGTATCTATTTGGGGATCAGTCCAAAGAAATGTGTTATGCAAATATTGACATATGGAACATTTTGGTATAAGGTAGTAGTAGGTATGAAGATACCACCTGAACAAACTTGTTCTCCTGGATAGAAGGAAGGGGAAAGAGAAAATATGAAAATATGAAACTTCTTACTATTGTTCTTATGAATAAAGAGTACAAAGAAACAAATTATTTCAATTTTTTTCATGTTTGAAGGAAGTAAAATTTTTTATTTTTAATATTTTTTTCTCAGAATATATCTTATTGAAGGATAAGGAACAACTTAGAATGACCAGTCTCTTAGATGGCCCCTACCATAAAATATTCCCAAATGAACATATTTTATGATAACAAAGATATATGCAGTCATCCTGTCATTTCTAGATGTTCAACTTTAATAAAAAGAAATCAGTTCTTAAGAGTTTCTGAAGACATAAAACCAATTAATTTTAGAGCTAGAAGGGAACATAAAGATCATTTAACCATCTTTCTTCATCTGTCACACAATTAACCAAGTCCTACCAGTTAAGCAGGTCTGCTACACAGTATAATTCAATTAGGACTTCATCTACGATTATAATAATAAGCAGGAAGGTTGAACATTGTAGAATATAGTCATTAGCAATATTCAACTAGAACTGGAGAGCTACCACACCTGTTCCTCTAATTCTGGGGAATAAAAGATATTTCTATGCAATAAAAAAAGTCTATAAAATTTTGCAATTCAGTATTCCTGTACCACTTGATAGATGCAAAGTATTTTACAAACATATTTATTAGTTATTTCTCAAAACAATGTCATGATGTTGATAGGTCAATAACATTGCAGAGGAAAAAAACTGAAAAAGATGTGACACCCCAAATTAGAAAGCAAATTAATAGGAAAGCATAGGATTAAAATTTATCCAAAAAGAATGGCACTGAAACTTACTTTATAGGGACAAGCAGAAACAGAAACTAGAAAAGTTTGAAAGCAGATTTCATCCATCACAAAAAAATTTATATATATATATGGGATATATTGTGTGCAATATGAACCAGTGAGAAGAGAGGGAATGAGAAAAGACTTTGTTCAAGTGGGACTCTAGACCAGACCTTGAAGAAAATCAGCGGGTGGCCTGCATCAAAACAAAACAAAGCAAAACTCTATTTTTTGAATATTCAAAAAAGTTTAGAGTTCACTATTCTAAAAAATATCTCTGCATAGTTGGAGGGAGTTCCTTGATGTATATGGGAAAGCATTAATGTCAGAGGAAAAGGAGTTTACCTTGCAAGGTGAATATATCTAACACACATTATGGTGTGGAATTAGCAATTGTCTTATTTATATTTCATCTACCAGTTTTCCCAACTTCTATATCTTTGTTTTCTTTCTTTAAGCCCCCAAATTTAAGAAAATAAATATCATTTCCAAATATCTATAGCCTATAACGGATGAAGATATTAAAAACAAAATACTGGTTTGCATAAAATTAAAGGACCAGCTTAGCGAAGCCTAATCAGACCTTAGTAATTAGGTAGAATATACTTGCTTTGACTTCAGTCAGGTTTTAAGGAGTAAAATCTTCTAAGTGATGTAAAACTCAAATAAAACGGGATCCCTGAAGCTTCATATTGACTTAGAAAATCTTAAGCTAATATTATCTATATTGTATTGTATTTTTATTACATTTCCCAATTGCATATTAACCTGATTCTGACTGAACTTTGAAAGTCCTTGTTCCAGTGAGCCATAAGCTCTGCTTTTCATGATCAAAAGGACCTTCCTCTTTTCTCATTCTGTGATTTGAAGAGTATAAAGGAATTATTTGAGTACATCATCTTTGGAAGGTTGTAAGCATCTCTCTGTGTGTGTTTCTCTTTGACTTTCTGTCTTTATGTCTATCTTTTACTCTCTCTTTCAAGTAGGAACAGAAGACAGACCTGTTTTTCATCAACAAATCTAGCAAAACAAATTAACCCCTTTCTCTGTTGTTTATGATTTTAGGAAGTTGTACTCAGAATAAGTGATTGTCCTAAAGTCACATAGCCAGTACAGAAGAAGAAGAAATGAGACCTTCACTCTGGTCTTCCTGACTCCAAAGCCAGCAGCTATCTGTTCAATCCACCATGTTGCATATGAAAAGTAATCTCATAAGAACCATAAATGATCTATAAAAATAATCTAACGTCCTATAAATAATTATAAAAATAATCCCATGTCCTTCCAAATAGAACTTGCCTAAAAAATAAACAGAAGACCTTGAATTCAAATCCAGGGTCCCTTAATCTCAGTTCAGAATTCTTCCTACACTATACCCTACAGTTCTTAAGAGGGAGGACCTGTGCTTTGTATTGTGAAGTATACAATGAAGTTCACTTGACACTCTATATTTGTAAATCACTACTACTTCAATGGGGAAGCTAGGAGGAAAATTCTGGGCTTGATGTCAAGAAAACTCATCTTCTTAAATTCAAATCCAGCCTCAGACACTTGCTAGCTGCATGATCCAGGGTTAGTCTCTTATCCTATTTGCCTCAGTCAGACCATAAAGAATCAGACACAACTAAATAATAACAACATCCCTTTAATAATCCCCAACAGACCCACAAAACTTTCACTGAAAACTGAAACTAACCTAGTTTTAGATACATGTCTCACTGCATTCTAATGTTACTCCATTGTGGATGGAATCGTAAGGATTATTTAGAGAAGTAGAGGGCTTCCATTTGCCTGCCTTTCCAATGGAGAAAAATAAATGTTATCTGAATGTAAACACTAAAGAGATATCATTAGGGTGATAATTACAAAGCAGATTTCTTTTTGATTGGATATAGATGGATGCCAGAACTAATGAAATAACAGGCAATGTGCTGGCTACCATTGCTTAATCTATTTTAATCAAGTTAAAGCTATGTGGTTTCATGTGGAGCCCTCTGAAGAGGCAGCCAGAGACCTAATGTATTCTATTAGCAACTCCAGCACTGACTCATTGATGGTGCCTAAGTGAATCACTTAACCTCTCTAGGTCTGTCTGCATGTTGTTAAAGAAAGGATAAATGATGCCCACTATCTCCTTACCAACTCTTCAGGGCAGAATGAAAGAGTCATGGTTTTTGTGGGCTCTCCCTGCTTCTTCCTCATCTTTCTCTCCCCTTTCTCCATTAAAATCAAGAAGAAGGTAGTTCAAATCCGGAAGGAAGGAAGGAAGGAAGGAAGGAAGGAAGGAAGGAAGGAAGGAAGGAAGGAAGAAGGAAGGAAGGAAGGAGAGAGGGAGGAAGGAAGGAGGGAGGGAGGGAGGGAGGGAGGAAGGAAGGAAGGAAGGGAGGGAAGGAGGGAGATTGAAAAGAAAGAATTGACTGTTTAAGTCAATTCTTATCTTTAAAAAAAATTCCCTACACACTCTAAAGAATGCTCATTCAGGCTTTACTTGAAAACTTTAAGTCTAATTGAGAGAATCTGCCACATCCCCAGGCAACCCATTCCATTTTTTGTATTGTTTTAATTGCTAGGAAGTTTTCTTTCATTCAGACCTCCTGGTAATGTCTACTCATCATTCTTACTTCTGCCCTCTGGGGTAACATGAACAAATTAATACTCTCTTCCATAAGACAATCCCTCAAAAGCTGCTACGATAACCCCCTCCTTAGCTCCCCTTTTCCAAAATAAACAGCAACTAATTCCTTCAACTGCTCTTCATACAGAATATTTGAAATTCTTGACCTATCTCTGGATATTCTGCAAGTCTATCAAAGTTCTTCCTAAAGTGTGGTACCCAGCGGGGAACACAATAACTCCACAGAGGTAACCTGTGCAAAATAAAGCTTATTCCTAAAATGTTACTCTTTTGTAAAAACAAGCCTCCTCAACTTCCTCAAAGAAGAAGTGCCAAAGAGGAAAACTTGATTCATTCAATCTAAGTTTAAAAGTAATGACCTAAAGCCTCTTTTCCAGTCAAAAAGTTTGAATTTCAACTAGTCTTCTATTCCCCATTATTCTTACCTCCTCCCATTCCTCACTGTCTTGAATCAGCATCAATTCTCAAATCCAGAGTCTTCCTTCCTCCCTTTATTGTCTAGTCCTTTTAGACTAATTAAAAAATAAAACAATATAACCTATTAAAAACACATCAGATTTTGCTGATTGAAGACAGAATGGTCTCATTCCCTTGTTGCCTTACCACAATGCTCAGTTCCTTCCAGGAATTTGTCAGAAGCTCATTTCCACCCATAGCCCTTCTGACTTATTTCTATCATTCTCCCTCATTAAACTTCATCTTGTAAATATCTTCCTTTAATAAAGCTAGACTGTCATACTATCTTGTAAGTTCCATGTTTTCTTATACTAGTTTTTTGGTATTTTTGGATTTCCTTAAGCTTGTGTTGAGACACACTTAATACAGCCAAATTTCACATTCACTCTGTGGACTTCTATAAGTGACTGCCAGAGTACTGTGTATATAGGAATATATGGGATCTCACCAAGTTTTTTTTTAACAGATTGAAATAACTACAGAATAAATATACTCTTGGGATTCCAGTCAATGGTGTATTCAAAAGAGCCCTATAATTGGGCTAATTGGAGGCCTAAATGGAGATTTATCTATGTGACTGTCAAATACTCTAAACCTTAATTTCTTCATCTTCAAAATAGAAGTATTAATATTTATGTTTAGAAATAGGTAGCTAGGTGACAGAGTAGAAAGAGGAATTTGGTCAGTCAGAAAAACTTGCATTCAAATCTGACTTCACTTACTAAATCATTGTTTGCTTCAGTTTTCTCAGCTGTAACATGGGGATAATAATGGTACCTACTTCTCAAGAAGGTTGTGTTTGGAAATGAGATAATAATTGTAAAGCACTTAGCACAGTATCTAGAATATAGTAGGCACTATATAAATGTTAGTCATTATTATCATTACATTGTCTATTTTACAGAGCCATTCATTGTAGGGATTACAAATGAGATAAGAAAATTCTTTGCAATCCTAATCTTATAAAAATATAATCTATTAAAATGTACAATCATTTATGCTCTAAAATGCAGAAGCAAAGATCTTTACAGATTGAGCGTGTACTTTTATTTCTAAGTATTTTGTAAAAAGATCAATAGACTATTGCTATTCAAAAATAGTCTACAGTTTTGTCCATTAAATCCCTTTAGAACAACCAATGATTTCCTATTTTTTTGTTTGTTTGATAGGAAAATTAAGTAATTTTACAACAACCATCTTCCTTTCCTCATATTATGTTACTACTAACACACTGATCTGAATTCTCTCTTCTCTCTCTCTCTCTCTCTCTCCTCCCCTTTTACTGTCATAAATCTATTTACCTATCTGCAATAGATATCTAGATAATAGATACATAACATATATATATATATATACATACACATATATATTTGTGTAAAGGCACTTTATGTACCTATACATATGCATATATATTGAAGAAACTTAAAATTTCAGTTATTCTCAGTGCAGAAACTCCCTTTACCAATACAAAGTGATACATACTGTGCAATTTATAGTCTTTAATAGCTGTCGGGCATGTAGAAAAGTTAAATGCCTTGCTCAAAGTCAAATAATTTAATGCTCAGCAAAGGGTAGGTATGTATGTATGTATGAACTAAGAACTTCCTAAGTCTGAAGTCATCTCTCTGTGTTGTGCGTTAATGTGCAACTCTGTGTGAATCATTGTAATATAACACATGTACAAATAATTTATAGCATTAAAATCAAATTTCTATTCAGAATTTAGAGACAATTTCAAATTTTCCCTTTATATTACTTGAGATGTCATAGCATAACAAGAAATTACAGCTGGTTATTGCTGATATGAAGTATTTGCCTATCATTTCCTTACTTTTTGCAACTTAAAAAAAATCGAATAAATTTATTCACACTCTTTACCTCATCTGTGGCAGGAACAACATGGTAATCCCTGCTCCCCTGTAAATATAGCTTTTCTTTTTCCTAAAAAAATATTGGAACCATCCTTGAGATTTGTTTAGTCCAGGGGACCAAGAGCTAAGACTGCTGGTATCCTGGTCACCTAACTACAAAGCAGATAGATGACAAGTTCTAGGTATCCATTCTAACATTTGGCTAGTGGACAATGGCAACTCATACAAACAAACTTTATTCAATTAAATCAACTCTGGGTATCTTAAAAGCACATCCTTATTGAGCATCCTCCTGCTATGGCTAAATAAATCTCCTTTTTTTAACTGCTGAATGATCTACAAACTTCTCATTTCATTCCTGAATTAAATTATCCTGAATCAGACCTAGCCCAGAACACTTACAAAAGGCATTTGCATTCTTATGGACATCAAGGCCTTAAGGCAAATTAGAGAGTGTTATTTATTTTCAGATTCGATATATAGCTTTTAGTTCTGCCTGGATACTGGGAAAAGGGCTACCAAAGAGTGAAGATGATGAAACACTTTGTTCACCTCCTGACTGAGAGGTAACTACCTAAAAATGCATGAAAAGACATCCATTTTTCAGACTTGGCTAAAATGGTAATTTGTTTTGCCAAACTACACAGCTAGCTATATGTTAAGATCTTCATTTTTTAAATTTGCTCAGTGTGTGTGTGTGTGTGTGTGTGTGTGTGTGTACAGAGAGAGGAGGATAGTGATAGCAGAACAGATTTTTAAAAAAATATTTATTAGCTGAAAATTTTAAATGTTAAAAAAAAGGGGGGTTGAGAATTAAATTACTTCATGTGCCATATCAATGTGGTTTATCCATTAAACAAAAGAAATGAAAGACTGCATAACTGAACATTTGCAAGGTTGCACCCACACATAAAATGCCACATACTTGATAAAGTGGTTGGGCAAGGGAAACTAAATAAGCTGATCCAGGTCTGTATATGACCTAAATAGGAATGTTAAAATCTCCACAAAATGACAAATATACTCTATTCAAAACAATAACTCATGTTTATATAACTCTATATCCAGCACAATAACGCATTTAAAAAGTTCTTAATCAGGTTATCATAATTACCCCAAGAATTAAATAGGGCATCCCCCTATCACCCTCAGAAAAATGAATCTTATAGAGATGAGGGGATTTGCCTGAAGTTTCACAGATAATTAGCTTGCAAAACCAAACCTATAACCCTGAGTCCAAGCTTTGCTCTATTAAACTGCATTGTCTCCCAAAATAAATAGCATTGGTCTTTTGGTCATTTGTCTTTATCAAAGGCACTGGAAGCTCTGGAACTATTCTCAAAAAGCTATCAAACTATGCATACCCTTTGATCCAGCAGTGCTACTACTGGGCTTATGTCCCAAAGAGATTTTAAAGAAGGGAAAGGGACCTGTATGTGCCAAAATGTCTGTGGCAGCCCTGTTTGTAGTGGCTAGAAACTGGAAACTGAGTGGATGCCCATCAATTGGAGAACGGCTGAATAAATTGTGGTATATGAATGCTATGGAATATTATTGTTCTGTAAGAAATGACCAACAGGATGATTTCAGAAAGGCCTGGAGAGACTTAGATGAAGAGATTCTGAGTGAAATAAGCAGAATCAGGAGATCATTGTACATGGCAATAACAAGATTATACGATGATCAATTCTGATGTACGTGTCTCTCTTCAATAATGAGATGATTCAAACCATTTCCAATTGTTCAGTGATGAAGAGAGCCATTTACACCCAGAGAAAGAACCATGGGAACAGTGTGGAACACAACATAGCATTTCCATTCTTTCTGTAGTTGTTTGCTTACATTTTGTTTTCTTTTCCAGTTTTTTTTCCCTTATTGATCCGATTTTTCTTGTGCAGCAAGAAAACTGTATAAACATGTTTACATATATTAGATTTAACATATATTTTAACACATTTAACAGGTATTGGACTACCTGCCATCTAGAGGAGGGGGGTGGGGGAAAGGAGAGGAAAATTTGGAACAGAAGAAGACTTTGCAAAGGTCATTGTTGAAAAATTACCCATGCATATGTTTTGTAAATAAAAAGCTTTAATAAAAAAAGGGGGAGGGAGCCACTGGAGGCAAAAATCTATGCATTTTATATGAAATTGTCATTATTTAGATTCACAATGCTCATATAAGAAGTCAAAAATGAGAGTCCAGACTTTAGGCAAAGGTGGAGATGGAGTCTGTGTAGATAGGCAAATACTGAGAGAAATGAATGGTAGTTTTCACTGGTCCACAAAACTGAAGTACCTTCAAGTCTAACCCATTGCTTAACTCTTTCACCTATGCAAATCAAACCTATTTTGAAAAATGCCATTAGTCTCACAACTCTACCCAGTAGATGTGTTCTTTTATTGTTGGTCCTCCACACTTTAAGACCACCAATGACATCTCACTGTTAGAGTCACAAGGTACAGTGTGTAACACTGTGGCAGAGCAGTCCAAAATAAGTTTGGAAGATTCTATCACAGGTCTGACACAAATACTCCTTATAAAACTTCGGGATAGAGATGTCTCTAGGGAAAACCAATAAAAAGAAAAGTGCTCTGGTACTTAGAATCATTAAATTTCAGATGTTAGATATGCCCAGTTCAACCTCCTCATTTTAATAAGGAAATTAAAAACTAGAAAAGTTGAATGACTTGTTGAGTGACTTGCCCAGAGTTGCCCATTTAGTAAGTGGCATTCATTAAAATGAAAATTCATCACTCCCCTTTCATTTCCTTCTTGTATATCATCCTATTGAGAAACAACTTTTTTTTTTAAACTACAGGGAGTACTCTACAACTAGAAGGAAACACATTGATGGCAACTACTGAAATCCTTTCCAACACCAAGATGTGATTCATCCAATGAGAAATTTCTGATTGGATCATTGAACTTCTTCTCTCTTCCATGTCTTTCCAATGCATTTATTTTTTTCAGCAAATATGGAAATAGGAAATGGGCATTGATTTTATAAAACTATCTCCAACACTAGGTTAAAAATATAAGCCATCTTAAGAATGGGCAATCCTTACTTGAGTGTCATTGCCCACCAGAAATTTAGCAACAAAGAGCATAGGTTGATACAATTCTGTTATTGTTGTTATTATTGTTATTGTTGTTTTTATAGAATTATAAAGTTTTTGACATCAAGGACTATGTTACTTTTAGTTTGCTCTTGTTTTGTTTGCATTATCCAAACATAATAATAGCACTTTGTCCTAAGCAGGAGCCTAATAAATATTCATAGGATCATAGATTTAGAGTCGGATAGCTCATTAGAAGTCATCTTCTTGAAATCCTTAACTTTATTGAAGACAAAATTAATGTAAAAATGTGAGGAAAATTAAGTGGCACCCCATGTTACAAAACATTTAAATGGCTGTACTTTAATTTGAATTAAGGACTTTTATTGTTCAGTTTTTCTTGGCAAATATACTAGAGGAGTTTACCATTTCCTTCTCCAGCTCATTTTACAGGTGGAGAAACTGAGGCAGACAGTTAAGTGACTTGCCCAGGGATACACAGCTAGTAAGTATCAGAGGCCATACTTGAACCCAGGCCATCCTAATACTTTTATCTACTATATCACCTAGGTAATCTGAATTAAGGACTTCTAATTCCAAATCTAGCACTTGTTTCACAATAAGTTGGACACAATGATAGAAACAACACTATATTACATTTGGATTATCTTGCTAACAGGGGTTAGCAAAAGTCCTGTGCCAAATCTGGGAATGCCCTCTCCAAGCTTTTAGTCAGTGGGCCCTACAAAAGCTGAAGTGGGCTGAATTTGGCTTACAGCTCTCTGCAAAAGAAAAAGTTCTGTGGACTTAAATCTTCCCCTTCCTTGTGTTTTCTTCCCTTAAGACATTATTAAAATACTTTGGTTAGTTATTGCCCATCATTCTCAAAGAAATAAAAATGACATCATTGTTGGAATCAAGTTACAGTATGTCTGACTGGGGCTGATCAGATCAATATGAATTCAGAAGACTGCCAAAGGTCAAACACAAATAGTTTCTATAAAGTGTTGGGGTGACTTCTCTAATTTTGCACATCTCTCATTTCTTCTGAGTTAATTCAATTCTGTTTTGCTCATAGAACACATCACCTTCTCTGATGAGGGCATACCATGCTGAGAGGTCCTGTACCAGTGTCTCCTATGGCATACAATCAATTCTAAAGTTCTTGAGACCTTGACAGTGTCCTTTTATTGTTTTTTCTGACCACCTTGTGAGCACTTGCCTTGTGTGAATTCTCCATAAAATAATCTTTTTGGCAAATGTACATTTGCATTCAAACAATATGGCCAGGCCACACTGTGAGCTCTTTTGAATGCTTGTCAGTTTAATTTGAAAAAGAATCTTGGTGTCTTCTATCTTATCTGCCAGGTGATCTTCAGGATCTTCCTAAGACAATTCAAATGGAAGCAATTCATTTTCCTGGCATAATGTTATCCAAATATCTCAGGAATACAACAATGAGTTCAGCACAATGGTCCTGTAAACATTCAATTTGGTAGTCAATCTAACACCTCTCCTCACCCATACTTTCCCTGGAGCCTCCCAAACACTGAATTGGCTTTGGCAATGCATGTGTCAACCTCATTATCAATGTGTACATCCCTAGAAAGTATACTGCAAAGGTAAGTGAACGTATCCACAGCATTCCTACATATGGATGGTGTGGTGCTGGCTGATGGAGTTCCAGGGAGGAAAGAAAAGGAGGAAGGAAGGAAAGAAGGAAGGAAGGAAAGAAGGAAGGAAGGGAGAGAGAGAGGGAGGGAGGGAAGGAGAAAGGAAGGAAGGAAGGAAGGAAGGAAGGAAGGAAGGAAGGAAGGAAGGAAGGAAGGAAGGAAGGAAGGAAGGAAGGAAGGAAGGAATCCAGGCTATACAAGTTTCTAGCTGTAAAATGGAAATGATTTCATAAAATGTTCAATTTCACATTTAGTGATATTTTCTTTTCCTTGCACATCCTGCATATTAATTTAATCAAGAGTAATATATGTCTGTGTTTTCATCTATGGGAAAGGGAGATCATGCTGGGATAGCCTTAATGGGAAAAAGTCTAAGTTCATCTCATCATAGAATTTTCTGCAAAGAATCAATTCTTAAGAAGGTTACTCCAATTCTGAACATTTCTTCAATTCACCTGACCAATCTTCTAATCTTCGAAGGTATAGATCTAACAGTCTTAGAGGACTTTTGTGTACCCCACTCTCCTTTTTTTTTCATTTTTACTCCTTTTCTGTTTATATATCTTAATGATAAAACCTGCAAACTAAACTTTCTCTTCCAACAAAAATTATCCTAAATTTATTTTTAATATATAAAGTAATGGTTCTCTTAGTGCTATTTTTGCACATGGCCTCAGTCAAACTGAAACCTGTTGAAGACTTTAGCTTAAAAGTCCAAAGTCTCACATTTCATCCAGGGCCATCTCCAGTTGTCTTGATCTATATCTTGCTACTGGACTCAGATGGTTCTGGAGGGCAAAGTGAGGCAGGTGACCTTGCACAGCTCTCCTTCACTTAAATCCAATTTACTTACATGTTATGAGTCACCTCCCTAAAGTCATAGTCCTTTTTGAGAAGGAAGAACAAACAATAATAACAGCACAAAGTATAGCTGTAATGGCTGCATCTGGGTTTGGAGTCTGTGCTTGAGCAAGCTACCAGCTTAAGAAATGGAATGCTCAGGTAGGACCTTCCCATTCCTGTGCCCTTTTTAGTCACCATGCATGTATGTGTATGGGACCAGATTTTCTTTTTCTCTGCTTCCTGGTATTTCTGTCTAAAGATATAATTAATTTCCATCTTAAATCCATTCCTAACTTGGCTCAAGTTCACCTCCATTTCACAAGATCCTAATAATTGTTCCCCCCATTATTTTAAGCATGACCCCAGAATACTATTTAATGAACATATCCATTAAATGCATTTACTGGAGTAAATTAGAGAAAAACACAGATAAGAACATTCTGAAGTAGCAAAAGTAGCATCAGTTGATTTTGTCCCATTCTCATTGTGTTCTGTCTCTCAATATTGAGGCAAAGACAATTACCTGAATCTGAAATCTGAAGCGGCCTGGAAGAGTCATTCCTACACATTTAACTTGGTCTCAAAGGTCAAAGCATCAGGGTATCCAGGACAAGAAAGTCAAACTACCTACCTTTTCTCCCTCCCCCCCACCCCCAATTCTTCTGATGTTCCTTGGAGAATCTCCTCAAACTTACAGCTACTCTAGGTAAAACTTATGTTTAATGCCTTTATTGGAGTGGTTAAGTTTCCCTTTCATTATCTATTAAACAAGATGTTATACTACTCTTCAAAAGCTCAGTGCCAAATCAGACAGGTTTCTTCTCTTTACTCCTTCCCCCAGCCAAGCATGAAAGAACAAGTAAAGAGAGAAAAAGGCCAAACCTGACTCACCTTTAAAAATTTCTTTTAGGAATGCAATTTTTTTAGAATTTTCTCATGCCCCTCCCCCTTTTTATGGTTTGTCTTCTTTGAAGCTTTTCAGTTCTTTGCTTACTGTCTCTTAGGGATTTAGAAATAGTGTAGAAGAAATCCCAACTATATCATGGGAATTAGGAGCAAGACAACCCCATGATCTGGAAAATTCGTATAAATTTTTTTGGCTTTCTCTTTATACAAGGGAAAAAGTTTGAATTATGGTATTAAAAGATAAAATATATTGACATTAAACAATACAAAACATATATTTTATGCATTTCTGAATTTCCAATTTTTTTGCTATCTTCTGGCCTTTGTGTATTTTCTGTGGCTTTGGCAAAACTCCCCTAAAATTCCTATTTAATTTCATATGCCAACCTGCCATATATTGAAATTGCAATGGGTGAAGACTCAGCGTAGAAAGGATAATTGTACAACCAACTCCATTACAGGAATGTAATGTATTCCTGTAATATATTAGCTATTCTAGAAAGTATAACAGATGAAAATGGGAGTTATGGTACCTTGTGAATTCAGGAGGTCAGAAGCTCCTAAGGTTTTCACTCAGTACCTCCAAACATAACTACAATACTTTTTGGAGAAGATGACTATTCAGGCAGAAAAGTCCAATCCCTAATATATAGCTTGCCAGAAGAGACAATTTGAAAATCTTAGAAAATGTTTCATATTATGATGTTGTAGAGTGATGATGTATAAAAATGGTTTTAAGTTATTGATTCATGTTCTAGATTCCAAGTTCTAAGAAAATGTCAAACAGTATTTTTTAGGTCTCTTCCCTTGTTAATTGTTAAAACCCCTTTCCTTGCTAAGTAAAATCTAACTATATGCTCTCCCGAATCTATTTTGTATTTACAACACCTGGTGTCTATTTTACCTCTTCATTTGCCTATAACCTCTTCTCATAATAAAAGAATCTTTTGGCAAAAAGAATGCCATTTGGAATCTTCACATGTGCCTTGTGCTTTGCATCTTATTCCCTGTATTTTGAACTGGAATTGCTACCCCAACCTCATCATTTGATGTCGACCTCATCACTTAATATATAAGGACTTATAAATATTTATAGATACTTAATTACTAATTAAGACATTATTAAAGAATTTTTAACTAAGAACTATTGAGCTAGATAATCTTAAAAGTCCTTTCAGGTTCCTCATTCAATGTTCCTGTGAACTTCCCCTTCTATCCTAATTAGAATCTACCTTCTAGCCATATCCTACTTTTCTCCTACCTTTATCCTACCTTTGGCCCTAGCCAAAGTGAGCTACTCTTTCCTGTCAGCCCTTTTCAGCCATTGTACTCTTAATGTCTCAAATTGTTCCCTATGACTGGAATGCCTTCCCTTTAATGCATCATTCAAGTACTGCCTTCTCCAGGAAATCTCAAATAATCTCTCCTTCTTACCCTGGAAGTTGCATAGCACAAACATAGGTATTCATTTGTGGTCTAGGTTCCCACTTATATCCAAAGCCAGCCAATGAGTATCTAAAGCTTGAATTCCCTACTCCACTCATCATTGAATACACATGAATGTTTATTAAATAGTATCTCTTGATGCACAGCTAGATGGTGCAGTGGATAGAGCATCAGTTCTAGAGTCAGGAAACTTCATCTTCCTGAGTTCAAATTAGATCTCATTTGCTAGCTGTGTGATCTGGGTCAAATCATTTAATCCTGCTTGCCTCAGTTTCTCATCTGTAAAATGAGCAGGAGAAGAAAATGGCAAATCACTTCAGTGTCTTAGCAAAGAAAATCCCAAATGGGTCTTAAAGAGTCAGACAACTAAAACAAATGAACAATAACAATAAATCACACGGTATTATACTTACTCTGTGTAGTCTACTGGCCCAAGAAAATAGATTACTCTTTCTTCTTTCTTATTCCACAATGTCCCACTCTCAAAGTTAGATGAAGGTATGTATACATCGATTTACCAGGTAAGCCAAAGTTAAAAAAAAAAAAAAAAAAAAGTTTAAATTGTGTTTGAATTGATACAGCTTTCTTGTCAATTAACTAAATTAAAAAAAAAAAAAAAAAAAAAAACTTTAAAACTTAGCAACTACTAGAGGAAGTTACCTGGGTAGTTCACAGAGGCCCCAGGCAAATTCCTGACCAATGTAAACAGCAAATCCTAATCTTTGACTACTATTACTGGTCCAGAGACAGGTTCTGGGTCTCCCTGGGAAGGTATGCAACCTACCCTCCTGAGGCCCGCCCTTCTGGGCCAAAACTGAGAATGCTGAACAAACACTCTTGTGAAAGGCCAAGAATTTCTTGGTGGCTATGCCAGGTATTTGGCAGTAAACTTCTCCCCTTCAGGGTGTGGTGCTGAGAATGAGTTCCTCCACTGGGGGAGCCTCTAAGGGAGAACTGTCACAAACTGTGAGGAACTCAGATTTGCGTGAAAATACTTCAGGGACATTTCCTGTTCCAGTCACTCTCAGGGCATTCTCTCTATAAGTTCCATTTCTTTGCCAGGTTTTCACCTCAAATTAAAAATTTCCTTTATCTAAGGGCCTTTTTCATTTTAATTATTCTGTTCTGAAGAAATAATCGGTTAGTTCCTGACCATTTGAAGTAGTGTTCTATATTTTAAAAACTCTGTTGAGATCTGACCTCGAGATACTAGCTGTGAGACCCAGGGGATATCATTTCGCCTTAATTTCTCTACCTGTAAAATGAGTTGGAAAAGGAAATGACTAATCACTTCAGTTTCTTTGCCAAGAAAAACCCCAAAAGGGGCCACAAAGTTAGACATCTTTGTAGTTTATCCTTTGTTCTTGGACAGAACAAATGACATCAGAAGGGTGATGTCTTGGCTAGCAAATGAATGGGATTTAAAGGAGCAAATGTCATCAGCATCACTCTCTCTTCCAGAGCCATGGAATCCAGGAGGAAGACACACGTCAAGATGACTGGTGATGCCCCAGAGCCAATGTGGGACCAGGATCTTTTCAAGCTAAGGTCTTTCCTAGGTTTCAGTTTGTCTGAGGCAAGGCTCATTCAATAATTAAAGACTACATGGGGCAGCTAGGTGGCGCAATGGATAGAGCACCAACCCTGAAGTCAGGGGGACCAGAGTTCAAATCGGGTTCCAGACACTTCACGCATCCAAGCTGTGCTCCTGGACAAGTCACTTAACCCCAATTGCCTCAGGGGAAATAAAAAAGACTACTACATAAGATTTGAGGCCAAAAATGGCCTAGTTTACCTTCATTTAAATAAATAACTCAGCAATAATGACAAATTAAGGAGGTAGGGTAATCTATGAGGTAGACCCCAAGTCATAATGGAAATTATTGTTGGATTTATAGTTATAAACACCTGGGTTCAAATCCTGCTTTAGATACTTAATAGCTGGGTGATTACAAAAAATAATGAAATAGTTGATATTTTACCTAGTATCCACTTTTAGGTCAAGGATATTACCCTAATTTCGCACACAGGAGAAAACTAAGTTGAGAGAGAATTTGGCCTCAATCATGTTGAATTATCAGGGCCACTATTTTATCCTTGATGTCAGTTTGTTTCTTTGAGTCAATCAACCTCTCAGAGTCTAAGTCTTCTAATGAAAACTTTATAAAATGAGGATGACAAATATTGTTAAGAACAAATGGACACAAAATATTTTGAAATTTTCTTTGCTGGGGGCAGAACAAAGAGAGCAGAGTAAAGGCAGGGATTCACCTGAATTGTCCCCACAAGTCCCTTCAAATATTTTCAAATAATGACTTTAAACAAATTTTAGAGTACTAGAACCCACAAAAATTTGGAGTGAAACAATTTTCCACCAAACACAGCTTAGAAGGTTAGCAGGAAAGGTATGTTGCTCCAGGGTGAGACTGGAGTGCAATCTCAGTGCAACCCTCTGCAGCATATCCCTGGTCCCAGCAAACCAGGGGCAGACCATGAGGGGCTTCTGATGGCAGCAGTGGTGCATTCTAGACTTCTTAACATACAGACAACTTGGACAAGACAACTTGGAAGATCAACAGGAAAGGTCTGTTGCACTAAGGTATGAGGGGAGCCCCAACAAATTGGGAGTAGGGTTTGGGAGTCACTGAATTAGTAACAATGGCAGTGGCAGCAACAGCAGTAGTGGCAGCTGTGATAGGAGCTTGCAGAGGTCTCAGCCCACAGACAGTAAGGTGGTTGAATAACTAGTCAGAAGGAGATTACAGAAGTCTCCTTTATAGCACTGAGATAGGACTCTGTTGCTTTGGCTATACTCAGATCAGGGTGCAGCACTAGCTTACAGTCCCAGAGCAGGGAGGAGCACTAGCACACTAGAACTTACAGCCAGAGTGGAGCCAGGACCTTCCTCACAGTTCCAGGGCAGGAAAGATTACTTGTGGTCACATGTGCATGTATTCCAAAAGAGATTCTCTCCTCCCTCCTTACCCCCCTCCCCAGGCAATTGGGGTTGAGTGACTTGTCCAAAGTCACACAGCTAGGAAATGTTAAATGCCCTAAGGCCAGTTTTGAACTCAGGTTGTTGTGCCACAGTTCTCTTTTAATGTCCTGACCCATTTTCCCTAATTGTCTTATTTAGTTACTCTGCCTCAGGTTATAACCATTCCCTCTTAATGTTTGATAGGATAAAGGTCTTACATCTTAGACCTTAGGCTATTTTTATTCCCTCTTAATGTTTAATGGGATAAAGGTATTTATCCATTTTAGACATCATTAGCATATCAGGAGCCTCTCCATTACCTTTCTCTATTATGTCATCCTAGGTTCCTCCCCCATTATGTCATCGGTCTTGTAACCCTATAAAAGAATCTTGTATCAGACATTCAAGGCTGGATTCTTTGAGATGATAGTCTCATTCAGCCCTGGGACCAAATATGGATTCATTTGGTCCCAGGAAATCTCTCCATTTAATAAATTATTAAATATTCTGATCTCTATCTTGCTTAGTTTCTCCAGCATTACAAGGTCCTCCTGACTTTAGGGCTAGTGCTCTATCCACTATGCAATTAGATACACAATAAGTATACATGACCAAAACGTTATTTTGCTGTACAAAAAGAATCAGACTCTGAAATATTGTACAATTAGCTTGTGAAGGAAATCAAAAATGCAGGTGTGCATAAATATAGGGATTGGGAATTCAATGTAATGGTTTTTAGTCATCTCCCAGAGTTCTTTCTCTGGGCGTAGCTGGTTCAGTTCAATACTGCTCCATTGGAAATGATTTGGTTGATCTCGTTGCTGAGGATGGCCTGGTCCATCAGAACTGGTCATCATATAGTATTGTTGTTGAAGTATATAATGATCACACAAATATTTTTAGCAGCTCTTTTCTCAAGGCAAGGAATTGGAAACTGAGGGGATACCCATCAATTTGGAAATGACTGAATAGATTGTGTTATGTGATTATAGTGGAATACAATTGTTCTATAAGAAATGATGAGCAGAATGCTTTCAGAAAAATTGGGAAAGTCCTGCATGAGCTCATGCAAAGTGAAAGATACTATGCAAAAAAGTGAGAGCAAAGCTGTGGGATGATCAGATGTGAATGACTTAGATATTCTCAGTCTCACAATGATCTGTGACTATTCTGAAGGACTTAATCATAAAAATAAAAAAAAAAATACTACCCATATGCAGAGAAAGAAATGATTGTGTCTGAATATAGGATGAAGCATGCTTTTGTAATACCAGAGAAACTGAGGCAAGGTAGAGAGTAGAGAGTATATAATATTTTATTTGAAAGGGACAGATTTGCTGGGACCAAATGGATCCATGGTTTGGTCCCAGGGCTGAATGAGACTATTGTCTCCAAGAATCCAGCAAATAATCTGAGTTCTCAATGACATATATACACATGCCTCAGACACAGGAGGTAGCTCAAGGCAGGGGCGGAATCAGGGTGCTGAGAGCAAGACTCTGACAGGGTGGGGTGACCCACTGGAGATGGGGATTATGTAATGGGGAGAGGCACCATAGATGGAGAGAGGCATCTTGATAAGACAGTATCTGATATTCTGATAGCTTGGGGTGGGGAGAAGCATTCTGATATCCTAAAATATAGGATCTTTTATCCTATCAAATATTCTGATTAAGAGGGAAGGGTTGTTTTGCAGGATTGAGCTGAATAATTATAAGCAGGCAAAACAGTTAGGGAAACTGAGTCAAGATAATTGGGGAAATTGAGTCAGGATAATAAAAGAGAATTGTGGCATAACATTTTTTTAAAAATTACTTTATTTGTCCTGACTTTGGGGGGTAGGATGGATGAGGATCTACGTTTTCTTCTGCAAAATGACTTTTTTGGAAATGTTTTGCATAAATACATATGTGTCTTCTCCATGAGTACAGGGATGAAATGGAGAAGGAGGAAGCAAAAGAATCTGGAACTCAAAGTTTTAAAAACAAGTGTAAAAATTGTTTTACATATAACTGGGAGAAAATAATTTTTAAAATACTTCCTGTGCTGTATTAATGACAGCTGTCATTTTTAATTGAATTACTTGGGGTCAACTGAAGAGCAAGATTCAGATTTATAGTCACTTCCTAGGAATCAAATCCTGCCTTTGATATATTTTGGAAAGTCAATTAATCTTCCTAAGACTCAGTTTCATCAACTATAAAAATGATAGAATTAAGCCAAAGAGCGTCTGAGGTCCCTTCCAGTTTTAGATTTATTCTGTCATGTGCTTTTTATGTTGTATTTGTTCATCAACAACATGGTCTTGGAATGTCAAGAAAAAATTACAATATTATTGTTGTCTTACCTTACCATTTTAAAAGTATTGAGACTCACAATTAGAATTAAGCTGTAGGAGATTAGGGATAAGAAATGGAAGGACAGGGTCCTCCATCTTGGGGAATGGGGAGTGAAAAGGGTCTTTGAACATTTGTATAGTCCTTAAGGTTTAAGAGTACTTTCCTACTGATGGAGTACCTGGGTTGCTGCCAGGGTTATGGTTTTTTGCTGCAGTCCATATATTCCATCATTCCCAACAAGCCTAGATGATTTCTGTTTCCACAGCCATTAATTCTATAATGACTTAATCCTTCCAAAATAGGAAATTGCCACAAAAAGCAATGAACTTAAAATCAGAAAATCTGAATTTGAGTCTTGAGCAACAAAATTTGACAAATTCAATAAATATTTGTTTTCAACAAATTCAACAAAATTTTGGGAATTTTCTAGGGGAAATAATTATGTGCACAAATAAACATGCAACATAATACTTTGTGGTAATAGCAATGGAAAAGTACAAAGAAAATTGTCTATAAAATTTTGTAGAACAAAACACCATTTTTCTTTTGAAAGAAAAATTTAGGTAAGACTATGGAGGAGGGAGTTGGTGCCTGAGCTGGAGAAAGCAGGGAAAGATTTTAGTAGGTAAAGAGAGAAAGAGTATATTATTGGGATTTCTGGATGGGACTAAAGGAAGCAAATTACCTGCTGAAAGCAATGTGTTTAAAGATGAAATGTGACTTAAATGCAATACCAAAGGAAAAATTAAGGGCAACAAGAGAAGAGTAATAGGGCACTATGTACTCCCCAAATTAGGACAAGAACCACTACCTTCAAAATAGGAAAGCTATTTATTTAGATGTATGATCCTACCCTCAGGGGAGGTCATCCAGTCAGAAATCTAAGTTATGTCTCTGAGGTTAAATTTTCCCTATAAACATAAATGGTTCATGTGATCTGCACTCCTTTGGGTCAGTCTACCAGGATATTCTGTCTTATGGTGTCTTTCCCCTTTCCTTTTTCCCATGCCATGTGGTGTCTCTCCAAACTCCACTATGCTTCTTAACTCCATTTCTCCTCCTTAAAACTAATTAACTCTTTTGGGGTGCTAAATCTGTTTCAGGATTTAGTCTGCCAGCTAAGGGCATGTCCCAAACTCATGGGGTGTTTTCTTTTTCTAGGTTAATGGCAAGTTCCACTAGAGAACTTGCCCTTTCCATTATTAATTGTTAAAACTCCTTTCCTTGCTATGTGCTCTCCCACGCTATTTCAAATTTACCAATACAGGTGTCTATTATATCTCTTCATTTTGTCTGTAACTTTTTCTACTAAATAAACCTATCTTTAGCCAAAGAGAATGACCACTGTGAATTCTTCACCAAACCCCCATCTGGTGCCTACAAACACATCATTTCCTACATCAGCCAATATTTTGTTGTTTTTTTATTTTTTGTTGTTGTTTAGTTGTTTCAGTCACGTCAAACTCTTTGTGAGCCATTTGGGGTTTTCTTAGAAATACTAGTTATGTGACCCTGGGCAAGTCACAACCCTGTTTGATTTCCCTATTTGTGAAATGAGCTGGAGAAGGAAATGGCAAATAAATGCAGTATCTTAATCAGAGTCTTCTCCCTGTCTACCCCAGGAAACAATTCCATCAATGTTCCATTTTCTTTCTGCCAACCAAACCCACCTTTCAGGACCTCATCATATATGATGATTTCATATCATTCCATATATTATAAAGTATATTCCATAGAATACTATATATACACATAATATTGTATATGCACATGTATATGTATATATGGGCCAGTGTGTGTGTGTGTATATGTACACATACACATATGTTTAAAAAGAAGATTTATGAGGATTTAGAAAGGAATGCAATATGCAAATTAAAAAAGGCATGGCTTCATCAAGAAAAAATAATACCAGATTAACCACATTTTCTTTATTGAGAATATTACTATACCTTTCGATCACAGGAATACTATAGACATAGCGCCTATAGTTCATTATAACAGATCTATTTATTGTCAAAGTTTTTTTTAATGTGCTTTGGAATCTCAGAACTTCTTTGCTAACATTTGAGGTTTGTTTCACAGTGTTTTTGTTTCATTTTAAAAACATCTGTGGATAGTTGGAAAGATGTGGGATAGATGGTAAACAGAGTTAAGTGGATTTTGGAACCACTTAAATGGCAGGACCAAAATAATAGCCATTGATGAGTCAATGTCAACTTTAAGGGTGGCTTCTAACAAAATACCCAGTGATGCACCCTTGGTCTTAAGTCATTTGACATTGTTATTAGTGACTTAGATGAAGGCATTGATGGAATGTTTATCTAATTTCCAGATAATACACAGCCATGGGGGAGGGAGGTTAGAGGTTGGAGGACAGCTAATACATTAATTAGATAACAAATCCTTTTAACATCTCAATAGGGAGAATGATAGGGTATAATATAATAAGGTGACATGTTAGAGGAATAAAATAACAAATCCTATATTCATTTTAAAAGCAAAATTTTACAAGAGTAGGTATGACTAGAAAACAGCTTGTATAAAAAAGATCTAAGATTTTTGTGGAATATTAATTCATCATTAGTGTGTGAACTAGTAACCAAGAAGACTAAAATGATCTTAAGCTATAATAAGAGAGGTTTAATGATCAACACTAGGGAAATACTACTGACTTCCTTCCCCTCAGAATTTACTGACATTTGCTTTGTATATATCTTGTGTGTGGGAATATCTAATATTCCATTAGAAAGGAATCTCCTTAAGGGACTGCTTTTTACCTGTCTTTGTTTCCTTAGCATTTTACACAGTTTCTGTCATATAAGTCTAATAAAATTTTCTTATTTGATTACTTAGTTAGTAGGCTGATTGATAGCCAAGTCCAATGACCTTCTCTGCAATCTTTGACATTGTTACTCTTTTCTCATATTCTCTCCTCTCCAGAATTTTGTGGTACTGCTTTCTTCCGCCTTTTCTCCTACATTTCAGACTATTCTTCTTAATCTTCTTTGTTAGATCTTTATCAAGATCATGCACTTAACCATGGATTTCGGCCCTTGGTCAATTTCTCCTCACTTTATATGCTATTTCTCTTGATAATCTCATGTGCTCCTTTAGATTCATTTGTCATCTCTAGGCTAATGATTCCCTACTAATCCTTCCCTATCTTCTCTCCTAATCTCTGCTATTGCATCTTCTCTCAGAGTCTTCAACTGGATGTTCCAGAGACATCTCAAATTCAGCATATACAAAGAAAACTCCCCATCTTTCCCCCCAAAAATCTCTATACTGAATTTCCTTGTTATTGTTTTGGCTTTTCTCTTTCATGCTCAAAGAAGATCAAAATGGCATAACCACATTGAATTCCATGTATAATGCATCTGACTGTGGCTGACTAATATGAGTTTGGGCACAAATAGTCCATATGAACATTTGCATATCTCACATTTCTTTTGAATTATTGCAATTCTGTTTTGCTCATAGAAAATAGTACCTTCTTTGACATAAGCAACCATCAGGGGAAGTGCTATGCCAGTGTTTCTTTCCCATGTATCACAATTGATTCCAGAGTTCTTCATAAAAACCTTGAAAGTGCCCTTGCATTTCTTCTTTTGACCTCTGTGTGTATGTCTTGTGTGAGTTCTCTGTAAAATAATATTTTAGGTATGTTTGGCAGTTGAATAATGTAGCTAGTCCAATGGATTTGTAATCTCTACAGTAGGGTAGCTCAGAAAAGGACTTCAGTATCACATACCCAGGTGATCTTCAGAATATTCCTAAGACAACAATGGAAATGATTCAATTTCCTGGGATGGGGCTGCTAGATTGTCCAGGTTTCACAGACATACAATAAGGAGGTCAGCACGACTCCATAGATCTTCTGTTTGTTATGGTTCCATAGATGGATTGTGGTGCTGGCTGGTGGAGAGACTGGGTTTTCTTTGTTTGTTTGTTTTGTTTTTTATTTTAGTTATCAGGCCAAAATTAACACAAGAGGGCATGGCATCTCAGACTCAGAGACTGATCTATCATCTGTAAACAAAAAGTTGAGCACCAACTCTACTCTCCCCTTTGTCTTTTCAAGTTAAATAATTGTTAGTTTGGTGGTTGACCTTGCTGCCATTTTCATCCTTGTTGAAGAATAATATCACTGACAATATCAAGCTAAAAAGCATGAGAGTAAACAAATAGCCCTACTTCATCCCTGTTGAAATGGGAAAGTGGAAGAGCATTGTCCACTCTCAATGCAAGCAGGCCATCATGAAACTTGCATATCATACTGACGAACTTTTCTGAGCAACCATGATCCTTCATAAGCCCTCAAGATTGACAGTATCAAATGAGAATTAGTTATATGTTGTATTTTAAACTGATTGTGCTTTTAGTGAGTGAGTCAAGATAATGTGAGTTAATAACTTACCAGTTGTCAAAATAGAAATGACAGGAATCTTCATTTTAATGGAGATTTTTTTTTAATTTTTAAATTTCCATATGAATTTTAATCTTTAAATTTCCATATGAAAATGAGCAAAATCTGGCAAATACCCTAAAATTCATCACTGGTGATCATACTTCAGGAACACTGGCACTGGAAGAGAATGCAGACCTCTAGTATCAAATTCTAATTTATAGATTGGAAACTAAGACTATCTGGGTAAGGTTAAGTAACTTGCCTAGGGGTGACATAATCATATTTTAATTGGAGTTTTCTGATTTTTCCATTACTTTTTTAAAATTACTTTCTTGAAGATGACTGTCACATCAGGGAGATGATGCCATGACATGCAAGTGAATTGGATTTAAGGGGAGGAGGGCTGTGCAAGGTCAACTACCTCACTTTCCCCTACAGAGACATCTGGGTTTACTGGCAAGATACAGATCAGAATGACTGGAAATGATCCTGAAAGCAGTTGGTAGACTTTGGTCTTTTTTAAGCTAAGGTCTTAAACAGGTCTCGGTCTGACTGAGACCATATCCAATCAATACTACTAAATGTAGGAAAATAGTCCTTTTGGAAAAGTTCAGAGAAATGCTACCTAGGAACCCCTGGTCTGTGGTTCTAGAGGAGCAAAGAGATTAAGACCTTTCAAATTCTGATATAGCAATCAAAAGGCCAATGAAAAAGAAAACTGAAAAGTAGCATCCAAAGAGGTAGGACTGGAATGCTAATATTTAGACAGAGTCGTAGAGACCTTGAGGACCATCTTGTCCAAGTCCCTCATGTTACAGATAATGAAAAGGAGATCCAAAAACTTCTAAACACTGCTGAAAGAAATCAATAGACCGTGCTTACAAGATCTACTACAAATGTGAACTTTGTAATGTTACCTGGACAAATAGGCCTTTATAAGGAGTTTGTCAATTAGCTTAGACTATAAAAGAATATGTAGAAAAGATGAAGGCAGGAGTGTATAACCACCAAAACATGTAGAAAAATAGCATGGATGGATAAAGATGGTGTCAGGTGAAAATAAAAATGAGCTGAGGTTTGCAAAAAGTGCAAAGAAAAAAGGAATAGATCTGTTATTGAGTGGACAAAATGATAAAGATAGGGAATTAGCAGATTTTTTATAAATGTCTTCTCAGTTTAGGAGGGGAATATTCAGTCCAGAAAGGATGGAATAAATTTGGTTAAGTAAGAAGCTTAGAAAGGTGAGGAAATAGTGGGAAAGCCAATGCCTTTAAATAAGCTCAAGTTTCGTGAGTATGATGAATGCCCAGGAACATACTGGTAAATGCTTGACAACCAATTGTCCAAAAACAAAACAAAACAAAACAAAAAAACAAAAACAAATTCTTTTCTTGGCAAAGATACTGGATTTTGCCATTTTCTTCTCCAGCTCATTTTACAGACAAATAAAATTAAATGACTTGCCTAGGATCATACAACTAGGGTCTGAGAACAGATTTGGACTCAATAAGATAAGCCTTCCTACTCCAGGCCTGCTACTCTATTTACTCGGCTACCTAACTGTCCCTCTTTATGTCATTTATTCTCAACAGAGGAAATGCCTTAAAAACATTTTCATCATAGCTTTAATTTCATAGTGTTGACAAATGGTACCTTTGTGATATTTCTGATCACTGAGCCAAGTCCCTAAGCTACTAACACATTCTTTATCAAGTTGGAAAATAGAATTAAAAGAATAGTAGCCTGGGCTCTTGGCATTTGAATTCACAGTATTGTCCAGCTGGCAGTCATCACCATCAGAAAAAGCCTCAAGAATTTTCACTAATTATCAGATTGTGCCCCATCACCACTAGGAAGAGCCCAATAATTTTTAAAAGTCTTCTAATTCTATTAAGCTTGCATAGTGTCATAGAAAGAAAATAAGACAATGGCATTTGCCTTCACTAAGCTATGAGGATAAAAACTACCATGAAATTGTGTCTCTTGAGCTCATTTAAGGCTTATTCATTGGAAATCACATGGAAATCAAGTAAAATGCACTTATTTTTACTCTGAAAGACACAAACTAATACCTTTTCCTTTTAACTTTGTCAAAAATTTTCAGCTTTTTTTGATGGAAATTTAATTATGATGTACTTGGGCATGTGTGTTGAAATATTTATGGCCTCTGTTTTTCAGAAGAAGGTTTTTTTTCTGGCTTTGCAACCTTCTATTTTTCTTTGGGGAGTGGTAGAAACAAGAAATGGTTGAACTCAGAGAGAATGACTGTAAAAACACATAATGTTTTTTTTAATAAATAAATAAATAAAAACAAAATCCCACAATGTAAAATCAGAGAATTTTAGAGTTGGAAGAGATTTTAAAGATTATTTAATCCAACTTCGCAAATAAAAGAATGCTTTCAACAACATCCCTGAAAAGGTGAACCTCCAGTCACTTCTTGATACTTTAAGTGATGGAAAAATAAGGGGATCAAATCCATTTTTGAAAACCTTTTATTGTTGGAAAATTCATTTTTAGATTAAATGAAAATATGTCTCTATCATTTTCACTTTTGGTTACTTTTTGGTTACTTTTGGTTTGGTTACAGATTTGCCCTCTGAATCCATGCAGAGTAAATTTGTTCTCTCTTAGACATGGTAATCCTTCATCCAGTATTTTTGTCAGGAAAGCCCCAAATAGGGTTGCAAAGAATTAGATCTCACTGAAATAACCAAACAACAACAAACCTAGATTCAAACTTTGATTCTGTTTCTTATTACCTAGGTGATTCTGGAAAGATTACATAATTTCTCTGTGCCTCATTTACCTTCTCTAAAATGAAAATGTGGGCAAAGATCCCTGCTAGCTCTAAAATCCCATAATTCACATATCCATATCCATATATATATATATATACATATATATATATACACACTCCTAATAACCTTTTTAAAAGGGAGAGAATTGGAGATTATTTTCCCTCAGTTTCAGTGGTTCTTTTCTTTTTCTTTTCACTATTTTAACTATTATATTTACTATATGTTTTACTATTTATTTATTATTTTTACTATTATTTATTTACTAGTTTACTTTTTTAACGTTTTTACAATTTACTATATTTTTACTAATTTTTTACTATTACTATTTTTATTTATTATTTACTTTTTACTATTATTAAATTTTACTATTTAGTAAATTGTTAATTTACTAAATCAATTACTATTATTTGCTATCTCCCAGTTATAGGGGCCGACAGAAAACATGATTCATTAAACTTCACAACACATTTAAAGTATGTAAAAGGGCATTTAGGTGACAAAGTGAAAACAGCAATACCCTTGGAGTAAGGAGAACCTGAGTTCAAATCACTTTCAAATTCTGATTGCCTTGAGTAAAGATTATTATCCATATTTTACTTTTTATCAGCCAAAAAAGTGTACAAAATGGCATTTGAGGAGTAAGCTAATCACTAGCAAATAGGATAAAGAATTAAAAGTCCTAATTCCTATTTCATTTTTTTAAAGTCACAGTTTTTAAATGACGCCAAGGATAAAAGCTCAAACTCCAATAGTATACAAAAAGCTGTGAAACTGGGAATCAAATATTCTGAAACACTACCATCTTAAACTTGGGGCATTTAGTCAACCTTCATTCATTCAACTATTAGGGATTCAGAACAAATAATGAGTCAGTTTTTCAAGAGCTTCTTGTTATTCTTGTTTTTCCTTCATTCTAGAAGAGAACTGATGACATCACAAGGGTGATACCTTGACTTTCACATGAATTGTACATGAGTGAGGCAAAGATGGGCGAAGTCCATAGCCTCACTCTGTCCTCCAGAATCATTAAGTCCATTGGCAAGATAAAAGTCCACATGACTAGTGATGACCCAGGATGCAGTGGTCAATCTTGGTCTTTCTAAATTAAGGTCTTTCCCAAGTCTCAGTTTGTCTGAAACCTCACCCATTCAGTGATTAAGGGCTTATATTCCACAGGATGAATGTCCCAAAATGATACCTTTTCTGCTTGGCATGGTACTATGCCATGCCAAAATAAAGTTTGCGGTACAGTATGTGGTAAGTGATTGAAGAACAAAAATATTTGAGGTATTCAGTAAATAAAAGGTTTACTGACTGGTACTTTTGATCTTATTTTGCCAAATGTATTTCCCTTATCTCTTTCAAAGTGAGTCACCAAAATCTCTGGATATTTAAGATTGAATCATGAAATCTCAGAGCTAGAAGGGACTTAAAGGTTCATAGGAATATAAGATTTAGAAGGGGAAGGAACCTTAGAGGTCAGCTAGTCCAATGTATTGATTGACAGATAAGGAAACTGAAACATAGACAGATGAAACAAAAAGTGGCTTCCTCAGCCTAGGTGACATCTTTATTTCCCTATTTTCTCAACCCCCATATTTAAGTTATTCTTCAGTTGTCAATTCTACTCTGATAACATCTCTCCTATAAGTCTCCTTCTCTACTTCGACACTGCCACTATCTGTTACATGCCCTAATCTCCTCACACTTAGACTATTTCAATCACTTGTTGGTTTGTGTCCCAGATGTGAGTCTCTACCTACTATAGACCATCCTTCATCTAGTTATAAATATGATCTTCCCTTAAAACAAAATGACAGAATATTTAGAGTACTTTGCCAACCTTGAAGAGTTATATAAATATTACCTAGGTCTCACCTTGTCATAACCTTATTAAATAAATTCCAGTGGCTCCCTATCACCTTTAGGAGTAAATATAAAATTTATTGTTTGCTGCTCAAAGCCTTTTAAAACCTGACTTCTTCCTCCTTCTATCTTACTCCTGTCATAACATATTTCAACCACTCCATCTCCGATTATTTCCCCATACCTAGAATTCTCTCCTTTCTCATCTCTGCTTCTTAGACTCCCTGGCTTCCATCAAATCCTAGCTAAAATCCCACCTTCTACAAAAATCTTTTCCCAATCCTGGTTAATTCTAGTACCTTCTCATTTTTAATCATCTCCATTTGTTTCTATATGCTACTTTGTAGAATGTCTTCACCATTAGACTGTGAGTTTGTTGAAAGCAGGGACTATTTTGTGCCTTTCATTGTATCCCTAGAAGTTAGCATGGGGCAGAGCATGTAATAAGATCTTAATAAATGCTCATTGACACTCTCATCCAAAGACATATAAATAGGTCATAAGAAGTAGTACTGAATGAAACAGAGAAACTGAAGACTTCTCAGAATAATCACTTTTGTGAGGGATTGTGTGGTTTCTCATAAAATCACTAATTAAGGTAGACTGAAGCTACCATTAAGATTTTAATGTATGAAGTAAAATGATGGGTTTGGGGAATGAAATTCTATGTATAAATATTATGATAAAGAATTTAAAATAATTTAAAGTATTGTGACCAGCTAAGCTTGAGCAAACATTTGTAACAAATCAACCATATTGGTTTGAGTGAACATTGTAACAGACTGGAATGTAACAAACATTGTAACACTTTATAACACTTTAACTATGAATGAAAACTGTGGTAAACTGAGGACTTCTCAAATAATAAGACTCAACACCAAGGGTTTAATCATTAAGGCTCTGGGAAGAAGACCAAAGACTCTCCAAGAGAAAACATTTAAGAAATAACTGCTTAGAGAAGAATCTGACTATTTAATGGCCTGGAGATATTCAAGAAATCTACAAACTGGATAATCTCTATTTGTTGATTGAAAGAGAAACCTCTAAATTGATTATTAACCTTAGAAACAAAACAGACTCTTTCTTTTGAAACAGGTATTGCTTAACCAAGACCCTAGTGCCACAAAAAGCCCACCTATATTCCAGAGACAAATAAAGGAATAAAATCGAGTTTGCCAATGATTTTAGGAGGATTAACAGGAGATAGGTGAGCAAATAGTTTCTGTAATTTTTTTTCCCTGACCATTTAAATTCTCTCTCAGCCTTTGTGAAATCAACCTCTTCTCTCTGAGACTCCAGTGAGTGTACCATCCACTTTTCCCAAGATTTTAATAAAGCTTCTGTTCTTCACTTTGAGATATCTCTGAGTAGTAATTTTGAGTTATGTTTGCTGTCCCAGACAGCATCAATATTTGAACACAGGACCTATGATTCTAAATTCATTGCAGAATTCTATAGCCTCCTAATTTTTAAAAGCTGAAACAATCATTTTGATGTATTTTCTGTTTAAATACAAAATTAACTAATTAAAAAAAACTAAATTAAATGATTGTTTGATATATACCCATATAGAGGATCTGGTGGAGGGAATATTGTTCACAATTAAAGGTAGAGCACAACGAATAAAACAGGAGCAAATCCAAAATAAATACACACACACACACACACACCGACACACACACACACACACTTTTTTTTGAGGGTTAGTGCCAAATGGATTTTTTTAAAATGTCAAGAAAAACTTCTCACTTAAATGAACCTTTTCTCAGCTTGATTAATTCCACTTCCAACTAATCAAGAAACTTCCTTTAGCTTCTGAAATTTTAATTTTATCTCTTTATATGTTATGTGGATCAAATTTCCCTGATCAGTTGAGTCAAAAGTTACCTAAGAAAATATCATTGTATTTGCCTAAAGGCCTAGTTATATCTTTTATTTCTAAATGTGGGTCTAGAACTTCTGAAGGATACTCATCCAATTCTTGTAAGGACTGAAAATCAAGAATCAGAAGATAGATTTTAAATCTAAAAAATCCTGAGGTTGGACTAGAGTGAAGGAAAATCAAGTATTTTCCTTCTAGTCTGTCTGGTAACCAATGCCTTTTGAAGAAGAAATAGGAGCAATAATTGACCTGCCACATTAGAGATTCTGACAAGAGACATGTCATGATAGGAATTTGTCCAATTTGCTACATGGAAGTCACAGAATATGCAAAAGACCTTGTCTTACAGAAAGGTCAAGGTATGCTATAGCCAAGGATGGGCTGGAGCCAGCAGGAGCTGATTTGCCAGAACTGATTGTTAAATTTTCAGGTTTAGCATTTATACCTCCAGAATCAGCAAATGTGACAAATCAAAGTGTGAGTTATTGTATTTGTCTAGACTTTGAAAAATTATCTAGAAAATGTTAATAATGCAGATTATACAAAGGACAGATAAAGAAAGATGCTATCTCTATCTAGAGAAAGAACTGATCAATAGAAGTATAGATAGAATGATTTTTACATATATATAGCTATGTATATATACATGTATGTATATTTGTGTCTATGTATACATATGCATAGATATAGCGATAGATATATAGATGGTATATACATAAAGAGAGATTTATGTTTAATGATAGCCATCTCTAGCACAGGGGAAGGGAAGAAAAAAATATTTCCACAACTTTATTATTTATTTTAAAGCAATAGCAAGTTGTACATAATAGATTTGCAAGCTTCATGAACAATGACCTTTTTAAAATTGTTATGGAAATGTTTGATTTATTCCATAAATTAAAAATAAAGTAGATTAAATTTTAAAATATGTCATGGGATATATTTCTAGCACCTCATCCCAGCTATATCTTCACTTAACATTGTTTTTGCTTATCCTTCATTCTGGTAGAGGACTAATAATATGAGGAAGGTGATATCTTGACTGACAAGTGAACTGGATTCAAGCAAGGCAGGAATATGCAAAGTCATCAGCCTTATTCTCTCCTCTAAGGCTATCTGAATCTTGTAGCAAGGAAGTTAGGTGTCTCAGTGGATAGAATACTGGGTCTGGAGTCAGATAGATTTGAATTCAAATCCAGCCTCACACACTTAGTAACTATAGGGTCCTGGGAAAATCATTTAGTTTCTGTTTGCCTTAATCCACTGGAGAAGGAAATGGCAAACTATTCCAGTATCTTTGCCAAGAAAATGCCATGGACAGTATTGATGCAATATGGTTCATGAGGTCATGAAGAGTCAGACCAGGACTAAACAACAATAATGCTTCACTTGGCATAATGCTGGATGGAAAGAATTCACTAATAACTAGAGACAAGGTGTGATATCTAGGTTTGTCTTTGGTTATCAACAATGAGAAGTATATATTTTACTTTCCCCAAGCCCCTAACTCTACCACATATACTTTATTCTCAAAAAATTATTTCAACTTCTTCCTTCCCAAGATGACTGAGTACATTTCCAAGTGCATTCCCTCCTATAAGCCTTTACACTTTACTGTATTTGTTCATCCCATCTTCTCTTTTCCTCCTGCCTCAAGGAAAAAGGTAGCTTTATTTTTTTGCCAATGGTAGTATCTCCATTTTTGTTGCTAACATCACACTCTCTCCTTTTTCCATGAGCTTCTTTCTCTCTACTTGCCAAAAAGTCCAGATATCTTTTATCCTTAAAGAAAAGCTACATTTGAACCTGCCTCATTTCCAGTACCAAATTTCTAGAGAGTAAAGTTCCTATTTGTAATTTTCTCTAATTCTCCATGATTCATTCCTGAATCCCATACAATCTGGTTTCTGTACTCCCCCTCCCAAAATCTCTACTGAAATGCCTGAACTTAGTTTTAGTTAATGTGTACATAGTTCTGATTTTGCTGATCTCATTTTCCTTGATCTTTTATCCCCCCGTGATGCAATTGGGGTTAAGTGACTTGCCCAGGGTCATACAACTAGGAAGTTTTAAGTGTCTGAAGCCAAATTTGAACTCAGGTCTGCTTAACCTCAGGGCTGCTGCTGTATCCATTACACCACCTAGCTGCCCCTATTATTTTTCTTAATACTTTATCTTCCATTGGACTGCTATATCCATTTTATTTTTCTCCTATCTCTCTGACTTCTTTCTTTTTTTTCCTGCTGACTCCTCTTATTCCTCCAGATACCTTAAAGTCCACATTTCTCAAGGTTTTATCCATACCATTCCTCTGCTCTATAGGGTCTCCAATAACCCTTTAGTCTACTTCTAGTCATTCAACTATCATATTTACATAATATTTCCTAAATTCATATTTTCATCCCTAACTTCATTCCTGAAGAGAAGTTCTAAATGGATTATAATTACATGACTGTTGTATAATAAAAAAGATTTCTGGATTTGTAGTCAATGGGCTTGAGTTTAAAGAAAAAGTATGAAAGAACTATTTCATTGCACATAGGGCAAGTCATTTATTCCTAAATAGAAAGTAATGATAACTATAAAAGAATTATCATATACACCAATATAATATTTTAAACAAGATTTGGAAACTCATCAGAAACTCAATTTTTAACTACTAGTACAACTGTCTGGGAGGTTAACATTCAGCCTCATATAACATATGCACTAACACATAACATAACACAGCCACTACATTTACCTTTTCTTTGTCGTCTGAAAGCTATAAGTGAAACTTTGTTAGTGAAGTAGCTGAACTAGAATATTCACAGATGCTTCCCCTGCATCCAACCATTGCCACTTGCAGGGACACCTCTGCTAACACCATGATGGAATGTGGAGGCCATCATTACAATCACCATTATTCAGACCTTTTGAAACACAGAAATTCACCTGCTTTAAAAAAAAAAAAAAGGAAAGGGAAACAACAACAACAACAACAAAAATACTGGATTGACAGAATATGTACTCAATGGATTCTGCCCTCCTCCAAACAAATTTTCAAGAATAGTGCACATACTTTGAAGATGGAAATGATGAGAGTCAGAAGGACAAGCCAATCTTTTTTAATTTTAATTGAGTTCTTCAGTGAAGAGTCATATATGACTGGAATTTGGTCCCTCTAAGTATTTACATATATTCACTTCCACAAAAATGAATGGCAGTGATTTGGAATATTCCATTCTGTACCAGGAACAGGGAAGGTCAGTTAGCACTATTTCTCTTGTTGGAATTGGGATGTTCCCCCCTTGTTTCCCATTAAAATCTGTTCTATCATTCACCATTCAATACCCAGCTCAAATATCATTTATTCCATAAAAGTACTATTTTGATCCATCTGTCCTTTGACTTTTTATAGCACTTTATATTTATCTTCAGTTATTTCTTACTCAAGATGTGTCTTTATCTTTGTACCTGCTCTAGTGTCTAGCATACTACTTTGCCTTTAGCTCAACAAATGTTTGTGGATTCAAGTGTTGACATCCACCCTGCATTGCCCAGATGTGGCAAAAATAAGCGAATAGGAAAATGTCATGGTCTGCTGGGCAGAAATGAAACAAATAATCCTTTAAACTGTTAAGTGGATGTTTTCCTCTTTTTATTTCATCCATTCATTTGTCAAAGATGGCAAAAGTGAAATGTTTAAAAATAGATTTATAAATAAAAAGTTATAGTTTTAAAAGAAATGTACTTTATCAAATTTGAATTATTCCTATATAAGATTCATGCAATTTTCACTTTTGAGCACTAGAGGGAAACAAAGTTGGAAATATAGTTAAAATCAATACCAAAAACTATTACTAATTTCTTTCCATCGTGACATTTTTTAGAAGCTTTTAAAATTTTTTCCTGTGAGATGTTTACATTAGCAGTATGGCATGATTTTGAAACAAAATACTTTAATCCTGCTTTCTCAGCACAAAACTACTCTTAAAATTATTTCTTTTAGAAGATAGTCCAACAGTCAATTAGGCTTGGGTGGGATCTCAATTATGGAAGTCCAGTATTCAGAACCTATTAAGTTCATTTCAAGAGATTTCATTCCCACCCACATTTGAACAGTCATTAAGAAAAGAAGACAGCAATCCATTTCTGATTTGAAGCTCTTTTCTAGTCATTATTGTTCAGTTTCAATTATGTCCAACTTTTTGTGACCCTAATTGGATTTTTTTTGTTTGGGTTTTTTTGGCAAAGATATTGGAGTGGTTTGCCATTTCCTCTTACAAATCATTTTAGGAAGGTTTAAAAAGCAAGTGATTTAATTCATAGACACAGATTTAGTTCCATCTTCCTAGCTTCCAATAGATTGTCAGAAATAATAATTAGGTAGAATTTGTTGTTTATTTTTAATAAAAATTTTAGAAATATATTTATTTAGTATACATTATACATTTGATAATATATATGAGAAAGAGAAAGACAAAGTGAGAACAAGGCAGTAGCTAGACAGCCAACCTTGGAGTGAAAAAGAGCTGAGGTTCAAGGCCTGATTCATACTGTCAATTTAATAAGATCACTTACCTTTGAGTTCCAGGCAGGTTTTTTTTTTAATTAAAGGTTTTTAATTTTCAAAAGATAGGCATAGATAATTTTTCAACATTAACCCTTGCAAAACCTTGTAATTTCCCCCCTCACCCTACCCTTCCCCTAGATAGCAAATAATACATTATATATTAAATATGGTTAAAAAAATGCATTAAATCCAATATATGCATATATATTTATATAATTATCTTCCTGCACAAGAAAATTCAAATCAAAAAGGAAAAAATGAGAAAGAAAATAAAATGCAAGCAAACAACAACAAAAAGAGTGAAAATCCTATGTTGAGGTCCATACTCAGTTCCTACAGTCCTCTCTCTGGGTGCAGATGGCTCTCTTCATCACAAGGTCATTGGTACAGGTTTAAATCATCTCATTGTTGAAAAGAGCCACATCCATCAGAATTGATCTTCATGCAATCTTGTTGTTGCCGTATACAATGATCTCCTGGTTCTGCTCATTTTACTTAGCAACAGGTCATATAAGTCTCTCCAGGCCTCTCTGAAATCATCCTGCTAATCTTTTTTACAGAACAATAATATTCCATAACATTCATATACCATAATTTATTCAATCATTTTCCAACTGATGGGCATCCACTCAGTTTCCAGTTTCTTGTCATTACAAAAAGGGCTGCTGTATTTCCCACATCCCTTCCAACATTCATCATTATCTTTTCCTATCATTTTAGCCAATCTGAGAGGTTTGTACTGATACCTCAGAGTTGTCTTAATTTCCATTTCTCTGATCAATAGTGATTTAGTGCATTTTTTCATAAGATTAGAAATAGTTTTAATTTCTTTGTCTGAAAATTGTCTGTTCATATCCTTTGACCATTTATCAATTGGAGAATGGCTTGAATTCTTATAAATTTGAGTCAATTCTCTATATATTTTAGAAATGAGGTCTTTATCAGAACTTTTGAATGTAAAAATGTTTTCCCAAGTTATTGCTTCTCTTCTATAATCCTGTCTGCATTAGTTTTGTTTGTACAAAACCTTTTTAACTTGATGTAATCAAAATTGTCTATTCTTTTGTTCAATAATGATTTCCAGTTCTTTGGTAACAAATTCCTTCTTTCCTCACAGATCTGAGAGGTAGACTGTCCTTTGTTCTTCTATTTTATTTATATCATTCTTTATGTCTAGATCATGAACCCATTTTTGACCTTATCCTGATATACAGTGTTAGGTGTGGGTCAATGCCTAGTTTTTGCCATACTAGTTTCCAATTTTTCCAGCAGTTTTTGTCAAAATTCTTATCCCAAAAGCTGGGGTCTTTGAGTTTGTCAAATACTAGATTGCTATAGTTTTTGACTATTTTGTAACCTATTCCCTATTCCTATTCCCTAACCCTATTCCACTGATCGACTACTCTATTTCTTAGCCAGTACCAAATTGTTTTGATGACTGCTGTTTTGTAATATAGTTTTAGATCTGGAACAGCATTTGCATTTTTTTCATTAATTCCCTTGAAATTCTTGATCAGTTGTTCTTCCAGATGAACTTTGTTATAATTTTTTCTTGAGCTGCAACATAATTTCTTGGGAGTTTGATTGGTATGGCACAGAAAAAAGTAGATTAATTTAGGAAGTATTGTCATTTTTATTATATTAGCTTGGCCTACCCATGAGGACTTGATATTTTTCCAATTGATTAGATCTGACTTTATTTGTGTGGAAAATTTTGTAGTTGTGTTCATATAGTTCCTGACTTTGTCTTGGCAGGTAGACTCCCAAATATTTTATATTATCAACAGTTATTTTAAATGGAATTTCTCTTTGTATCTCTTCCTGTTGGACTTTGTTATTAATATATAAAAATCCTGATGATTTATGTGGATGCATTTTGTATCCTGCAACTTTGCCAAAATTGTGAATTGTTTCTAATGGTTTTTTAGTTGGTTCTATAGGGTTCTCTAAGTATACCATCATATCATCTGCAAAGAATGATAATTTGGTTTCCTCCTTACCTACTCCAATTCATTTAATTGCTTTTTCTTCTTTTATTCAGGCAGTTCTTTTAAAACCATATTTTTTATTTTTTTATTATAGCTTTTTATTTACAAGTTATATGCATAGGTAATTTTACAACATTGACAATTGCCAAACCTTTTGTACCAATTTTTCCCCTCCTTCCCCCCATCCCCTCCCCCTGATGACAGGTTGACCAATATATGTTAAATATGTTAAAGTATAAATTAAATACAATATAAGTATATATGTCCTAACAATTATTTTGTTGTACAAAAAGAATTGGACTTTGAAATAGTGTACTATTAGCCTGTGAAGGAAGTCAAAAATGCAGGCGGACAAAAATATAGGGATTGGGAATTCTATGTAATGGTTCATAGTCATCTCCCAGAATTCTTTGGCTGGGTATAGCTGGTTCAATTCATTACTGCTCTTTTGGAACTGATTTGGTTCATCTCATTGCTGGAGATGGCCACATCCATCAGAATTGATCATTATATAGTACTGTTGTTGAAGTATATAATGATCTCCTGGTCCTGCTCATTTCACTCAGCATCAGTTCATGTAAGTCTCTCCAGGCCTTTCTGAAATCATCCTGCTGAAAACCATATTTTTTAGAAGTGATGTCCTGCTTTTACATATTGCCTGAAGTTCCTCACTGCCCCTATGTTGGTGAAATGGAAAGTTTGGTAAAAAAAAAAAAAAAATTTAATATTCTCATCACTGTAACTAAGAAAGTCAATTCATGGATCTTCAATGACCTGCCACAAGGGACAAACATATTAATAGGAATGGGGATAGAAAGCTTCATCTTCCTGTTAATTAAATAATATTGAGAGATAATAGATTGGTAATTTTCATGATTTTAAATAACTTCCATATGAGATAAATGTAAGTCCTTTTGGTAATGAAATAACTATAGAATCTCTTGAATCAAAGATTAAAAGTTCCCCAGATATCATCTAAAAAGAAATAGAATCATATCCAGTCTCATCCAATCATACTTCAAAGCACTTAGCCTTCCCCGTATATTAGTCCTGCTGTGATAAAGACATATGGGTGTACAAAGAGTTTTGAATCTAAATTCTCATCCTTTCTTCTACCCTTCCCCCACCCCTTGATTAGGCAAGCAATATATCAATTATACATGTCAAATCATCAAAACATATTTCCATTTTAGCCATGTTGCAAAATAAAACTACTTGTCTCAGTTTTTAAAATCTATATAATAGGCCTTGCTTCACAGACTGCTTCCCACTATGTTCACTATAAGGCTAAAGCTAGAACCAACGACTACTGATTGATTCATAATTAGAGGAAAAGGATTAGAGAAATTGGAAGTTTTTTAATAGGATGATGAACACAAGAACAAGAAGATGAGTCACATTTATTTCATAATCCTAAATTTAAATAAATATTCACTCATATACATTTATATAAATGTAAAAATCATGATAGACATTTATTGTCTGGTACTTGTTGAAAATAGCCAGTAAGATCTATTTCATTCAACAAATGAGGTAACACTTTCAGGTTTCACCTGTTTGGAATAGGTGGGTGTGGTTGTGGTCAGAATTAAAATCAGTCACTTTAAGCTTAGGGTGGGAATGCAGAACAATTTGGGGTTTAGCTAAAATGATCATTAGTTCAATCATTCTATTTGCCACTTCCCTTGGGTGTTTTAAGCAGAACGTTGATTATTCACACAGATTATCACTAGGACGTTCCTGTTGTTCAGTCTTTTCAATCCAATCCAACTCTGTAACCCTATTTGGGGTTTTCTTGGTAATAATAGTGGAATGATTTTTTGCTTCCTTCTCTAACCATTTTACAGATGAGTAAACTAAGACAAATAAGGATTAAGTTCACACAACTAGTAAATTGTGAACAAGTATATGTAAGATATAGTAAGTATCTGAGGCCAGATTTGAACTCAGGTCTTTCTGAGTCTTGGCCTGTGCTCTATCCACTGTGCCACAATGGTAATTGCATTATAATATTCTCAGAGATTATATTTATAATGTATTATTCATATATAGTGCCATTTATAGAATTGTTGGGATTTTCTTTTTAGCATTCCACACTATATTATAGTAGAAAACTACAGTATTGTTTTCTGGTCTTTTTGTATGGCACTGTAGCAATGTTAACTACTGCTAAGCTTCTGTTTTTCTTCTTTTTTTTTTTTTCAATTGCAGAATTCTAGAGCTGAAAGGATCTTAGAAAACATTTGGTCCAAATCCTGTTATTGTAGACAAATCCTCATTTTATACCACCAGAGACAGGGAACTCCCTGTCTCATGAATTATATTTCAGAAGAAATTCAATTATTAAAAATCTCTTTTTCTTCCTCCCTTCCTCCTTCCCTCCTCCCTCCCTTCCTTCTGCCTTCCTTCCTCATTTCCTTCCTTCCTTCCTCGTTTCCTTCCTTCCTTCCTTCTTTCCTTCCTTCCTTCCTTCCTTCCTTCCTTCCTTCACTTCCTTCCTTCCTTCTTTCTATAGATATTTTATTTTTTTCAATTACATGTAAAGATAATTTTCAATATTCATTTTTTATAGATTTTGGGTTCCACATTTTCTCCCTCCCATTCTTCTCTCCCAAAGACAACAATGAACCTGATGTATGATTATACATGTGCAATCATGTTAAACATATTTTCATGTTAGTTATAATGTCAAAGAAGAAATGGAATAAAAAGAAAAAGCTGTGAAAAACAAAAATAGTGAAAATAGTATGCTTTGATCGGAATTGAGATTCCATAATTCTTTTTTTGTGGATAACATTTTTCATCATGTATCTCTTGGAATTATCTTGGATCACTGTATTACTGAAAAAAGCTAAATCTATCATAATTTATCATTATACAATATTTCAATTACTATGTACATTTTTCTCCTTGTTCTGCTCAATTCACTGAGCATCAGTTTATGTTAAGTCTTTCCAGATTTTCCTGAGATCTGCCCGTTCATCATTTCTTATAGCACAATATTATTCCATTACATTCACATACCACAAATTGTTCAATCATTTCTCAATTGATGGGCCTTTCCTCAATTTCCAATTCTTTGTCACCACAAAAAGAATTGCTCTATGTTGAGGACCACAGATAGTGGGGGACTCTAGGTGAGGTATAAGACCTTTAGTCCAATAAAAGGAATCCTGCTGACATGTCTGGTTTGGCTTCCTATCCCCACCAAGGGCATCTTGACCTTCCTGAGAAGTCAGGGGGCATGACAACTTGTGTTGTAATTAAAGCAGAATTATATTAAAGTGGTAAGGAAACATTTGCACAAAGTATCAAGTTATTTATGTGGTCCCACAGGTGCAGTATCCTATAGTTAGCACATGTGCAGAGTGCTATAGTTATGCAAGTGTATTACATAAGTATAGGGTATATAAAGCTGAGGATGTTTTGAATTAATGGACTCCTGTTTGATCATTCTCATGAGTTCTGCCTTATCACTCCTCACCCATGATCAGGATTCGGGCTGGTACCGAAATCCTCCCAAAAGCAGATCTAGACAACTCTAAATATTTTTGCACACATAGATCCTTTCTTCTTTTTAGTGATCTCTTTAGGATACACACTTAGTAGTGGTATTGCTGAATAAAAGAGTATACATAGTTTTATTGTCCTTTGGGCATAGCTCCAAATTGTTCTCCAGAATGGTGGAATCAGTTCACAACTCCACCATTTCATTAGTGTCCCAATTTCCCCACATCATCTCCAACATTTATTATTTTTCTTTTCTGTCATATTAACCAATTTGATAGGTGTGAGGTGGTACTTCAAAGTTGTTTTAATTTACAATAAATTTCTTTCTTAAAACATCATTCCCCTTAACTTCAACCCACTTGTTGTCCTCTCCCTCTCTGAAATCAAGAAGAATAAATCTAATCTGTTACACTTGTATGGGTAGGAAATAGTTTTTGAAAAAAATTAATATTTGTAAGATTTTCTAGATCCATTTACATCTAGCATGGAAATTTCTTCTAGGGACTTCTTTCTATAGTACTGAAGATGACATTAATAATAATTAGCATTCATATAGCTTTTTTAAAATTTATCAAGCACTTTACAGATGTCATTTGAGCTTCATAACAATCCTGTGAGGTACAGACCATTATTCTCCCCATTTTATGTATATGAAATTGAGATAGAGAAATTGAGTTTTAAACAGGATTATACAGCTAGTAAGTGTCTGAGGTCATATTCAAAATCTAAGTTCAGCATTCTCTCCATTGTATCACCTAGCTGTCTTACATTGCATGTCATGTTATCTATTTATCAGACTCTTCCAATCCCTTACTCCCTGCATGTAACAAGATATATCACTGTTCTTTAAGTTAAAATTTGTTGAGGAAAATGCACATATATTATGGGCATAATTTTTTTAAACTTAATTTAAAAATAATAGTTGCTATTATATAGGTTATAAAATGTTTTATATACTTTACCTTATTTGATCCTTACAACCTAATAAGCTAAGTGTACTTATTTGTATTTATTACTATTCTCCAGATGAAGAAAGTAAGACAGGCTCATTGGGCAATTTGCCTAATAAGAGTCTGAGGGAGGATTCAAATTTAGATCTTCTTGACATCCACTCCTACTAGTCTATGAAGCTGACAGTCTTCTTTATACTATGTTCAGGCTAAGACTGTCCTTTAAGGGACTAATATGATGCTAGAGAATGAATGCTGCTTGTGGAATCAGAGGATATGGGTTGTTTATACATTGGCTGTGAAATTTATCCCCTGAATGACTTTGGATGAGTCATTTAATTTCTGTATGTCTTGTTTCCTTAACTGTAAGGTGAAGAAATTAAATTAGATAATATCTAAGGTTCCTTCTAATTTTAATTCTACCATCCTATGACTTGTAGTCACACTCATTATTTAGCATCCTGTTGTTGTTCTTCCCTATGGAGTATATCTAGATAATGTCCAACATGTCCCACTTTAGAATCTATGGATTTAGCATCATGAAATTGAGTTATCCTTGAATGTGCCTAAATTTAGATAAATAGCTAGATATCCCCACAGATGTCCTCCTGTAATTTCTGATTATTGTGTGCAGGAGTCAGAGGAACAGAAGTTATTATATATCCTATTAATCTAGAAAGACTTTAAATACTGGTCTAATGATAGACTCTCTGCCTCTTATCCTGAAATAAACTTAGGTCATCAACAGCAGGTTGCCATCAAGTGATGAATTTTGTCCACAGGGGTACATGGAAGGATTGTAATCCGCCTTGTGGTGGATTTATCTACACTATTTAAATATCACATCCTCAAAGGCTGGGCATAATTAAACATGATGAAGACAAAGTCATGCAATGCCACTGAAGATTCATCTTCATCAGTTGTCCTGTACTGTGGGTTCATTGCCTTAATAAAATTACTTCATTCATTAAGTGATACATTTCTCCAAATTTTGAGATCTTGGTGAGCAATAAGGAAGTTACATTTGATTTAAATATTAGTTTAAGAGCACATTTTATTTTTAACTCAATTTAATATTTTTATCACAAAATCTATTTCTGTAACTGAATTAAAAATCAAAAAATCTATGCCTGGCCAGTAGTTTTACAGAAAGAATAGATAGATAGATAGATAGATAGAGATAGATAGATAGAGCTATAGATATACATAGATGTACACACATGTAAATGAATACATAGATATATAAGTGAGAGAGAAGCAGAGAGATATTTGAATTACAAATCCCCATTAGTATGGGACTCTCTGTATTGATGGAGATGAAGGCCCTGACATGTATAAGTGACAAGGTGGAGTTGGCAGAGGTAAGAAAGCTCTAGCCTTCAACAGTACCTCTTTGGATGAGTTCACTTTGGTATTAAAACAAGTCTTTCTTGAGCAATGAGTCACGTCAGGCTTCTAACTTTAAGAGAGAATATAGAAGAGATCACTTTCAGACTGTTGAAAGAAAATTCTCTGAGATGACATGAGAAGAGCAGTCTTTGTCACCATGAAATTCTATGTGTGTTTATATATGTGTGTGTATATATATATATATATATATATATATATATGTATATACATATGCACATGTGCAAATATATATATATATATATACATATACATATATACACTAAAATATAAATGATAAACAAGAAATCTTTAGAGGCCAACTTGTAGTTTACTGGTTTTGCATATTTATTTTTATACAACATAATACAATAGGCATTCATTTAATAAATACCTACTACGTGCCAGGCTCTGTGCTAAACACTGGTATACAAATAAGAAAAAAAGACCGACAGTTCCTAACCTCAATCTAATAGATGAAAACAATAAACAGAAGGAAACTGAAAAGCAAGAACAGAGAAGGGTTCCTGGCATGGGGACAAGAGGATGGTAGAGTTGAAACCAAGTAGTTTAGCTAGCTGGAAAGGAATCAATCAATAAGCCTTTACTGAACACCTACTATGTGCCATTATTCTCAGCTTGTGCCAGATAATGTGATACAAGGATAAAATTAAATCATAATAATAATTTATGGATATGTTCTTTTGTAAATTCTGTGTAAAATGAATTTTGATAATCTTAATCTTATTTTTTTTGCTATCTCACCTTTCAACTTGAGGGATATTTTATGAAACAGAAATATATGAAGATAAACAATTTCAAGAATACTCGGGAAGAGAAGAGAATAAGTTGGGGACAACATTGGTGAATTTGAGAATGACTGATGCTAATTTCTGAAAGCTTAGTAGAAGTGAGATGAGTTATTATTTATAGAAAGGAAGGGATATAATTTGATGAATGAAAAAAGATTTTCTGTCTCTGTCTGTCTGTCTGTCTCTTTCTTTTTCTCTGTCTCTCTGTCTGTCTCTGTCTCTGTTTCTCTTTCAGCCTTTTACTGCTAGTTTGTTATTTCATAAATTCCTTCAGAATAGCTTGAAGAGGGACGATAAGGAATGGGCAAGATTAGGTAAGCAAAATATACCTGACTATAAAGCTAAATGGTAAAATAAATGAAGACAGCAAATTTAGATGCTATAAAGTTAGACTAAAATAATAGTGTTAGAAATTTGTAATATTTTTCTAATTTCACAGATAGAAGCACCAATAATTGTGTATTTAAAACTAAACTCAAAATGTCATAGAAACACTAACAGATTACCTCTCAAAATCTATTATTGAAACACTCTTACAGCTCAGAATAAGGAGGCCAATTTTATTGTTATCATATCCATCCTTCCCCATCCTAAGAGGAAATCTATTTCCATATCCATGTTCATATCCATATCCATTTCCATGGATTTAACTAATCCTTTCTTAATCTGAAACATTTCTAATAGCCTGGACCCAAGAACTTGGTCTTCAATTTAAAAATTTTTATTATGTAGCAAAATCAATGAAAACAGTCATACAGACACGATTGGAAGTTATATTGGTATGGGAAACCCCCACTGAGGAAATTCCCTCAACCTAAGCAGGTTTATCTAACTTTTTTTTAAGCCTTATCTAACTTTTCTGCTCCACTAACACGTTCATATTCCTGCTTGGATCTATTCTTTATACTTTTAGTTTTTTAAATCCAGTAAATGGACACATTAAGCAGGCATTGACACTATGCTATAGGAATGAGAGCTTTCAGGAGATCTGCTACAGCATATACATAATTTTTTCTGCAGTTAAAAAATCTTTCCAGGGAATATATTCTTTGTAAAAAGCCTAGGTTTTGCCTACCAGATTCAAAGAGCTCAGAAGTGGATCCATCAGTTTCATAAAACATCCCTCAAATTATGATTATGATTTAATTTTATCCTTCTATCACTATTATCTGGCACATAGTAGGTATTCAGTAAATGCTTATTGATTGATTCTTTTCCAGCTAGCTAAACTACTTGGTTTCACCTCTGCCATCCTCTGTCCTCATGCCAGGAACCCTTCTCTCTTCTTGCTTTTCAGTTTCTTTCTGTGTATTATCTTCATCTATTAGACTGAGGTTAGGAACTGTCGGTCTTTTTTCTTATTTGTATCCCAGTGTTTAGCACAGAGCTTGGCACATAGTAGGTATTTAGTAAATGAATGTCTACTTTATTATGTTTTGAGGCATCAAAAACTTAAGTGACTTTCCAAGACTCACTGTATTTGTATCTTGAACCCAGGTTTTCCTATGCCATAATTTGTCATGGTATATTATTGAAAACGATCACTTTCAAAATATCAGGTAAAAAAATTTCCTTTGGAACTATATATTGGACTTATCTTTAGGTATTCCAGGAATGTGAGCAGAGAAGGTAGTATGGTCAAATTCCCATCTCCCCTCTTCATTTCATCCTCTCTACTCATAAGTCACCATTCTGGTTCAAGCCTTTATCATCTTCCTCAAACTATTATAATAGTCTCCCAATTGGCCTCTCTGCCACAAACCTTTGCTGTCACTTAATTCATCCTCTACTCAGATATCAAAGAAGTATCAGATATCAAACTGATACTCCTAAAGCACATTCTTATGACTCCTCTGCTCAAGCACTTCCAAAGGTTTCCTCTTATCAAATTTCTCTGGTTTTTAAAGTTCTTCACAATCTGGTTCCAATTTATCTTTCCAGATTGATTACACATTATTCCTCTCTAGGTAACTTACACTCCAGGAAAACTAGTTTACTCACTGTTTCCCATACATGGCATTCCATTTCCTATCCCTGTACCTTTCCAAAGGCTGGGCAAAGTAGGGTCTCATGCCTTGGAACACATTCCTTCCTCAGTTCCATAGAATCCCTTTTTATTGTTCCACTCCATTTTGCCATAATTTGCCATTCTTGGCAAAGATGTTAGAGTCATTTGCCAATTTTTTTCTCCAGCTCTTTTAATAGAAAAAGAAACTAAGGTAAACAGGACTAAGTGAATTGCCCAGAGTCACACAGCTAGTAAACGTCTGAAGCCAAATTTGAATTCAAATCTTCCTGATTCCCAATCTGGCACTTTAATCCACTCTCTTCCTTCAGAGCTCAGTTCAAGTACAAGTGCTTATAAGAAGTTTAGCCTGACCCCTTCCTACAGAGGGACATATTTGTATATATTTTGAATTTCCTCTATTCTAGACATGTTGTTACACATACCCCACCCCCAAACAGAATTAAACTCCTTTAAGGCAAGACTATTTTTTTCTTTGTATTAGTAGCACCTTGTATTTGCAGCAGTGTATGGCCCATAGTAGGCACTTAGTAAATACTAAGATAATGAATGAATAGAATCATCTGACAAATTAAGACTTCCTCCTCACCCCAATAAAAGTAGCAACACAGATTAAGATCCAATTGTTGTTGTTGTTTGTCCTTTATTCTCCAAGAGGATCATGACATCAGGGAAGTAATGCCGTGACAGTAAATTGGATTTAAGTGAGGGAGAGATGCCTCATTTTCCCCTCTAAAGCTGTCTGGGTCCAGTAATAAGATAAAGATCAAGATAACTGGAGATGGCCCTGGATGAAATGGGAGACCTTGTCTTTCAAACTAAGATCTTCAATAGGTCTCAGTTTGACTGAGGCTGTACACATTCTGTGACTTATTTATGAACACAGATATGTAGGAGCAGCATTCTATTTAGTTTCACTATTGACTAAAAGTCTACTGGCTATAGGGTAAAAAACATATATTTGTATGTATATGTATGTATGTACATATATGTCTCCTGGCTGTAGGTAAAATGTACAGTATCCAATTCATGGAAAGAAGATTTATAGGATTATATATGCAGATTTTAATTTACGCTGGGTCTACATAAGTTAAAATTAACCAAAAAGTTATGGCATTGTAGGAAGTTGATCTGAATAATTTTGGCCAACTGAGTTCCATTTTCTCCCAGTCTTAGCACATAGTAGGTATTTAATTAATATGTATTGGCTGTTTATTCATTAATAATTTGCATGACAATTAATTGACATTAATTTACATGAAACCTAAATAATGATAACTGAAATACATTTTTTAATGCTTTACCAAGGATATAGATCTAAGTTAATGAGAATAATTCAAGTTCATGTGACACTTTACAACAAATTTGTGAAGCAAATGGTACAAGAACAGAATTGGCACCCCCATTTTATATATAAGGAATGAGAGTTAAAGAAATCAAATGATTTGACAAATGTGGAAATATGTATAGAAGACTTGCACATGTTTAACATGTATTGGATTATTTGTGGTTGGGGAAGTGGAGAGAAAGGAGAGAGAAAAAATTAGAACACAAAGTTTTGTAAGGTTGAATGTTGAAAACTAACTTTGCATGTAGTTTGAAAATAAAAAATGCCATTGTTAAAAAAAAAAAAAAAACTTAGAAATCAAATAATTTACCCAGAATCATAGAACTGGTAACTCTCAGAATGGAGATGTTAAACCAATATTTTCAGACTCCATCAAAGTCCATAATCTTTCCACTTCTTCCCTCCCACTTGGGAGAAAATACTTCATAAGCCATTATATTACTGCTTTAAATCCGAGGTTATCCTAGAATTAAAAGTACATTTACATAAATCAAATCTTACATCATTTTCTAAGAACAGAAATGCTAATGAAGTCCTCTGTAAGTTATTACTACTATTCCAAGATTCAAAAACCCACCATCCTTTGCCAATAGATATTTTAATTTCCTTTAAGCACTAGTGTAGTACTACCTCCTAAATAGTACAAGTATCTTTTTGGAAAATCCAAATGGAAAAACAATGCTACCCAAACAATACAAAAAAAAAAAAAAAAAAAAAAAAATTTATCTAGGCTGAGACTCTTCAAGTGTAGTACCTGGTTCTCTAGCACCACTCCATGGAATCATGCTGAAATACACTTTCTGGGGTGCTAAAAAATAGAAAATTAACATCTTTTCTGAGTAACACAGTACTTGACAAACTGAAATATATAACACTGGCTTTGCTGAGGACCAGGAGTTATACAGAACTCCTAGGAGTTATACAGAATGTATACGTGTATAAGTGGTTTCTATTACTCTTCAGCCATTAACAGTTTTTCTTCTAGGAACTCAGGCTAGATACATTTTCTAGCAAAGGGAAAATAGTCATCTGCACTCTAGGCATCCCTTTTGTGACTATAGGTTCAAAGTTGGGAGAATGGCCACAAAACGAGTACTGTACCATGAAATCTTTCTTTATGATAATTTGGGGTCTCTTTCAGTTTGTAAAGACCCACTGGAGAGATTCCTGATCTGGGAATCTCATTCTTGTGTACTTTAATCTTCAGGAATCTACTAGAGAAAAATTAGCATCTTTTCTTTTGTTTTAAACTATAATTACATAGTTTTCTGATGTGGTTCCTTACCTTATTTTCATGATAATCTTTGTTTGCTTGAATAATTAATCATTAATATCTGTTGTTTTACTATACCCTTACATGTATAGAAGCTCTGAAGAATATGAATTTTTAAGCCCTAAAATAATAATGTCTAACAGTTTGTTTAGAGCATACTGTGATAGTTTGCAAATGTTCAGGTTTTCCTTTAAAAGAAAATTGGTCAAACAGACCTAAACTCTTTCTTGAGTGTGATAAGCTTATCTGAGATTCTTACACTCTTGCTTCCCATCCTAGAAATCTGAACCAAACAACTGCAATTCTTAATTCTTAATTTCATTTTGGGAGTACCAATTCTGGGATCTTTGAAAAAAAAAAAATTGTGTTTCCTTTGGTGAAGGAATTGAGAGAAAATGTTCATATTGATCTCCAGTGGAGTCACTTTATATATGAAAGTGATCCCTTCATATAGTAAACTTCATGTGTACTATTTGTGAAAAGAATACTGGAGATCCTTTGTCCAGACCTCCATCTAGATTGCTTTATATGCTTAAAAGAATCATTGTTAATATTTTAACCCAGGACAGTATGGCTTTTCACCTAAGGGTAAGAGGTTGACTTCTAATTGACCCTATGCCCCTAGTTCCTCCAGGGAAAGCCCTGTATGCTCTAGAAGCTCTGGAGAAAATAGGTTTTCCTTCAGAAGAAGAAGCCTTATTTTTTTTTCTTTTTCATTTCTTTATTATCTCCAGGTTGGAGAAGGCCTTTTATAAGTACCAAATCAAATAGTAGCCTATGATAATTTTGTAAACATGTACTTATTTGCTAAGATTTATTATCATGTATTTATAAATTTGGGAAAATGTTAATTTCTATATTGTTTGTGAATTTTACATGGAATTTTCTGAGATTCCTGAATACAAAGTATTCAACAAAGGAGTACCTAAATAAAGACAATTGAACATTGTTCCTTGAACATTCCCAAGTCACCAAAGAGATTCAGGATTTGTGGACTTTGCCAAAAGCATTCCACAAATTTGCAGGACACAGTAAATATTGGAGGGGAGGAATCTCATGATATCATAGAAATTGTCTGGACTGAATAAATCAATCAACAATGGAAATTGTGTGAATAAACCCTTAATCAATTTGTTAGGATTAAAAGTGTTTTGGCACCAAGCAGGAAGTATTCTGTGATTAGCTGAAACAATCAGACATGCTTCTGAACCTATGAACAAAACAAAAAGCCTCCTTGGAATCACATAGACCCGCATAGGTCAGTGTAGAGTTACTAGCTCTAGCCAAATCTCTCTGTCTGTCTCTCTCTATTTGTCTCTGTCTCTGTCTCTGTCTCCCTTCCTCCTTCCTTTCCTCCTGCCTTCTCTTCTCTCACTCCTCTCTCTCTCTCTCTCTCTCTCTCTCTCTCTCTCTCTCTCTCTCTCCAGTACTCTCAGTTCTTAAATACCCTAATCCAATTACATCACTATAGCTTTAATAAAATAAAAAAGGGGGAAAAAGAATGCAAACTAAGATTAATTAAAAACTCCTCCCTCTGGTATTTCCTCCTCTTCTCCTTCCCACAATCCCTATCTCCAGGAGACTATGCAAATTAAGAGCCTGAGGATCTCTCAGAAATCCTGAGAGATAGGATTTCTATCAGAAATCCTACCAGAGAATGAAGGGCTACCAGCAGCAGGGGCTACCAAAGCAATAGTGGTCAATGGCAGAGGAAGTACCTAAAAATAGATGTGGGAATAGTTTCCTGAACAGTACACTAATACTCCTTGTGTCTAAAAGGAATGCTGGGTGTGGAGTAGATTCAATAGAAGCTCCAATCCTCAGAATCTGTTAGAGAATTATATTTAAAGAGAATATTATGAAGATTCCACAAAGAAAAAAATTTACATATTAGTATTTGTAAGTAAAAGTATTTACACTCATATTTGCCTCTTTTTAATATGTGTTCCTTGTACCTATGCCTCATTACTTTTATACATTAAATTAGAGCATAATCGATAGGAACCAGATGTACTGAAGGAGATAGGGTACTCCTAATTTAGAGAAATGTATTTGTAACTATTATTCTTGCTATATCTTCATAAATACCCCTATAAATCTCCTTTTCTGAAAGTTAAATGAAGCTGATCATCAATAGAAAACACACTAGTCAGAGAGCATGATCAACAGTAGTAGAAGTCCCAACTCTTCATGGTTACTCCTAGAAAGGTTATTTAGTTGCCCCCTGGGAATCTACAACTTTTGACTGTGATTGCCTTCTTGACAGGCAACATAAACAGATAATTATCAGTTATGAGGTTGACATTTCATTTGTTTCCAATTCTTCATGAGCTTATTTGGGTTTTCTTGGCAAAGGTACTGAAATGGTTTTCCATTTTCTTCTCCAGCTCATCTCCAGGAAACAGAATAATAAACTGAAGTGATTTGCCCAGTGTCACATAACTAATAAGTGTCTAAAGCCAAATTTGAATTTGCAAAGATGTGTCTTCCTGACTCTCTATCCTAGCATCCTATCCACAATGCCACTTGCCTGTTAGTAAATCAATTATGAGGCCTGATAGCCAAAAAAAAAATCCTGCTAGGCTATAATTTTGGCATTCTCTCTCTCACACATCCCTTATATATCATTGGCTGCCAAGTTTATCACATGTGTGGCATCTTAATGCTTCTCTTTACTCATATAGCTACAATCTTAAATCATACTCTTAAATCAGATTGTCTTGTCTAGATTATTAGAATAGTTTCCTAGTTGGTCTTCTGTTTGCTCCTTTCCCTACCTTAGTTCATTTATTATGCTATTACCAAAGTGATTTTTCTTAAGCAGAAATCTGACCATAGCATTTCCCTATATAATAAACACATCACCAATCTTAAGCAGAAATCTGTTGACTGAGGAGAGACAAGTATTAGTATTTTCCTCCTTGTAGGTATGTTCCCTATACCATGCTTCATTGCTTCATGACCTTTGTATATTAAATTTAAATACAATCCATAGGGACCAAATGTATACAGAGAAAAAGAGTAGGAGATAGTTCTGTTGCTCTTTGCTTTGGCTAGACCACATAAGGAGTATTAAGTACAATTCCTGGTGTCAAATATTTGTAAGGATTTTAGAAAATTGGTGTGAGCCAAGAAAAGAATAATGAGGATGATGAGAGGGCTGGAGAGCATGCTATACAAAGATTTTTGAAGAAGCTACTAATATTTAGGCTGGATAAGAGAAGATTGGGAGCTGGGACAGAACATTATATTTATCTTCAAATATTTTAAGAACTGTCACAGAAAGAAGTGGATAAAATTTATTCTTCTTGGCCTTGGGGAATAGAGCTAGAAGTAATTGGTATAAATTCAAGAGAACTAGATTTAGGTTTAAGATAAAGGAGCAATTTCTACAACCATTAGAGAATGCAATAAAGTACTTCAGTGAGTTTTTCTTGATTTAAATTTTTTCAAGGAATGCCAGAAGACTAGTTGTGATAATGTAGAGATATTCTTGATTGGTATTTGCTAGACTTTTTGATCTTTGAGATGCCTTCCAACTCTTAGATTCTGTGATGTATAAATTTGTGACCAGAAAGAAATTACCAGTTGGATAAAGACATTGGGAGTGAAAAGGAAACAATCATTATTAAGTGTTTTCTTTGTGCCAGGCATTATGCTAAGTGCTTTACAAATATCACTTAATTTGATCTTCACAACAACCCTGAAAAACAGGTATTATTATTCCTGTGGTACAGTTGTGGAAACTGAGGCAGGCAGCAGTTGGATGACTTGGCCAAAGTAATATAACTAGTGTCTGTTGCCAGGTTTGAATTTGGATTGTCCTGTCTACACACCTAGCCTTCTAGCCACTATGACACCTATCTGCTTTTTGATTGGAGGTATCTCATATCAATATAATGTAGGGATTTGGAAAAATGAAGAAATGTGACTCTCTTTACTAGCTCTATTCCTCTAACTCATAAGACAGAGGCAGAAGCTTATTATATTTCAATAGTCACATCCCACAGCAGATGGTCATCGTCAGCAGCAACAGATCTCTGGCCATGGTGCTGAAACATTGACCAAATGACTAAATATAAGGGTGGACAGGGCTCCAAAAATACTGAGGTCCAAGAATTTGATGTGTGCACCCTACAGATAAATTTGTTGCAATTAAAATTAACAAATCTCTATTTATTCTCTATCAAAGCACAAGGCATTACTACTTCAGTTACTGGAAAACCTGCATTGACCTCTCTATTCTGTTGGATTAAAAGAATAACCTATGTATCCTTAATGAGCATATAATTGAAATGGAAAATCCTTCAAATCTTATAAAACTATTTTTGTGATTAAATATGCTTTAAGGAGAAAATAATACTTAAGAGCTGACAGAATAGTTTCATAAAATTCAGATCTTGACATTTTTTAACATTCTATTTAAAATAATTTATATGGAAATGAATTTTTAGAAGAAGCAAATTAGAGCAAATTAGAAATTGACCAATTCCATAATTAAATATAATAAAATATTTATTAAATAGCTACTGTGTACAAAACCATAACTTTTCTAGTTACCAGGAAAAGCTCAAAGTTCAGATAAGACAGCCTTTAATTTTACAGAGTTTATAGTTTAGTAAGGGTATAAGATACATATACAATATCTACATACTTCTTTAGAACTTCAGTGGGTTATACTAAGTATGTATATAATATGTTGTGCTGAGGCAGCATAACTTTGAGAGTATTAAAAAAATGATAAGAATATCTGAAAGTGGACAGAATAGTAAGTATTTGGAAAAAGCACAAATGTTACCATAATTGTCATTAAGTAATAACAGTAACTATCAACTCACATGCATACTTTCTTATTTTTTACATAAATTTTTATGAGGATTATAAAATTCTCCTTGAGGACACATATACCTTGAAGATATCTCCTTGATAAATATATGAAAAGGTAATTATAATGTCCAGGCTAACTCTCTGGAGGGCCTTAGGATCAGTCAGAGTCAGGATTAGTCAAAGTCCTTGGTCTTCAGGAGGAGAAGGGAAGTAGGCAGACAAGCTGCTATGTGGCTCCTCAAAGATGGATCCTGGACTCTGGAGTCTGGACCCTGAAGTCTTCCCTGCTGAGTGTGCGGCAGAGAGACTCTGACTCTCTCCCTCAGTCCTCCAATCCTTCCCTACAATTACTTCACCACAACACATTCAGCAGGTGCCAATCTTGAGGAGAGCCATCACATCACCATATCTAAGTATATGTTTATAGAACCATTATCTCACATTGAGTAGGTACTTAGCTTTAAGTGCTCTGCTGTCTTAGATTCAAGTACACCTTTTTAGAGTTCCAGCCCTCTGCAATCATTCCAGCCCTCTATGTCTCCTGCTATCTTTTGTTTTAGGACATAGGTGGCCATGTCCTAAATGGCCTTGACTTCTTGACTTCTCAGTAAGGGAGATGAAAAACATCAAAGGGAAGTGGGGAGTCAAACCAGAAATTGTAAGCAGGTTTCTGGGCTCAAAGGTCTTACTAGAAACAGTATACACAAATCCATCAGCATGGGAGGTATCACATAAGCACATAGCAATAAAGCACAGTCTAGTAGTGATGACTCTCCCCACAGCCACTTCAGATTCAATGTGGTGTAGCAAACATGAATTGCACATGCAAGTAATAATATAACAAACAATATGAATCAACATGGTATTGTGAAAGATTTCCAGAAGTCCTAGAAGGAGGATATGTAAATAACAATCACACATATGCCTCCTTCAGCAGCCAAGAGATAGTCCAAAACCAATCTATTATCCATTACTTCACATGTCAGGAAATCCAATGATTCCTATAAGTTTTTGAAGTCCTGAAACAGTCTCATCATATGTCAGGGAATCCAATGATTCCTGCAGATTTTGAAGTCTTGCAATAGCCTTATCATGTCTCAGGGAATCCAATGATTCCTGAGGGTTTTGAAGTCCTGCATCAGTCTCATTAACAATTTTTGATGTCCATGAGTCAATTGTCATAACTGCCATGCTCTTTCAGTGGTGGGAACAGTCAATGATGAAAACACCCAATGCTTCTTGGGTCTTCTCTGTCTCTTGCCAATGGACAAGGTGAATATGGCTCATTGGCACCCATCTGATTGTAACAATGTTTTCTTAAGTAATATTCTATAGGGGACCTTAGAGAGTATATGTCCCCTCTATGCTTATTCTTGTTTATTAATTTTAAAAAGCATTTTAATAGAGCAAAATGCCAGTTTAAATATATCTTCATGTATATGCTAATATAACAAACCAATTAAAAGACATAAAAAAGAGATAATTTCTTTTGGTCAATATCCTGACTATAAATATCTAGTGAGGCATAAAACAGGGAAATATTCCCACTGAAAGTGTGCATGATTATCATGTGGAACAAAATCATGCCAAGTGCAGAATTTAAATTGAACAAGGACTTCCTATAGGCTATGAAATCATCTAGATACTGTTGTTTGAAAATGTTATTGTTCGTTGCATTAAACCTTATAACATTGCAATCTCCTAAATAAGATTAACAAAAATTCAAAAGAATTTGATCTAATGCCACAAAGAAAATCTCAAATGGATAAAGAATACCCATAGTCCTAACCAATGAGTCCAAAGCCTGTGCAACACTATATTAGTGAGCTATGAGTTTCACTAGATATGATATAAATTGCATGCACTAAATTTACATTTGCAATTGTATATGTGTGCAATAGTTTTCCAACTCTCCTGTAGTGTTACCATGCTAAATGTTCATTTGACTGTGATTTCCATTAGTAAAAGTAATACTGGACTATGGGAAGGTGTACTGAAAGTAAAAAAAAGAGAGGATCTGCTAGAGGGCATAAAGGAAATGAAGAGATGGCCAGGAATAATGATAAAAGATTGAACCTTGGCATAATAAGACAAAAATTCACCTATTAGAGTCAGGGGAATCTGGGAGCAGAGTCCAAAATTTAGGTGGAGAAGTAGATAAATTCAAATAGACAATAAACTGGACAAAACTGAATGGAAAAAAGAGAGCAGGTTAGATCACCTTTAGGAAATTGAACTATGTTTTTTGTGGCCTCAGGCTTCTCACTGAAACAAAGGTATACGTTTTAAATACTGATATTCTTCTAGTAATGCTAAGTACTGACAGATTGTAGAAAATCACAACTTCCAAATAACTAAAATTGCACATATTCTGAAAGATATTGGAAGATACATGATGACTTTGAATAGATTATAGCATATTAAAAATGAAGACTTCTACACTCAAAGCAGAAACTTAAATCTCATTCTTAGGCATTGTCTTGTTAACCATTTGCTCATTTCTGAAATCCACACATAAAGAACAGAAAGATATGGATCAGATATTGTGAAGGAGTGATAATGGTGAAATTGGGTGCTCCAATAATATTTATGAAATATAATGTATCTATAGGAAAGGCCTTAGTATATTTGGCAGATTTCCTTTGGAAAAATTATTGAAGAGTATGGATGAGTCACAAAGAATGTAAAGAGTTACAATCAATATAATTGAAGAAAGTCTCCACATCACAGAGATCACAGATCTACCATAGTTTTTAAGAATTCATTTTTGACTGTTTCCTTTGATTGAGCTCTCAGCTTATAGCACTGTGCCACTCTTTTAAAAAAAAAAAAACTGTTATATTATTTTATCTTTTGTCCAGTTATATAGCAGAAAAATTTAGCATGCATTTTTATAATATTTTATGAGTTACAATTTTTTCTTCCTTCTCCCTCTCCTCCTTTCTCCTGAAGATAGTAGGCAGTTTGGTATAATTTATATATGTGCCATCATCTAAAACATATATCCATATTAACCACAATTGTGAAAGAAGAAATAGATCCCCCCAAATCCCAAAATTACAAGAATGAACAAGGTAAGTGAAAAAAAATAGCTTCAATATTCATTCAGCATCCAACAGTTGTTTATATGGATATAGATAGCACTTTCTTTCTTGAATTCTTTGTCTTGGATCATTGTGTTGCTGAGAAGAACTGAATCATCCATAGTTGTTCAATGTACAATGTTGTTGATGCTATGTATAATGTTTACCTGGTCTTGCTCATTTCACAGTACATCAGTTTATCTAAGTCTTTCCAGGTTTTTCTAAAATCTACCTGTTCATCATTTCTTATTGCACAACAGTATTCCATTACATTAATATACCACAGCTTGTGATTTTAGAAAAGCCTGGAAAGAGTTGCACAGACTTATGCTGAATGAAACAGGCAGAACCAGAAATATGTTGTACACAGTAACAGCAAGATTGTGCAATGATCAGCTGTAAAAAAAAATTGGTTTCAGTGATCCAAGACAATGCCAATAAACTTTAGATTTTGTTTTTGTTTTGTTTTGTTTTTATGAGTTCCAGCCACAATAGCTCTATTAATCTCATTGTATTCTTTATATAATTTACAATGGGCACAGTAGAATTTCTTAAGTTTTTCAATGGAATAATTTGAGACCATTTTGAATAATATTGTATGGCAATTATACTGAAGTAATATAAATAAGTTTTGGTGTATACATTTTCAGAAAATACTATAGGTGAACATTGTATTACAAAGACTTAACAAATCACCAGTTTCTAATGTGAATAGCATTTCTTGGCCAAGTGAACAAATGGATTCCTTTCCAGCTGCATCTTCCTGAGCAGCTGGGGCACAGGTCAGAGGTCCTTGTTGCAGGAGGGCATCTATCTGAGCCTGCCACTTGGCCTTCATCTAGAGGTATTAGCCTTTGCCCTCCTCAAAATGTTTCTTCTCTTCTTCAGTTTCTGACATACATGGAGTGGCTTTCCCTCTTTGCTCAGGGACATGTAGGTGACAAAGGCATTGGCAGCCTGGTATGTCTCTTGGGAATGCAAATAGACAGGATCACATCCAACAAGACTTTGATTTCCATGGACTTATTGTTCATGAAGGTCATGCATCTAGAGATGGTGACGACACCTTTCCTGATCTTGTCTGATGACAAGATAATGTATAGTATAGTAGTAATGTACAGAGTAATGTATAGTAAGATAATGAAAGTAAAATATATAACCAGAATAAAAGTTTATTCAGTCATTCTTCTATTGATGGGCATTGCTTTGATCTCCAATTCTTTGCAATAATGAAAAAGACTGCTATGAATATTTTGTACATGTGGTTCCTTTTCCAATTTTTTTATGGTTTCTTTGGGATACAGACCAAACAGTGGTATTGCTGAATGAAAGCATATGCACAATATTCTCAGTGTGTAGCAGAAACAATATCCTTGCCTTGAGGGCTTGACATTATCTTTTTTCCTTTTTCCTACCTACTCATCTATGAGAGAAGGCTTAGAATTTGAAAATTGTAACTTAGAGTTGTTTGAGAGTTATTAGATGTTTTAGTTATAGACTAGCTTATGATACTGCTAATCATAAACTTACTCAAGGTTTAACAGAAGCATGACTATAAGACTAGGAAGTGATTCCAAAGGGGGGAGAAAGTGAAGTCTAAAAGCATTAGCTAGCTGAGAATGTTCCAATTTATCTTAAAAAGCCTAATGCTGTAAATCTCCTAAGGAGAAATATGAAAGAATAAGGAGCCAAAATTAGAAAGAAACCCTATCTTAGAAAAGATATTGACAAGTAGAAGCATTTCCAAAGCAATATTTCCAGTCTAGGGTATTTAAGCCTTAGGATTATTGTGAGGTATCAAAGGAGACAATATATATATTAAGAACTTTGCTAATATGAAAGCCAATTATTCTCAGATGAAGAAATTGAAACTATTTCTAGTCATATGAAAAGATGCTCCAAGTCATTATTAATCAGAGAAATGCAAATTAAGACAACTCTAAGATACCACTACACACCTGTCAGATTGGCTAAGATGACAGGAAAAAATAATGATGATTGTTGGAGGGATGTGGAAAACTGGGACATTGATTCATTGTTGGTGGAGTTGTGAACGAATCCAACCATTTTGGAGAGTAGTTTGGAACTATGCTCAAAAAGTTATCAAACTGTGCATACCCTTTGATCCAGCAGTGTTACTACTGGGATTATATCCCAAAGAGATTATAAAGAAGGGAAAGGGACCTGTATGTGCATGAATGTTTGTGGCAGCCCTTTTTGTAGTGGCTAGAAACTGGAAACTGAATGGATGTCCATCAGTTGGAGAATGGCTGAATAAATTGTGGTATATGAAAATTATGGAATATTACTGTTCTGTAAGAAATGACCAACAGGATGATTTCAGAAAGGCCTGAGAGACTTACACGAACTGATGCTAAGTGAAATGAGCAGGACCAGGAGATCATTATATACTTCAACAACAATACTAGATGATGACCAGTTCTGATGGATCAGGCCCTCCTCAGCACAGAGATCAACCAAATCATTTCTAATGGAGCAGTAATGAACTGAACTAGCTATACCCAGAAAAAGAACTCTGGGAGATGACTAAAAACCATTACATTGAATTCCCAGTCCCTATATTTATGCACACCTGCATCTTTGATTTCCTTCACAAGCTAATTGTACAATAATTCAGAGTCTGATTCTTTTTGTACAGCAAAATAATGTTTTGGTCATGTATACTTATTGTGTATCTAAGTTATATTTTAATATATTTAACATCTACTGGTCATCCTGCCATTTAGGGGAGGGGGGGGGTAAGAGGTGAAAAATTGGAACAAGAGGTTTGGCAATTGTTAATGCTGTAAAGTTACCCATGTATATATCCTGTAAATTAAAGGCTATTAAATAATAAAAAAAAATATGAAAGCCAATTATATTAATCTTATTTATTATTGATCTCTTCGGGGATGCCCAATAGTAGCATCACTGGATCAAAGAATTTGAACAGGTTGGTGAATTTTTTCTTCTATTTTCAAGTATTACCAGAATTTCATGGCTCTACCAATAATGTATTAGTATGCCTACTTTATCAGTGCCCCTTCAACATACTGTTTCCATCTTTTAGAATTTCTGTTAATATTATTTTCCTAGTGATGAAATAATCTGAATAGAATACCCTTCACTTATTCTATTCAGATTACTCTTCAAATATTCCTTTACTTAGTCCTCAAAATGATAACCTTTTTGAGCTAGTCAGTATTATCAATGCTTTTTTGGGGGTATATATATATATATATATATATATATATATTATACACACACACACACACACATATATATATATATATATAGGTTAACCTTTTTCTCATTGTTTATATTATTTTCAAAATTACATGATGAGGTATTAAAGCAAGACTTTTGTGGTGAATGAGAGACAAGACTGAGAGAGGAAAAGTGATAGTTCTTCCTGAAGGAAGGCTTCTAGAATATTGGGTAGATTTTCTATGGGAAATTTCAGGAAAAAAATATAGAAAAGATTTATCCAGGAAGAAAGTCATGGTGATATCCATGCAAAATGCATTGTACTGATCAAAATTTATCTCAGTTATATTCAATGGTTGCTTCTTTTCTTTCATTCCTAATCTAGACATCATTGCTTTCCCTGTCCTTGTATGTATCACATTCTCATTCCAAAGCATTCATTTCAAAGGGAAGGGATGGGTTTCAAGGAATGTATCTCATCATCAAATTATCTGTCAAATGCCCACTGGGACAGCCCATACTTGTCTAGCACTCATTGTTGACAACTCCCTTCCACAAAAAGAAGAGTCATTGGTCCATTGGTTGACTAATGAATATACTTTAAACAAACCAGTAAAAAAAAAAAAAAAAAATGAGCCCAGGAAACAATTATAAATCTTCCTGAAACTAAATCATGAAAATTTTAGGCTAGAGGCTAAGGAAGTATCTATAAGGTGAAAATATACCAAGTAAAAGGTCAATGTAGCCTAAAGTTCAAGGAAAGAATATTAAGGACCTAGACAAGAAAGTATCTTTCCATTTGGTATATAGAAAATCAGAGCAGTGACTTCAGAAAGCTATAGGCTATTACCAAAAAAAAAAAAAAAAAAAAATAGAGATTGTAATCTGGATTCCTTCTACCACAAATAAAATGAAGAAACACATTCCATCAAAAGTATTTAAAATCTAAACATAAGCTGAGCAAGAAATTATAGTCAATAAAGGGCAGAATGGGCAAGAAAGATCTTTCCTTAATCTTCAAACCTATTTAGAAACTTGTATTCTTTACATATTTTTCCTACTCTCGTTTTGTTTTGTTTATCTCAATTTGTTAGGAAGACTAGAACTTTAATCTTAAAGGCCCTTGCAAATTTGACAATAGAAAAAATATTATAGGTATCCTTTACACATCATGAGGGTGATGGTGTTAGAGGCAGAGTATCCCCTCTTTTACCACCCATCTGGAAAATTCATATACAAACTTTTGGCCCAGAGAAGTTTAAATTATTATGATATTAAAAGCCAAAAGATGTTGATATTATGCAATACTATACATATATTTTATGCATTTCTGATTTTCTAAACATTTTCTTTGTCATCTGCTGACCTCCACATATCTTACAACTTTTGCAAAACTTCCCCCTCAAATCCCCTTTTAATTTCTCATGCTGATCTGCAATATATCAAAATCATAATAAGGAAAGTTGCAATGTAGGAAGGATAACTGTATAGTACTCCTACTGATCAGGTACAGTGGTGATATAAACTATTCCAGCTCTATTAGCCAATGGGGTCCTGGAACAAAGTTCATCAGTGAATGCTAAATCTGCTTCCTAGATGGATATTCCATCACAAAAATAAATACATAAAACTATTGTGTCTGTATGCCAGATTCATGTTGCATGTTTTATTGATTACAATACTAAACTCAGTATGCTAAATATTTGTGTGTTTATTTAACCTTAGTTTGTTATTAAAAATAGAATAATAATAAAGGTAATATTGGTCCCAAGTCTCGAAAATGATCTGAATTGTTTGGTGTATTTAGACAACTCACTTCATTTCTGCCTTAATTTCTCTGGTTTGTGACCTTACAGAGATATCTATATTGATTAATAATTAAGAGTTCCTTTGAAAATATAAGCCATTATAGAAATGCTGATTAGTCATTTATTTTTAACTGTGTGACTCAGAATTGGAAAGTTTCCAATATGTCTCATTATTCTTGGTTGATTGATTTTCACCAATCAAGTCAAGTGAAAAATAAAAGTAGACATAGGCTTTTAGAACTGGAAGGAACCCAATCCAACTCTCTCATTTTTTTCAGATGAAGAAAGTGACAACTAAAGACTTTCTCAAACTCACATATCTAGTCAAAAGCAGAAATTTAGCTAGCACCCAGATTTCTTGGCTTTAGGTTTGGAGTCGAATAATTCACACCCACTAGAGCCAGCAAAACTAATTCTCATTTTACTGAGTTCTACCAGTGAGAAAACATATTTATTTAATTTTTTTTTCATTTGGCATCATGGTTTAAAGCAATGTGAATCTGAAGGCTGAAAACCAGGGTTTTCATCCAAGGTCTATCAATCACTGACTGTGTAACCTTGGGCAAATAATTTAAGATGTCTAATACAGTACCTACTTCACAGAATTCTTTAGGGAAAAGTCCTTGGTACACCTTAAAAATGGCATTTAAATATGTTAATTTTTTTTTTTTTACAAATTTTTCATAACTAATCTATTATCTTGTCAAGAAAAACAGTTTTTGGTTTATATATTCTGTCCAAATAGTTTTCATTTAAATTTTAAACTTCTAACTAGATTTTTTCAATCTCACCATTTCCTTTCTAAAAATAAAATCCATGAATTATGTACTACTATCCTTATATTTTAAAATGTCTTTCTTAGTCTTCGTCTTATTTTGCTTCCCATTGATAGAATGAATTTAATTTCTTAACCTCTTATGTAGTATTATGCAACCTCAGCTACCTCTGGGAATTTAGTATTCCACAAAATTAAATAATCATCAAAGGCAAAAAAGAAAAAAAATTATATGGAGCAAAAGCATCAATCATATGGCCACGTTCAACCATCTTGAGTTTAAAGGGAACTAGATTGAAAAACAATTAGGAAATATTTATCAGAATAAATAAAATACAATAGAATATAGATCAGGTTTTCTAAGTCAATACATGGCAGATAGGGATTCTTATGTGTGGTTTATTGGTCCCTATTTCTATAAAGTGTGACACTACTACTCTAGAGGATGGAATTTTGGATAACAAAAATCCAGATCTGAAGAATAACCAGAACATAAAGTCCAATCCTTAAGAAAATTGGTTGAATAAAATGGAGATGTTAGTTTTTTAGAAAAGAGATTTATGGCGGATGAGATAGTTGTCTTCAAGTACTTGAAGGTCTGTCATATGGGGGGGAAAATCATTTATTTTGTTTTGTTTTGGTTCCAAGGAGAAAAACTACACCTGCTAGATACTTAAAGGAAATGACCCCAAAATTATAATAGTTTACACAACAAAACTCATTTATTAAAGTATAAATATAAGGAAATCAAGTACTGCCTCATTAAACAATGACTAGCAATACTGAGAAAAGAAGATGTGCAAGACATTCAGGTGTTTAAGGATGAAACTGGAAGACAATATTCAAACAAACAAAAAATGGAAAAGAGCTATAGAGATTCCTACAGCTATTTTTTTTCCACCAATGACAGTGAAGCTACAATAATTTGAATCTAACATAATCATCTCAGATGTGCTACATCAAGAATTAGAAAACAGCACTAAACAAACAACCCCCCCCCCAAAAAAAAGAATTCTTGAGTAAGACAAACCACACATTCAGAGAGGTTCATGCTGTAGAAGACAATATTATAAGATTTGAGGGAATTAGTTTCAAGGACCTGAAGCAGAAGCAGATACCAAATGTTTGAAAAATTCATGAAAATTATTATCTTTTTAATGAAACAACTAAATAAAATAAATAATTATCAATTTTCTTTCCATTTCTATTAAAAATTATGAAAATAATGTGCATATGCATTGAAGAAGCTAAAACAAGGATACAGATGTAGTTTCTTGCTATAGGAGATTACATCTCTTAAAAATCACATAATAGACAAAATAGTATAAGTACCATGCACTCATACTATATTTATCATTTGCTTATTATTTTTTATAGCTTTTTATTTACAAGTTATATGCATGGGTAATTTTACAGCATTCACAATTGCCAAATTTTTTGCTCCAGTTTTTCCTCTCCTTCCCTCCACCCCCACCCCCAGATGGCAGGTTGACCAATACATGTTAAATATGGTAAAGTATAAATTAAATTCAAAATAAGTATGCATTTCCAAACCTTTATTTTGCTGTACAAAAAGAATCGGACTCTGAAATAGTGTACAATTAGCCTGTGAAGGAAATAAAAAATGCAGGTGGACAAAAATATAGGGATTGGGAATTCTAGGTAACAGTTCTTAGTCATCTCCCAGAGTTCTTTCCCTGGGTGTAGCTGGTTCAGTTCATTATTGCTCCATTGGAACTGATTTGATTCATCTCATTGCTGAAGATGGCCAGGTCCATCAGAAATGATCATCATATAGTATTGTTGTTGAAGTATATAGTGATCTCCTGGTCCTGCTCATTTCACTCAGCATCAGTTCATGTAAGTCTTTCCAGGCCTTTCTGAAATCATCCTGTTTATTTTTACCAAAAAAATAATATTCCATAATATTCAATACCAAATTTATTCAGCCATTTCCAATTGATGAGCATCCATTCAATTTCCATTTTTGCATACAAACAGGGCTGCCACAAAATTTTTAACATAAAGTCTCTTTCCTTCTTGGGATATGCCACCAGCAACACTTCTGGATCAAAGGGTATGCACAGTTTGATAACCTTTTGAGCATAATTCCAAATTGCTCTCCAGAATGGCTGGGTGTATTTACAATTCCACTAGCAATGTGTCCCTGTTTTCCCACATCCCCTCCAACATTCCGCATTATCTTTCCCTGTCATTCTAGCCAATCTGACAGGTGTGTAGTGGTATCTCAGAGTTGTCTTAATTTGATTTTCTGATTAAAACTTGAGCATCTTGTCATATGGCTAGAAATAGTTTCAATTTTTGTTCTGAGAATTGCTGTTCTACCTTTTTTAACAATTGGAGAATGTCTTATTTTTATAAATTAGAATCAATTTCTATATATTTTGAAATGATTTTACGAACCTTTGACTATAAAATGTTTTCCCAGTTTATTGCTTCCTTCTAATCTTGTCTGCATTTGTTTGTACAAAAACTTTTAATTTGAATAATCAAATTTTCTATTTTGTATGTAATGATTTAGTTCTTCTTTGGTCATAAATTCCTTCCTCTTCCACAGGTTGAGAGGTAAACTATCTTGTGTTCCTTTAATTTATTTATAATATCATTCTTAATGCCTAGGTCATGAATCCATTTTGACCTTATGTTGGTGTACGGTGTTATTTAATGCCTGTTTCTGCCATACTAGTTTCCAATTTTCCCAGCAATTTTTGTCAAACAGTGAGTTCTTATCCCAAAAGCTGGGGTCTTTGGGTTTGTCAAACACTAGAATATTAAAGTTATTAACTGTTTTGTCCTTTGAACCTAACTTATTCCATTGATCAACTAATCTATTTCTTAGCCAATACCAAATGGTTTTGGTAACTGCTGCTTTATAATATAATTTTAAATCAGGTACAGCTAGGCCACCTTCATTTGATTTTTTTTTCATTAATTCCCTTGAAATTTTTTACCTTTCTTTTTCCATATGAACTATGTTGTTATTTTTTCAAGGTCATTAAAAGAGTTTTGTGGGAGTCTGATTGGTATAGGGCTAAATAAATAGATTAGTTTAGATAGTATTGTCATCTTTATTATATTTGCTTGCCCTATCCAAGAGCATTTAATATTTTTTCCAGTTGGTTAGATCAGGTTTAATTTGTGTGGAAAGTGTTTTGTAGTTTTGCTCATAAATTATCAGTATAAATAAATCAGTATGATTCTGATTTTCCCTTGGCAGATAGATTCCTAAATATTTTATACTATCAGTAGTTACTTTAAATGGAATTTCTCTTTGTAACTCTGACTGTTGGATTTTGTTAGTGATATATAAGAATGCTGATGATTTATGTGGATTTATTTTGTGTCCTGCAACTTTGCTAAAGGTGTGGATTATTTCTAATAACTTTTTAGTAGAATCTCTGGGGTTCTCTAAGTATGCTATCATATCATCAGCAAAGAGTGATAATTTGGTTTCCTCATTACCTACTCTAATTCCTTTGATCTCTTTCTCAACTCTTATTGCCAAAGCTAGTATTTCTAATACAATATTGAATAGTAACGGTGATGGTGGGCAACCTTGTTTCATTCCTGATCTTATTGGGAATGGTTGCAGTTTGTCCTCATTACATATGATGCTTACTGATGGTTTTAAACAGATGCTACTGATTATTTTAAGGAAAAGTCCATTTATTCCTATACTCTCAAGTGTTTTTAATAGGAATGGATTTTATCAAATGCTTTTTCTGCATCTATTGAGATGATCATATGGTTTTTGTTAATTTGGTTATTAATATGGCCAATTATACTGATAGTTTTCCTAATATTGAACCAGCCCTGCATTCCTGCATAAATCCTACTTGATCATGGTATATTATCCTGGGGGTGATTTTCTGTAGTCTTTGTTTATTAGTTTTAAAAATGCTTCTGGTCCAATAAAGGAAAATGTCTACTTACTGGAACTTCTCAACATGCATATGTTCACATCTTCAGGATTTCTTGATAGGATTAATCATATTTTTTATTAATATTAGTATTTAGTAAAGCATGGAAATGTAAGGAATGTTTTCCAAAGGTAGCTATTTGTCCTTTGTTCTCAAAGGGGACATTAGAAAGGTTATGCCATGACTTGCAAATGAATTGGATTTAAGCAAGGGAGGGCTGTAAAAAGTCACTGGTCTTATTTTCTTTCCCAAAGCCATCTGAGTCTAGTGACAAGATACAGATCAGGATGAATGCTTATGACCCTGAATGAAAGGTAGTTAACAATGTCATGAAGATTGTCCTATACAAATTGCAAATGAAAAGGAGATTTTCTATGGATAGCAATTATAGAGATGATTCTCTTTGTGGAAGGCACTTTACTGATTCCACCAAATCCCTGAGCAGTACATGCCTTGTTAATGAGATTAATGGCAGATCAAAAGAGAAAGATCATCATCTCCAGTGAAAAAACTAAGTGGGTGAAAAAATATTACCCAGATTGTGATATTCAATTTGCATATAAAATTTTGAGTTAATCCTTTGGTACATATACACTGTCCTAGCAATCTAGATGCATAATGATCAAGGCCAGAATTCAATAGGTTGAGGTAAGCAGCCTGGATTGAATTTGAATATAGGTGGAACAATTTCAAAAGGCTTAATTTTTGCTTATTATCATAGTACATGTTTTTGTTTGTTTTTTCAAAGCCCATATTTTTAACAATAACATTCTTCCACTGATGCTATAAGGCTCTAAAGCATGAGGTATGATTTCCAAAAAGCCAAAATTTTAGATTAGTCAAATGGAAATTGAAATATGCATAGCATGTAATGGAATATACATCTACCCACTTAGGATACAATACATTATTACTGATTATAATCATTTGATAAGTTTAATAAAGCACCTCATTTTGTGGCATGTGTAATTGGAAAAGGAAATAGATCATAGTGTAAGGGATAACAGAGAGCCCAAATATTGTATCCACAAAATATCAAAAGTGGGAAAGATTTCCAGTGTATTGGGTGCTTGGTTATTCTAACAAATATATTGTGATCTGTAAGAAATAATGAAATAACCATACCTACAAGTTTTTGAATGACCTGAAGCCAGAAACATTTACTCTAGGCCACTATTATTTTAATAAAGGAAAAACACAGACTAATATAAACAAATATTGTTTTTTTTTCAATGTAAATGTGATAGAATCCTAATTTCTTGATTGTTCTTTCCTCTTTCAAACATTAGTTTTGTCCCTTCTTTACATTGTCTTAACACTTTGACTTAGTCCCAAAAATCAAGTCGCAGAATAATAAAAATAATAGCAATAATTCTTACTTATGTAACATTTGAAGATTTTCAAGGATTTTTTCTGTGAAATCTGTGGCCCCAATCTAAGTTTATTTGGAACAGGCTCAATCTTGGGGAACTTCACACAAAGTAACTGTTTTTTAATAGAAATTTACTTACTTCTAGGTCTCTACAGCAAAGTCAGAGAAGCCTCAGCTACCTTACAGTCTGGCTCATATTGCAATAAACATAGATCAAACTTTATTTCATCTCAGAAAATACATAAAACAAAGAAGATTTGCAACCAGATTCAAAAGTAATCAAAATTCTTTTTCCCTCTGTTGGTTTCCATTTTCTACAAAGAGTACCCTGGATTTGATGCTATCCTACCATGGCCCTCCCCTCAAACATAATGCAAAAATTTCTAACAGCTAAACTACTTAATTCTCTCTCACTAAAAATATCTCTTTTGACTAAAAATCAAACATTGTTCAGGTGATGGAACTAAAGTTTGGATTTTGAAAAAACTATCAATTGAATAACAAATTATTGGGGGAAATTACGTTGAGCTGATGAATATAGTTTTCTGTTAATAATAGTTTCATAGCTTCATTGTCTACTCAGACTTTCCTATATCTAGATGTGTGGATATGGAATGACACTAAATTTCAACTATATGCATTCATATAGTTAATACATTTACCATAGGAATACAAAATAGTTTGCCAAAGAGATGTGACTCCTTTGAAGGACTAATGGTGCATTCCATCAAATAGTTCAGCTCATTCCTTTCTGATGATTACTAGCCTTTTAGTAAATCTGTTGCACATCTAACCTAGATCTTTACAGAGTCTTTCACAGGATAACAACTATCTATTCATAAGGAAATTTCTATGATGTGCCTCTTAACCTGTGTTGTCAATAACATGGCACATTGTCCTGGACTTGTTCATAGATAATATTTCTTTCTGTATTTCATGGATTTAACTTCTCCAATCCCATTTTAAATATAGCTAAACTATTTCTGAAAGTCATGCTCTTATCTGACCTTAGGAATCTAACTCTCAGTTTAGGCACAGATATCTCATCTTTGACATAGAGCAATTGGAAACAACCTGATCCATAAATGATGTATCTTATTGTGGTGGCAAAAACCTTCCCTTAGTTTCCCATGTAGGTGAGAACTCAAGTATTATTTTAAACTCCCAACTCAATTGTTATGCTATGTAATCACCTTTATACAATATTAATTTCTGTGGGAGCAGAGCCAAGATGATGGAGTAAATCAGCAAACAGGTTGAACTTCCAACTTTCCCCTTTAAACCCCTTTAAAATATGTCAAATTGAATTCTCAAGTGACATGGCCAACAAAAGGTCAGGGTAAAACATTTTTTCCAGCCCAAGACAACTTAAGAGTTTGGCATAAGAGATCTGTAACATGGGGGTAAGGACCAGCCACCAGAACTTAGGATGTTGCAACAGCAATAGGCCTTGAGGGAGCAGTGAAAGCAGCAGCAACAATTTCAAAAACTTTCATCCCACAGAAAGTAAAGGATTGGTGAAAAAAAAAATTTAGGAAACCCTGAGCTAACACTAAGCACAGAACATGTTCTATTTGGCAACTTTATTTCCTATACACATTTCTGGGTCCTATTTCCAGGGTGGAAAAGAGAGTTCAAGATTAATCACAAGGAACCAAGGTCCTTGGTCACAGCTCTAGAATAGAAAGAAGTGTTAGCACTTGTAGCTTCAAGAAAACAGGGGCCTTCCTAGGTAAACTCCAGAGCACAGACCGGGAAATTGCTGACCAAATGTTGCCTCAGAACACACTACTTTGAAAGCACCCACAACTTTTAGACCCCTAGAAGTACCTCTGAAAGCAGTAGCATGAAAAAGCCTGATCTTTGGAAAAATGCCTCTTCAACCTCAGGTAAGCAGAGCTTATTTTTAACATAAAGTTCAAAGGCAAAAAATAGACTGGGAAAATGAGCAATAATAACCAAAAAAACTATAACTACAAAAGTATAAAAAGCCATTTTAGGGAATAGACACAAATTCAAAAGCTTTCAATATGAAAATAGCTACAAGAAAAATCTCAAAAAAAAAAGTTGAACATGAGCCCACCAGGAATTCCTGAGTTAAAGAAAAAAATTTAAGACTGACAGAGGAAATGAATGAGAATTACAAGAAAATTAAAACTTTGGTAGAAGAGGCAATTTTAGTAAATAGTAAATAAAGTAAAAGCTTAAAAAAATAGAATTGGCCAAATGGTAAAAGAAGCATAAAAATTCACTGAAGAAAAGAACTTCCTAAAAAGGAGAATTGGCTGAATGGAAAGGGAAGTACAAATTCTTACTGAAGAAAATAATTCCTTAAAAATTAGAATCAGACAAATGGAAGCTTATGGAAGCAAATCAGGCAAATGGAAGCATGAGACATTAAGAAACAATAAAATAAAGTCAAAAGAATGAAAAAAAGATAGAAAATATCAAAGAAATGACTAATGATCAAGGAGAGAAAAACTATTTGAGAACTATTGATTTTTGTTTTAAAAAAAAACCTAGAGATCATATTTCAAGAAATTATAAAGGAAAACTGTCCCAGTGTCTTAGATCTGGAGAGTAAAATAGAAATGAAAAAAATCCACTGATCACTGAAATCTCTGAAAGATCTCAAAATTAAAAGATTTGAAAATATAATATCCAAAATCCATAGTTGCAAGATCTGGGAGAAAATGTTACAAGCAGCCAGAAAGAAATTATTCAATTATCATGAAGACATAGTAAAGATCACACAAGTGTTAGCAGCTTCCATATTAAAATAATGAAAGGTTTGGAACATGACAATCCAGAAAAGAAAGGAATTAGGATTATAACCAATAATAACTCATTCAGAAAAACTGAATATAATTCTTCAAGGTGGGGAAATAAATATTTAATGAAATAGAGGACTTTCAAGTATTCATGATGAAATGACAGAGCTGAATAGAAAATTTGACATTCAAGCACAAGACTCAAGGGTAATAAAAAAAATATGAAAGATAATTCGTAAGAGACTTAATTCTGTTTTCCCAACAGAAAATTAAGAAAGGGGATAAAAGAAGGGGGAGGGAGTGATAAGAAAGAAATAATATTAAGAGAGACAGTGGTCAAAAGCAAAACAGATTTCACATACACAGAGACAGAAATAGGAACAGAGAAACAGAGAGAGAGAGAGAGAGAGAGAGAGAGAGAGAGAGAGAGAGAGAGAGAGAGAGAACAAAAATAGGATGGAAGAAAATGCACAGTAAGTAATCATAACCATAAATGTGAATGGCACAAACCCATGGATTAAATGAAATAGGGTTGCAGAATGGATTAGAAAACTGAATTCAACAATATATTATATACAAGAAATATACTTGAAATAGAAAGACACATGCAATTAAAATAAAGGGCTAGAACAGAATCTATAATGTTTCAGCTGAGATTTAAAAAATACAGAGATAGCAATCATGATCTTAAACACAGAAAAAGTAAATATAGACCAAATTTTAAAAATATAATCAAGGAAACTATATTTTATAAAAAGGTTGTTGTGTCCTGCTTTCTGGAGCCCCCAAGTTGGGGTGACAAAACGACCATTGCTTTCTAGAGCCTCCACACCAGGGTGATTAAAATATACCTAAAGGAGAAGTGAAGAGGATGGTGGAAAAATGGAGTCCATTTATTTCAAGGGCTTTCCCCTTTTTTATAATGTAACAAAAACAACACTGAGCATGTGGAACCACATAAACAACTTGCTATGGTACATAGTTTGCCACCTGGTATCACTCTGCCACCTGATATCACTCTGCTTCAATCTCAACACAGATTGTCACTGCCTCCTGACTTCTCAGGAAGGCCTAGAGAAGATGGGGAGCCAAACGTTGTTTAGGCAAGTTCCCTCTGGACTGAAGGATCTTATACCTCACCCAGAGTTTCCCCACTGACTATGACCCTTTACAAAAGGTACCATAAACAGTGTAATAATATCAAACTTTTAGAGCAAATTACTCTAATAAAAGATGTTATAATTTGATTTTTGTTGCTTTTCTTGTGATATGGCTAATATGAATTTTTTTTCATGATTTCACATGTATAATTAATGTCATATTGCTTGCCCTCTGTGGATGGGGAAGGGGTTGAAAAGAGAGTAAGAATTTGGAATTTAAATTAAAAAAAAAAAGAATATTAAAAAAATAATAAATTTGCAACTAATAATATGATAGATGATCAGAGTATAAAAATTTGCTAATCCAAAATGAAAATGAAATAAAAATTCAATTAAAAAGAAGAAAAGAAAGATGAATTGAAACAAATTTTTGTATTTTTGAAAAGTTTGCAAGTTTTCAGATATTGTCATATCTTAATTTTGTTAGGTATTTTTAAATTGTCAACTGAGTTGACAAAGCATAATCCATATTGTATCTTTTGTCATCCAAAATGGATTATTCTACTCCCCTAATTTTTTTTACTTTGTTCTCTCAGATGTAGTTAGTTGGCACATATAGAGCACTTGACTTGACTTTGAGCAAGTCACTTATGCTTAACGAGTGATAATATCAGCTACTTACTTTGATTTGTGAGAATCAAATGAGATAATATTTGTAAATATTTAGCATAATGTCTGCCTTCTAGTATGTATTTATAATAAGTACTTGTTGTTTTCCCTCATTCACACTTAAGACTTTGTAATAACCTCAGATCCCAAACAGAATCTATTCCAAACAAAAATAATTCTTACGAATGTCAACATCCCTAAAATGAAAGCATTTTCAAATACCAAGTACTGGGTAGTAGCTGACCAGTCACCAAAGGGCAATTCACTAACTGACCAAACCAATAAGCAAAGCCTCAAAACAAAGTTCCAAAGTGAGAGTGATATGTTCATCATGTATCAGCAAACTGTCAGTGATATATAGCAATAGCATTCCACTTGCACAATGGACAATTCAATAACTGTCCTGTTACCAACAATAAATTAACATCCATTTAGAGGTGCAATTTGATCAAGCATGAAGGGAAAAGGAGAAAAAAATCATAATAGAAATAAAATTAAAATAGTATTCATAATAAAATATTATAAGAGAAAAAAGTGTACTTTAAAAGGAAATGAAATATTAAAATGTTTTAAAATAAACAAACATTTTAAAATGAAAATTTTAATTAACAATTAAAATAATTGTTTTTTTTATAAAAATTAACAAACATTTTTATCAATATATTTTCCCCAAAGGAACAAAAATGGTGAAGTACATTCACTTTTAAACTCAAAGATATAAAAAATAAAATGATATATAATCATAAAAATAATTGAGAAAAAATTAAGGTTTTTTTCTTTAATGCATGTAACAATAATTCAGTGTTTAATAGAAAACAGGAAGAGAAGTAAAATGGCATCTAAATTTTCAAAGCAGAAGAAAAGCAATTAAAAAAAAAAAAATCCCATGGATGAGCTTTTTGTTTGTTACCAGTAGGCTGTGCTGTCTGGCAAAATTGACTATATCAGTGCCCACATGGCCCACATCTTTGGAATATAGGCATGTTTATTCTGCACCAATTTCTCCTCATTAGCAGAAGACCAGTATTTTTCCTTAACCAATGAGGATAGACCATATTCAAAATAAAAGGCATAATGAGAAGAGTTAATTTACATGATGCTACTTGCCTCTATGAAAAGTTCTTACTTTTATTGTCTTCTTATATCTATGTAAGTCTATTTATTCATGACTCAATAGCCAAAGGGAATGGTTTGAATTTCTGCTACTGAGGAAATTATGTCATTAACAAAAATCAAAACCCATAAGATACTCTTTCATAGAGCTCCAATTTCTATTAGAGCACAGGGACCCTCTTCTCTGCTACTTCAGTAATTCAGGCAGCAAGACTATTTTCTGTCTCTCTCTTTCTGTATCAATACCATTAGTTATTCACTGATTCTTTTCCTTGCTTACTCACAGAGCAGTGGTGACCTGTTATAGTTTCACATCAAGGAGAAGGCAGCTTTTAAGTTTTTTTTTTTAAGTTAATAAATAAATATTTCTTAAAGTAAATATATGTGAACTGCAACCATTGAAAACCAAATATTAAAATTTGGAAACAATTTGATGACAGACTAAAAAATTTTAAGAGCATATTGTGCTAGGAGCAGAGTTTAATATAATTGCTACATGAATAGCAAAACTGTCATGCACATGTTCATGATGGTTTTAATCATTGTGGAACCAAGTCTATAATATTTCAAATATTCAAGTGCCACTGAGAAAAAAAATATATATTTGTAACATAATTGGACTGTTATTTACAACGTTAGGCACTATTAAAAAACTTTTATCATGAAACTTTTGGATCATTTCTGCAAATCCTCTTGTACTCTATTACTTGTACAATCTGCTACCTCAGATTCTGTCTACATACAAAAAATAGGGGGGATATTGGAATGCAGAAAACTAAGGCTTCTATTCATATGCAGAACCCCTTCACAGTGATGTTCAAAGACTAATTGAACCTCTTAAAGTAGGATACAAGCGAAGTTTAACTTTTGCTTTCATGTGTGTTTTTAACCCAACTCTAAAAGAAATTCCAAATCAAATTCAAATAGGCATTAAAATATTTATTTCTATTGTCAGGTTGTAATGAACTTCTTGGATAAGGCTTGGGTGGTGATAAATTAAGTAGAATTCAATCCTAAAATGCTCTGCTTTCTGATTCTGGTAAATATATTGAACTTTTACTTAAATCATATGCTTGATCTCAATTGCCAGTTAGATTCACAAAGTAAAGAAGTGACATGATTTAAGAAAACTATCAAGTACTTTGCATCAGCTGGCAAGACTTGAAAGAGTGTAGCATCTGGGGAAAATTCAACATGCAATTGTAACTGTCTTGGAGTTTAGGAAAAACAGTTGGCTGAGCAACCATCTATTTAAATTACTGAAAGCTGGCAATTAAAAATAATCCTCTGGGCTGATAATTAAAGGGCCATTTGAAGTAGTACAATGGGCAGAAGGTGATTCAAGAGATTCTAGGAGTGTTTTGCTTTAAATGGGACGGTCCACTCCTTTTTGGAGGTTGGGGATGTTGGTATTTAAGAGTATGGAACAATGCATATAATATTAGATTGTTTTTTATAAATGTTTTCTCTTTTTTTTCTCTTTTAAAAACTGCAAGAAATGACTGTGGGAAGAGGAAGGTGTTATATAGGTGAAAATTTAGGCAATGTGAAAAAGAGATTAATAAAAAATCTATTTTTAAAAATAAATGGCTAATGCAGACAAGAGGAGGCTAGTTATTTGTAGGAAGAATATACTTAACTCTTTAAGTGTCTTATAGGAGGCCACTAATTTGTAGGGATAGAAATACCTAGTAGTCTAACAGATATAGATATCTAAATGATAAAGAATCTAGGTTAAAAAAAATATAGTGGAAAGCACCAGATATTGGGAATCAAAAGACAGAGTCAAACTCTAAATAACTGTTTGATTTGGGGTCAATCATTTTAACTTTTCTGGATCTTGGGTTCCTGATCTGCAAAGTCAAGATGTTGGATTAGAATACCTCTGAGTTCCTTTCCGCTTCCACCTTTATGAGCCTGTGATCTTATGAGTTTGAAGTGCCTTTAGGAGTCATCTACTCAATGCAGCTCTCATCCAAAGAAAGAAAACATTCTACTATATCCACAACTAATCATTTATCTTCTACTTAAGACCTCTAATGATAAAGTATCTAAAGATGGTACAGTAGCAAGAGTGCTGCTAGGTGTGGAGGCAGAGGGCGTGATTTCTAATCCTGTCTGTTGCTTCCTGGCTGATGACCTTGCACAAATTGTTTAAACTATTTTCTACTCCCTCCAGTGAGGGGGGTTAGTGGACTAAATGATTTCTGAAGTTCTTTTGGCTCTAAACCTATAGATTTCTGACTTCACAAGATAGGCTGTTCCAATTTGGAATAGACATTGTCAGGATTTTTTTCTTTCTATTGACCCAAAATCTAAATACAATAACTTACACTCGGTACTGGTTCTAATCCTCTGGGGGGGGAAAAAAAGCAGGACAAAGCAAATCCATTCTTTGTGAGATCTGAGTTTTCCAAACATTACAGAATCTTTGCAAGAACAGCTGCAGATAAGAAGCTACTCTCCCTTATCCGATTCCCTCCAAACGCAGAAGCTATAAATTCATTAAAGACGCATCTCTGGCCTTCAGTGTTTCCCTGGCTACAAAGACAGACACAATAAGAAACAGAGGAGACGCCTCCTGTTTCGCAATAATCGTTATGTTTATAGCCACTAGAGGGTAGTAAGAACCTCTTGGAAATCAATGCGACGAGCCCTAGTATTCCGCCTCCTCAAAAAGAAAACCATATTATGGAAGCATTTTCCTATTTCGCAATAACAAAAGCGTCGCCTTCCTTCCAGCAGCGGAAGAAAAAAAAAAAAAAGAAAGGGGAAAAAAAGAAGTAAGTCTTTTTTTTTTTTCTTTAAAGCTCTTTTGTCCAGGTGGCAGCAAAATGAGTGCCAGGGATTTTAACTGGTTCTGATTGCCTGGGTAGCTTCACAACCAATCCCTTCCACCCCCATTTAGGAAGGCACTAGAAGCACGGTGATTCAGCACTTGTGGTGTAATGATGTCAGTTCCCTAATACACACCCTGATTTAACACCTCCTTCAAAACAGCAACAGGTCAAGAAAGCTAAGGGATCATAACAGACCCAAACATGCCGATCATTGCCACTTATTAGCAGGCATTCAGAGGACAATACAATCTGTCTGTCTCTTTTTCTCTCTCCTTCTCTCTGTTTCGCACCCCAACCCTCCATTCTCCAGTCTCTCTCTTTCTGCCTCTGTCTCTTCAGCTCTGCCTTAAAATGATGTAAGCAGTGCTTGCTTTTTTAGACCCTGAGATCAGAATGATTATTTATTTTAAATTTGCAGCTCCGTTTAACCCACACTATTTGTGGAAGGTGAGGAAGAGACAAGTCACATGATTGCCAAGATGTAATCATCCTTGTGAAAATGCAAATGAATCTGGGAAAGAATTCTGAATCATTCTGATCTCTTTAGTTGAAATCTTCCACACATTGAAGAGGGGGCAGGGAATTGAGAAAGTCCAGAATTACAGGATCTTAAAACCTAGTACTGAAAAGGTATTTAGAGGTTATCTAGTTCTTAATAGATGCTTTCTCTGGCTATCTATGTTATCAAGACCCTAAGTCTAGAACTGGAAGGGAGGCGTTTTATTTTTAATGATCTACATCACCACCACCACCCTTTTGAGCCAAGAGGCTGTGCTAGGTTTGGAAGAATACAATGACAAAATGAGAAAAGATTCTTATTTTCATAGACATTATATTCTAATAGGGAAAAAAAAAATGTGTGCACAGATAAACACAAATACATACACTACAAATTTAAAATAAAGGAGAAATTTGAAAGAATTGTCTACCAGAGAGATCAGGAACAGCTATATATAGGATGTGGTAGTATCTGAGCTGAATTTTGAAGGGGACAAAGAATCCAAAAAAAGGTAGAGGGTGCCACTCATATACAACCTTCTCCTTTTACAAACGAGGAAACTAAGGCTTACTAAACTTAAGTGACTTACCTAAGACCATACAAATGATAAATCTCAGAGGAATGATTTGAACTAAAATTTCCTAACTCCTGGACCAGGAATCTTCCCACTTTTCTTCGTTGCCACAGTATAACAGAAGATGGTGCTATTAGAAACATGTGTTTGGTGTTTTGGGGTTTGTTTGTTTGTTTGTTTAATTGTTGTTGCTGTTTTTTCAAGGAACATCCTCTCATGACCTGGCTATAAAATGTGGCTTTAAATGGTTTGTGGCCTCGTTCTTTAAGGAAGATTTATTTTAAATGTCAAGAATAACTGAAGAATGTTAAAGAACTGTTGTAAATAATAGCTGCCCTTCTAAGCATAAATATAATGAGTGATGAGAGAAGTCAGGGGCCAACACATTTTGGTTTACTGAAGCAGAGCTCAGCCAGCATGGTGATTTCAGTCCTTGGCACCTCATGGAAATCATTCTAGAGTTCAACAGGAAATGTAAATTGACTACAACTCTCTTCTTCAGAAGCAAATTGACAAATGCTGACCCATTGACAGCTAGCTCCATTAAATGTGAGACACAAGGACTGAAAAATAATCTTACCATCAGTCTTAAGCAATGCCCAAGATGGAGTTATCATTCACATAAAAATACATACATGCACACACACATGTACAAACCTCTATTCCATTAATCTCCAAATCTGTGAGATGATGATTAATGTTGGAAATAGCATTTGTACCCATATCTTCTAACTGTAAGTTCTATGCTCATTCCTCTACATATTCCTTCTTTTATTAGTAACTTTTATAGTAAACTAAGAAGTTTTTAGTGTAGAACATTGACTATATACTATCCATATAGCTACCTATTTACATGTGACATAGGGTAGTTTGTATATAAGGGACATCCTAAATTCATGCAGAAAACATATCTGGTTTTCGTTCAAGTAACCAATTAGAAATTTGGAGAGAAATAGTATTTAGCTGTGATGACTCAGGGTTCATACTGTGTGATGATGGGTAGTCTTCCAATTGACTTCACAGCTGGAATGACTGATGACTCAAGGGTTTTTGAACCTGAATTAAATAGATTTACAAAAGGGTCAACCCATCCCTTGCCCTCTCTTTTTCAGTTTTAAATAAGGCAACACTACTTTAAACTGGTTCTGAGAGGTTAGTGAGGAAAGGTATGGTCCTTGTCTTTCCTTAACGAGGCAGCTATGAACATATTGCTGCCGCTGGGTCTTTGTTTTTTATTATTTCCTGGTCTTAGGTGAATGAATTTTTAGAATTAAGAGTCCTTAGGTGACCTTAAGAGTTTGGGTAAGTCTGAACATCTCATGAGAGGTCAGAGCTGAATGTGAGTTGAGAATCCCCCCAGAATGGTAATGGCTGATGATAGTGTCTTCAGTGGCAATGGGGACATATTAGGGGTATATGATAATCACCAAAAGATAGTTTCAGGGAGTGCAACTCCCTTCTACAATGCAGACTATAGACTCAACAAAGTTATTGATGCTTTTAGCCCAGTTGTGCTATCTACTTAACAAGGAGTTATATTTAAGGGGAACTTGGTGAAGACTCTATAAAGAAAAATAAGTTCTCCTACTTCCAGGAATTATGAAGTACCCCTTAACTGCACTGAGTCTTTCCATGTGTTTCAGACTACCTGTGTACATTAATTTTGATGCCACTCCTCAACATATATATACAGGAAGAAAGTGTGTTCTGAGATAAGGGACATGTTTTCTATCTATATTTGCTATACCTTCTCAGTAAATCTTTTTTTCTAAAAGCCAGGGGAGTTCCCTGGCTGATTATTATTGGGGAACACATAGTAGGGGGCTAATGAGCAACAATACTAGAAATCTCAGCTTTTCAATATTACCCCTACTCTTCTGAAGAAAATTGGGACAGCAAGGTGACAGTGGATAAAGCACCAGCCCTGATTCAGGAGGACCTGAGTTCAAATCTGACCTCATACACTTAACTCTTCCTAACTGTGTGATCCTGGGCAAGTCACTTAACCAATTGCCTCAGCAAAAAAAAAAAAAAAGAAAAGAAAATGAATAGTAGTCAGCCACCTCAGGAACCCAACCCATGAGTGTATATGTCCATGGAAAAGAGTAGTTACATATATGAAGGAAAAAATGCATTTATAAAGGAAAAGATGTCATATAATAACAATAGCTAACATTTATATACTATTTACTATGTACCAGGCACTGTGCTAAGGACTTCATAATTATTATCTCAATTTATTCTCACTATAACTCTGGGAGAGAGGTGCTATTATAATCCCCATTTTACTGATGAGAAAATTGAGTTAAACAGCTTGCCTGGTGTCACACAGGTAGTAAGTGTCTGAGTAAGTCTCTCTAGCCACTGTGTTATCTAGCCACCCAAAGCTCAACATTATGAGAGATAATGTCATATTGATGGAGAGAGGACCATTCTTTGAGTCAGGAGGATATGGGATGAAAGTCTGCCTCTAACACATATTAATTATTTATCCTTTCAGTGGCTCAGGCAACTACAGAAGAGTTGCTGACCTGCATTTGTGGGGAAGGGGAGGAGGTTTCCACACCTGGAATTCCTGGGAATTCCACACTGGGAAATCACAGATCCAGACACACATATACTTCCCCACACACACACCCAAAGTTATATGTGTGTATATGTACATGTATGAATACACTTGTGCATACATATATATAGTTATTCAGTTGTTCAGTTATGTCTGACTCTCTATGACCCCATGGACCATATCATCAATAATATCCATGAGGATTTTCTTGGCAAAGATTCAGGAGTAGTTTGCCATTTTCTTCTCTAATGGATTAAGGTTAAATGACTTTTCCAGAGTCATATAGCTAGAAAGTGTCTGAGGCTAAAATTAAATTGAGATCTTCCTGATTCCAGACCCAATATACACACACACACACACACACACACACACACACAAACACACACACACACAAAATCGGTGCCAGTCCTAGAATCTAGAAGGGACCTTGAGGTCATCTAGTCCAACCCTTTATTTTACAGATGAAGAAACTGAAGTCAGTGAGGTTAAGGTGACTAGTCCAAATTCACCTAGGTGTCAAGAGACAGGATTTCAAACCAAGTACTTTTGACTTCAAAGCCAACACCCTTTCCCATGCTGTAGATAAATGATATTACTTTTCTGTGCCTCAATTTCCTTTTGTTAAGTTGAGCTAATTTTCCTTTCTTTGGCTATCTCACATAGAGTTGTAAATAGAAAAGTGCTTTATAAATGTGAGTTATGAAGAAGTGTATAGTGAACAATTGGTTCTGCCTTTATCACTAATCTTTGTTAATCTCCAATTTTCTTGTCTGTTAAAGATGGCTATGAATAGGATCCATATTAGTAAGATAGAAATAAGTAAATCCAAAAGATTCCATCTCATGGATTTGAAATATTTTAGTTTATACCATTCTGTGAGTGGCAAAAAAAAAAAAAAAAGATAAGCAGTCTCCAATAACTAGGAGTTCCCACCAGCCATATTGGCTTTTAATGATCAAGTGTTTGAAATCTGCTAGGTCCCAGCCTGGGCTATTTGATTCTTTAAATAATTAAATTTAATCCCTTAATTAATTAAATGGTTATAAAGATAAAATTATCAGATAAAGAGGAAAATGTTCCAAATTCATATATTCTTTCTATATACCTTTGAACTTGCAAATCTGGAGATAAACAAAGGATGGTGAATCCCAGAATGGAGAGGATATAGCTGCTCTTGCAAGCCTCATCACTGAATCTCTACAATCCTCTAAAATAGGAATAAATCACAAAACTTCCAGAACATCCTGAGCATGCCCCATCTATCCTGGACTTCTGAATTTACCATAGACTTTTGCATGCATTATTATAATTATGGTTTTTATTTTTTAAAACAGCTCTGTAATTTTGTGAATAATACACTAACTTGGAGTCATAAAGACCTAAGTTCATATCCTGCCTCAGGCATTTATGAGGTGTGTGAGGTCTGTATTCTCTCTGTCCTGGGGATTTTTTATCTGTAAAATGTGAGTAATAATAATACCTATTATTATAATCTTATAACACTACAGGACTATTTGTTGTTTGTAAATGTAATTTTTTTCTAAGTAACAAAAATTTCTCTCCTTTCTCTTCCATTGGGAAAGAGGAGAACAAAATCCTTGTAACAAATATGCATAGTGAAGCAAAATGGGGGAGAGAGAGAGAAGGAAACAGGGATGAAAAATGAAGACAGGAGGGTGTAAATGATGTAAGTATAATCAATCATTGGTTGGAATGGTTGTTCAGTTCTGGTGACAGGCGCTCACATTTTGGGAGGAAAGAATTTGGTAGATTAAATGGTGCAGCCTTCTTTTTTTCGTAGTAACAACTAGTTAGAACAGGGAAGCAAAACATTACAACATATAGAAGTCCATCTATAGTTCTTGCACCTTGAGAATAAATTTACACAGTGCTACTAGGATTGATTGAGGAATAACCCACTGCTTTACCCACCTCGTGGAAAATTCTTCAGATATTTTCCCTAGAGAGAGAAAATAACCAGCAGAAGAGTTTTAGGCTTTTCACCAGGACATTAATGAATTAGGTCCACAATAATGGAGCTATAAAACATACTAATGAATTACTTTCCTGCAAAAGACAAGCCCACTTGAAAATGTACCATCCCAATAAATTCACCCATTATGTTTTTAATCTACTTCCTTTGGTTAGCATAATGCAACATCCAAAAAGAAAATAAAGAATATTTGTATATGCCAACTAAGAAATGATTCATGTTCCCAAAGCTCATTTGTAAGCTGCTTGTTTGAAACTAGAAACATATTTTACCATAGAAACCATCTTACCCAGTGGTAGTTATGTTCCCAGACTGATCCATAGAAATACATTTTATTCATAATGTAGGCAAACTATTTACTAATAGTGCTTACCATTTAATAGTACTAATTGCAATAAACAGCAACTACATTTAAAACATTTCTTCCAGGGAAAGATATAAATCAAAGCACCACGGACACTACCCGAACAAAAATGTTTCTGCAATAACGAGGGGAAATTTTCTTGCTTGCAGACTTCAGTTAAAGAGGTTTCAGAAGCAAGTTTGGGATTGCGTGAAAGTATTATTCCACTGGACCCAAAGTATCACTATTGGCAAATTAACATCCAATAATCTTTTTTTTTTTTTCCAAAATTGGCAACAGAAAGTCTGTATGAATTGAGTATCTTATACAATCTCTTAGGAAGAGCCCCTAAGCAGATTATTAGAAACTGGTTAATGGATTTTTTTTCATCCACATCAGAACATAAAGATAATAATGAATGAATGAAAAAAAATTTATTGAGCTCTTACAATGTGCCAGGTACTGTGCTAAGTTCTAAAAACAGAAAATAAAACCAAACAAGACAGTCCCTGACCATAAGGAGCTTACATTCTAGTAAGAGAAAACAACATATATAAAAGAAGAGGTAGCCATGGAGCAAGATTTTTAGAGAGGGCAGTCAGAAAGAATAGTAACTAAATACAAAGGAAATTAATTCAGATGTTCTTAATAGAAATGGGAGTGTTGAGAATTGACAATGGAGAAGTACTTGTGTCGTTGATGTTGTTCAGTCATCTCAGTTGTATCCGATTCTTTGTGCCTGCATTTGGGATTTCTTGGCAAAGATATTGGAGTGATTTGCCATTTCCTTCTCCAATTTATTATGTTGATGAGGAAACTAAGGCAAACATAGTTAAGTGACTTGTTTAGGTTCGCACAGCTACTATGTGTTTAGAACAGATTTGAATTCAGGTCTTGCTGATTCCAGGCTTGTCACTCTGTCTACTGCACTATCTAGCTACCCTACATGTGCACCACATAGCATTGAAATGAACTATTTACTATTTAAAGAAACACTCTTCCATAGTAGATGGCGTGCTAGTCAGCATTGGAAGATCTTAGTTCAAGTATACTCTCTGACAAAAATATTATATTTATAAACTCAAGTAATTCCCTTAATCACTCAGTCTCTGAAATGACTCTCTAAGACTAAATTATTGAGGTTACTGGAAGATACCTTATTGTCTGGATTGGAAGAAGGCATTTCCACACAAAGAGTTTCATACACTGATGAATCTGATAATTACAGGTCTGAATCTTCCCAACCCATGCAGAATAGTATTCAGCACACCTTGAGTAGAAGTAGGGTACTCTTATAAGCAAAATGAAATGAAGAATTGAAATAATTAACTAGAAAATAAAAAGGAAGGGAAAAAACTCTTGCTACTAGAAAAATTTTACTGACCAAATAAGCAGATTGTTCATAGCCATTTGACTTATTGCTTCCAGTTTGATAATGCTATTTGAATAGATCATTTTAGCTCTTGGGAAGGTGATTGTGAAAAAAAAAAAAAACTAATATTTTGACTTAGAACTGGGGATCATCGCTCTATCCATGCTCAATACTACTGTTTCCCAATTTTCCCTCAAGGATTTGTTGCTTTTCTTTTTGAGCATACTATTTTTAAGAAATTGCTTGAAAAGATTCACTTTGATCATTTTTAATGTGCCCTACATCAGAAGCCAAATCATGCTACTGATGCCGTTTTACAGTTTTCAATGAATGATGCTGGCAGAATAACCAATAGATGAGCCACTAAAACACAAAGGAAAAGAAAAAATAAAAGGAATAAACCTGGTGTTCAGGCCAACATTGACACAATATGCTATTTGTTTAGTCTATTCAGGAGGGGGTGAAATTGTATTTGAAAGAATTCCACAATGAACACTGGACACAGTCAAACATAAGTGGTAAATAGTAAGTAAACAATGTGCCCAAAGTAAGTTTTCAATTTTTAAATTGTTGTTATATGAGTATATAATAACATTAGGGACTTTTTAAAAATAATAACATTATAAAAATAAAACTTGTGAGGACAGAAGGAAGTAAGAAGTCTTAATAGATCTGGGAAGAAAAATGAGTTATTCTGTTTGTAAGCATTCTCATACATATGCAAATTGTTTTCAAATATATAAAGAAGTAGAAATAGATTTATTTTTAATTCTTTTATTCTATTTATTCTTGACAACATTTCAGCTATCAAATAATGTGTCAAGAATAAACAATATGCCATACCTCATGCATTCCCATTTTGTGTGTGTGTTTCTTAGAATTTCTAACTTTTTCAAAGTCTAACTAATACATCCTTCTACATGAAGCTCTTCTTGATCCCCCAGTTGCCAGTGCCTCTCTCCACAAATTACCATGTCTTTATTTTATTTTATTTTATTTTTTATATATACTTTTAAACATATGTACTGACTCTCCAGATGAGATGTAAACTACATGAGGAACAGATCATTATATTCTAGTTTTTGTAGCACTGACTCTTCAGTGAATACCTGGAATATAATAGGTGATTAATGAATGCTTGTTGCTTGACTGCTCCCATGCCATTTAAAATATTGTTTTAGGAGAAGTGCTAAAACTAGCACCATAAATTTAGAGCTGGAAGGCACCTTACTCCAACTTCCTCATTTTTACAAATGAGGAAACTGAAGCCCAAAGAGATTAAATTACTTGCCCAGCATCACCCCTGAGGCAGGATTTGAATGTAGGTCTCCTTGACACTAAGACTAGCACCCTATCTAATTACCTCAACTATCAGGAGAGTAATTAATCCACCAGTGGAAAGAATACCAACTCAGAAGACCAGGGTTCATATTCCATCTCTGATACTTGTATCTGTGATACTTGGTAAGTCTTATAAATTTCCAGTGCCTCAGTTCCCTCATCTTAAAAAAAAATAGAGTAAAAAAAAAAATCTGATTCAGTTATAGATATATGATTTTATATGAATCTCCACTTATATCTGGGTATAATAAAAAAATATTGAGTCATAGTTCCCTGTAGGGTAAACTATTCCCTGACTATACACTTTGGAAAGTTATAAAAAGCTTTTTCAAGGCACAGGAAGCCATATAATAAATTATAACTTTAAAGTTCTCTTAATAGCTTAAGAGATTTGATGTAACTTCCTAAAATAGTCTAATACAATAGCTTATCCAAGGCTATCCTTTAGCTCATTTGATACATTCTCCAAATCTCCACAGGGAAAGTAGAGTATTAGAATGGAAATTGAGGGGCTTCTGTAAGGCTGTTTACAGAGACAAAAAGAATATTGTCCACCATGCTCTCTTACAGTGGCTGGTCCTATATCTCTTAAATAGGTCAGGATTCAGCATTTATGTAGTACTTTTAGTTTTGAAAAGTACTTCAAATAACCATGTAAAGTGGGTATGACATATGTTATTATCCCAGTCTTACAGATGAGAAACTTATTTGTTTTCGATTTTTGCTTTTATAATCATTTTATTTTCATTCTTTTTCTTCCACCTTCCTCCCCTAACCCTTCCCCAAGATGACAATTCATCTGATATAGATTATACGTGTATAATCATATTAAACATACTTCCACATTAGTCATGTTGTGAAAAACTAATCAGAACAAAAGAGAAAAAAAACACAACAAAAACAACAACAACAAAGTGAAAATAGTATGTTTCAATCTGCATTCAAATTCCATAGTTATTTCTGTGGATATGGAGAGCATTTTCCATTGTGAGTTTTCAGAATTATCTTAGAAGATGAGAAAAATTGAGAGTAAAAAAATGTTAAATGTCTTATCTAGGGTAGCAGAGTGTCAGAGGCAGAATTTGAATTCAGCTTGTCCTAATGGCAAGTTCAAATATTGTACTATATGCATTTTGTACAGGGACTGCAAGTTGACTAAGGAATGAAATGTTTGACCAGTTTATAACTGTAGCATGTGCAGTGGCCATACTCCAGTAAACCATCTTAGCAGATTAAAGGCAACGGAACAGTCATCAAATCCATTGGTGAGTAGGGGGATATCAACTCCAAGCACATAAAGGGCAAATGAGAACAATTTATTCCAACAGCCATGAAGGCAGCTGAAGCAGATGCTGTGGAACACTTAGAAATTATTCAAACATCAGACTCCAAGAAAATCTACTGCATCCTGGCTATCAACAGTCATCTTTATCTTTGTCTTGCCATCAGACTTTGATAATTCAGGAAGAATCAGTTTTGTGCAATGGTGCCTTGTTTAAATGCAATAGTCAAGACATTACCTGTTATGTTTTTCACTTTCTTTGAAAATGAAGGCCAAATAACAATATATACATGTACACAAATATGTTTATATCACCCTATAAAATGAGAGATGTGTATATATATATATATATGTATATATATACATATACATACATATTTAAATTTTGTTGTTGCCTTTTTATTAACCTTGCATTCATATTCTTTTAACCAGAGATCCCCTTTTTAAATATATATATGTATTATTTTTAATTTATGGAATAAATAAGATTTTTATTACATAGTATTATAAAAAAGATAATTATACATAAACTGCAATATATAATAAAGTATATACATTTCTTATTTTTTCTTTTCCCCCTTTTTTTTTGCTTCCCCTTTGCCTTGTCTTAAAGATGTCTACCATTAGACAAAAATAAGAATATATACATACAGATATAGTATAAATATATACATATGTGTATGTGTATACATACATATATATATGTAAAATTATTCTATATATACTTCTATTTATCAGTTCTTTCTCTGGATACAGATATCATCTTTCTTCATATGCCCTTTATTTTTAATTTATATACTTATGAGTCAAAATGATCTAGTTGCTCAAAGTTGTCCTTAAAACAATATTTCTAATATTATATACAGTGTTCTCTTGGTTCTGCTCACTTCACTTTTCACCATTTTATGCAAGTCTTTCTATGCCTTTCTAAGATCATTGAGCTCATCATTTCTTATAGCACAATAGTATTCCATCCATTGATCTCTTCCTGGGAGTTGAAAAATATTAAGGTGAAACCAAATGATAATATCACCAATCATTCCCTAACTATTTTTAAATAGCTCATCTTTTCTTAGAAATACACAAGAAATATCTTACTAGTAGTACCTTGGGCTCATTACTTATTTTTCTGGGCCTTAGTTTCCTCAGTTGCAAAAATGAGGTGTTAGACCAGGTAATGGCCAAGGCATGTTTTCACTGCAGCTCTGTGTTCCAAAAATTTAATTTGGTCTGTGATTTTTGTGATACTCTGAGGCTGGTTGGCACATAGAGAGATTGAGCAATCTGGCCTTATGTTGGAAACTCCCATCTTTCTGAGAAGGTTTGGCCACATTTCTTCCTAGAAGTATTATTGTTATTGTTTAGTCATTTCAAGTTGTGTCCAACTCTTTGTGACCCTGTTTTGAGTTTTCTTTCCAAATCTACTGGCATGGTTTGTTATTTCCTTCTCTAGTTCAGTTTAGAGAAGGGGAAATTGAAGCAAACAGGATTAAATGACTTGTGCACGTCACAAAGCTAATAAGTGTCCAAGAATGGATTTGAATTAATCATCCTGACTCCAGGCCTTGTATTCTATTCACTGAGCTACCTGCCTGCCTCCTAGAAATATGGAACAAATTCATAAAATTTTATTTATTTATTTTTAGCCTGAGGCAATTGGGGTTAAGTGACTTGCCCAGGATCACACAGCTAAAGAAGTGTTAAGTGTCTGAGGTCAAATTTGAACTCAGGTCCTCCTGACTTCAGGGCTGGTGCTCTATCTACTGCACCACCTAGCTACCCCATCTTTTATTTTTTTAATGAGCATTTCACAGTAGTAAGCGATAATTACAATAATTACCATAATATCCTATTAAGTCTCTAAAATACCTTTCTTCCAAGAAGTTAGAAGACTTCACAAATATCTTTTTTTTTTTCTGTGCCAGGTATTCCCATTTTACAGATAAGAAGCTGAAGCAAAGATCAAATTATTTTCTGCAGAATCATATACAGTGGAAGAGCTAGAACTAGGTCTTGACTCATATTGTTTTTTTTTTCTCTTTTCCTCTTCCATTCCCTCTCCTCCATTCTTTCCCTTCCTCACTTCTTTTCCTTTCTCTTTCCTCCTCCTTTCCCTTCTCCTTCCCTCCCTTATCTTTCTCAATTTCTGTCTCTTTCTCTCTCTCTGTCTTTCTTTTAAGAAGAAGTAATTAGCATCATATGAAAGAGCATTTGAAAGCAATCCTTGCTTTCTTCCATTTGGGGGTAATTAAATGGTGCAGTAGATGAAGTGCCAGGCTTAGGGTCAGGAAGATTCATCTTCATGAGTTCAAATCCAGCCTTAGACACTTGTTAGGTATGCAACTCTTGGCAAGTCACTTAACTTTGTCTCAGTTTCCTCAGTAAAATTATCTGGAGATGGAAATGGCAAACCACACTAGTATCTTTTCCTAGTAAACCTCAAATCAGGTCACAAAGAGTCACATGTAACTAAAAGAAAACTGAATGAAGAAAGAGCATTCCCCTTATTTTCCTCAAGCTTATTTTGAAAAAGCTCACTAAGGGAGTTTTATATAAAAATCATTTACAAAGATACTTCCCTATAAGGATCCTTTCTGGAGATAGCCAGATGGAATCATGGATAGCGTACTAGGTCTGAAGTCAAGCAGATTTAAATTCAAGCCCAACCTCAGATACTGATTAGCTCTATGAATCTGGTTAAGTCATTTTTATTTGAAATTTTTCATGATTTATTTACATTTTTTCATGGAGATTTCCAGATTACAGCATCAGCTACAGAAAGAACCTTCCTTCTTAGTGTTTTGGAGCTGATCCATGAGAACCCAGAGTCCTTCTTGGGAGATGAGGGCACATGGCATATAAATTATGATGGAATAGGATACATTTAGTCACAAAATGGTTGTCTCCCACGTTAACTTTATAAAAGACTCCATCACAGTGGCCTCTCTAGGAATTTGCTGCTAAGTTACAGGATTTCTGATATCATAATCCCAGTGAAAATTGTGAGCTTACAGTTTCCTCATCCATAAAATGGGGATAAAAATAGCATCCATCTCCCTGGCTTGTGGTGAGGAATAAATGAAATGATATTGATAAACAACTTATAATTACTGTTTGTGAAGTACTTAGCACACTGCTTGGTACAAAGTAGGTGATTAATAAATGCTCCTTTTCTTCTTTCTGTATGTCATTTTTATTCTCTTTCTTTTGCAAGAGATTCTTAGGAAAACAAGAACAGGAAAATCTTGCCTAAGTACTTGGTATTTGATCTCTATTTAAATCTTGGTTTCTGCTTCCCCACCCTTGACATTAATTGTCTCTTGCTTGGGACTTTCTCAATTCAGTAAGCATACTAAGTGCCAAGCACTGTGTAAGGTTCTAGGGATAAAAACATAAAACTGATACAATCCCTGTCCTTAAATATATTCTACAGGGTAGTTGGATGGGCATTTGGTTAGAACCCTGAATCAGGAGGATCTGAGTTCAAATTTAACCACAAACACCTAACATTTACTAACTGTGTGACCTTGACAAATCACTTAACTCCAATCGCCTTATTCATATGTATATGAATATATATGGAAATTTTTATCCCTTTCTCTCCCTCTCCTCCTATCTCAAGATAGCAAGCAATCTGATATAGGTTAAACATGTGTAATTCTTCTAAACATATTTCCATATTCATCATAGCAGAAATATTATAACTTGAAGTGGATTACTAAAAAAGGTATTAGGCATTGTTGGTGAAGTTGTGAACTGATTCAACCATTGTAGAGAGCAATTTGGAACAATATCCAAAGGGCTCTCAAACTGTGCATACCCTTTGATCCAGCAGTGTCTCTACTGGGCCTGTATCCCGAAGAGATCATAAAAAAGGGAAAGGGAACCACATGTGCAAAAATGTTTGTAGCAGCCCTTTTTGTAATGGCAAGAAACTGGAAACTGAGTAGCTTCCCATAAGTTGGAGAATGGCTGAATAAGTTATGGTATATGAATATTATGAAATATTATTGTTCTATAAGAAATGATCAGGAGGATGATTTCATAGAAGCCTGGAGAGACTTACATGAATTGATGCTAGGTGAAGTGAGTAGAACCAGAAGAACATTGTATACAATAGCAAGATTATATGATGATCAATTCTGACAAACATGGATCTTTTCAACAGCAAGGTAATTGTGGCCAGTTCCAATGGTCTTGTGATGGAGAAAGCCATCTGCACCCAGAAAGAGGACTGTGGGGACTGAGTGTGAATTACAACATTTTTATTGTTGTTTGCTTGCTTTTTTTTTTTCTTTCTCATTTTTTTTCCCTTTCTTGATCTGATTTTTCTTGTGCACCATGACAATTGTGGAAATATGTATAGAAGAGTTGCCCATGTTTAACATATTGGATCACTTTACATCTAAGGGAGGGAGTAAGAGAAAGGGAAGGGAAAAAATTGGAACAAAAGGTTTTTGCAAAGGTGAATGTTGAAAATTATCTATGTAAATATTTTGAAAATAAAAAGTTTTAATCAGAAAAAAAAAGAAGATATTAGGATGGAGTTCTTTATAAAGGTAATATGGGAGACAGCCATACTAACTAGATAACTAATAATAACTTACCCAGTTGAAATTATAGGGGTGTATGTGTGTGTGTGTGTATGTGTGTATATGTGTGTGTGTGTGTGTGTGTGTGTGTGTGAAATATGTGACCCAATCATGTCCTTCAATCCCCACCAAGGATTTTGGGTTTTCATGTACCAGGTCCATAATCCCCAAAAGTCTAGCTTCTTTAATTAATGCTTCCACCTGGGAGTTCTTCAGGGAAATTCTAAATATATTTTTTGTATAACTCTTGCATAGGTTTCCAAACATGTAAGCAAAAGGGTCCCCAACATTCAAACCAGTACTACATTTTAGGAATGGAAAAACAAATATTTATCCCCAAGAAAATACGTAAGATACAAAGGACTCATAGGTACTCACAAACATATGGAGCACCCAAGAAATCTGGCTTTAGGCACTTTTAAGCTCTGTGACCTGGGCAAGTCATTTAACCTCTGTCTGCCTCCTTGTCTTCAACTTTATAATGGGGATCAAAATAGCACCTACTTCATTATAATATACTTAGCACATTGTTTGGTACATAACAAGTATATAATACATAAGTGGTACAGTGGATACAGTGCCGGGCCAGGAGTCAGGAAGACTCAAATTCATGAGTTTAAATCTGGCTTTACATACTAGCTGTGTGACCCTATTTACCTTAGTTTTCTCATCTTTAAAATAAGCTGGAGAAGAAAATAATAAACCACTCTAGTATCTTTACCAAGACAGTTTCAATGGGATCACAGAGTTAGACTTGATTGAAAAATGATAGAAAAAGTATTTAATAAATGTTTGTTTCCTTCCTCCCCCTTCCTATCCTTTCCTTCCTTCTTTTTTCCTTCTTTCTTTCTTTCCTTCCTTTCTTCCTTTATTAGCTCCCCTGGAAATTAAATCACTTTATGGGCTACTGAATAAATGATTTTCCTTCACATTGGACCTGCTATCTTGTGAGCAACTGAAAGTATAGCAAAGAGCAAATAGGAAAGATCCCAATGTCCTGCTCCAACCCTCATCCCCATATGACTCCAGTCTTCTAATTGAAGGGGTCACTTGGCATATGGCAAACCTTTCTCCTTAAGAACACATTGTTAAGTGAATCTTCAACTTATAGCAAATCAGTTGCCCAAACTCTCACATTTGGGATTACCAAGGACAAATCACCTAGTCTGGGAAAATAAACTTTCAAGTTGTGTGTAAACATATATCTATCTCTGCTGTGAGCTTCTTCAGGAACTCTATCAAAGCTTAGGCAAGGAAAACTCATCCTTAAGAACTTTGGGCTCTGACTAGTTCTTAGAAAAGGAAACTGAAAAGCAAAATGGCTCAGGAGGTTGAGGTCAAGATACTTCAAGGTACCTGGGCAAGCAGCAGTGCTTTAAGTACAAGTTATTATTAATTATTTCTGGGATAAAGAAGCAAATATTCTTTTCCCTCTTTCGTAGAATAAAAGTAATTATTCAGATGTGGAAGTCTAACATAAAGAGAGTAAGAACAAGAAGTGAGACTTGCTTTTATAGGCTATAGAGAAGGAATGGCTCTTCTAACCAAAATCTTGTACTTTCAATATTTTCCATTGACAGTCATCATTTCAGTTGGCAGACCCAATATTTTCAATTGTTCAGTTTCAGCCACAGTCACAAGTAACAAAGCACAATTTTCTGTGTTCTCTTAGCAAGGTGTCCTTTGTGCCTTCTTCCTCTCGAACTATCCTTCAGGAACCTCTAAACAAAGGTCCACATACTATAATCTCATTGGGGTTATCATGATATTGAATGGAAGCTCTATTTATCAGACCTCTTATACTCTTCTCCTGGTTTGTTGTCTCTGCAAATGCAACTGGAATATTTTAAGATGCATTGATGGTGGCTCTTTGATGACTTTGGGAGGGTCAAGTTTTCTTTGTGTTGATTGCCTCCACAAATGCAACATGTAAGCATACAATTCTTAGGCATTCTCCAGATTAACCATATTTTGTGGACTTTCAGTCACCTCATAACTGATAAACCTAGAGATTATACTCTCCCTAAAATGTATCATTTCTATTAACTCTTTTTCTTTCCACCTTAAAATTCCTGAGAAAGGCCAACATCATCCACTGCTTCCTGAGTCATTGACAAGCATCTTGACCTTTGTCTTGCTACTAAACTCTGATGGCTGAGCTAACAACTTTGTGCAATTCTGCCTCACTCAAATCCAATTCATGAGCAAGTCAAGACATCACCCTGGTGATGTCATTGGTCCTCTTTGAGAACAAAGAAAGGAAAAACAAACAGTTAAGCAAAGTGAACAAACAATTTCTTCCAAAGTCTCGATAGATTATTACTTGCCTTTTTGCTTGTAAGAGCCTTCTAGACCTGAAACAATAACATGTTTGTTTTGAAAATGCAATTAGAGCTCATTGCTAAACTTAGCTAATTAGGCTTCGTATTGCTTATTTCTTTTATTTTAAATAACCCTAACAATAGAAAAAATATAGCACTTAAAAAATTCAAATAGTCTGAGAAATAACTAAAACTGAGTAAAAGATTAATGAAGAAATAATTCAAGAAGCTTATTTACTTGCTATGATGTCTAACCCTTTCTTGAAACCTTTTTCCATTTTCAAAACACATGTCTACATATGAATTTCATATGCATATAAATGATGCAAAGAAACTACATCTCCATACACATAAATTGCATGTATGTGTATAAGTTTATGGAGAGTGTTATTTCTAGTCACATATATTATGCAAATTTAGATTTTACAATACTGAATATTAAGCAATCTGATAAATTATTGCTATTTTATCTATGAGAAGGATAAGGAATTGGACTTGTAAGTTCACTGGTGTAAGAAATTTCATAGAAGGAAATTCCCTCTACCAATGCAAATATACTAGACTTGCTTTGTAATTTATAGACCAAGAGAGTTCCCTGGAGAACTAAGACACTGTGATCAGTATCGATCAAAAACAGGCCTTTAATCCAAGTTTTCTTGATGCACAGATCAATATTCTATCCACTCACTGTACCATATTGCTTGTTTTTCATTGATAGAATGGAAAATCCTTTCTTTTTGCTAATGTCAGTATAAGATTATAAGATAGCTATAAACATTTGCTAAGTTAATATAGAAATAGACTGCTCATTAAGATATCAACTTATATTCATTGTATTTCAATGCAGATATACTTATTTCATCTGTAATGGTACTCTCTCCACTGATGCAATTTGCAACCTCTTTCTGCCTCAAAAGATGGCATCATTACAGGAAAGAATACAGAAAATTACAAATAATCTTACCTCAGAAAATAACAAAAAAGGAATGAAAAGGAAAACAAGACTGAAGAAAGTTTGGTATGAGAATCTTGCCAATTAATATCATTCCTGAGATGTTTATAGAAGCAAAATATCATATAATGGATGCAAAATAGAACATATTCAGCTATATTTCTCCTATTGAGTGACCTATTATTATGATTAAAGTCAGTGGCAATACCTCATCTTAACTTTTAACACAATAGTACTTGACATGCTATACAAGTTACAAAAGAAGAGAATAACAACTCACAATTGTTATAACACTTTCAAGTTTTCAAAGTGCTTTATGCATACAATCATATTTGATCCTCATAACAACTTGTAAGATAGATGGAATTGCTATGAAGATGATAGCAAATAAGGAAACTGTTACAAATAAGGAAACTGAGGAACATAAAGGTGAAATGACTTGCCCTGAGTCACACAGTGTGTGAATATCTGATGTGGGATTTAAATGAAATCACATCTTTCTGACTTTGAATTCTAATTAATTACTGTAAAACACTGTTGTGAAGAATAACTATACTTACCAAGTACACATAGAAATAATCCATGCTCTGAGACACTGAAGAAAAGATACAAAGGAAAAAAAGAAATTAACAAAAAAAGTTATTGCCTTAGAGAGTCTACAAAAGTCTCATTATGTCTTCTTTTTCATTTTTATGAAAATGATCTTATGTATTGTTTGGTAGCATCCTTAATGAAAATATAATAAGGGGGCAGCAAGCTTTTAGAGATAACTATAGAAAACATCTTCATAGTAATATAAATGAGTGAAAGGTATAGAGAATTCAAGATTCTGATGTGTTTCTTGACTTTGATTACAAAAATACATTTGACTTACAGAGCTAAAACAGTCTTAAGAACTTGCCTCTTCCATATATATATTTTAAGATCTTGTTAAGTTATTTGTAAGAAATAATTATATACAACTGATATTCTTCATAGTCATAAATATGTTCTAACCAAAGATGCTGCCTATTATGGAAGATGTTTGTACGGAATTCAAAATGAAGATTTCTATGGAGGTAACATCTTTGGATAGCTCTAAAAACTGTTGCTCTAATTATATCTTTGTCTACTACCTCCCCTAGAGAGTCAGGGAAGCAGGGAAATATAGAATTAAACTTTTGAAGATAAATTTAGGAAATTTTATTATGACTTACTCATGGAAGAAGGGCATTTCATATACTCATAATCCTTCTAAGAATCCATGTTGAACTTCATTTATCTGTCTTCACTGTGATATACTAGTCATCACGCCTCTTCCAGAAGTAACTGGGTAGTACAGAGTTAGAGCTCTGAAAATTTGAGTTCAAATTATGCCTCAAACATTACTAACTGTGTGACTTGTGGAAGCAATATCATCTCTCAGTCTCAGTTCTCTCATCTGAAATAATATTGGCACAAGTAGAAAGTACTTTGTAAATCTAGTTACTAGTTATATTCTAGCTAGCTGATTTTTACTATTATTCTTATATTCTTACCCTGAAAAGGTCTGCCTCCAGATCCCTATACAGTGTAGGCACACATTCTCAGTCCACATGTATCTTAAACCTTAAGGTTACTGTCATTTTAAAGTGAGCACCCTCATTTTTCCAGATTTTAACTTATTATATCTCTAAATTGTAGCTGTAATTCTTCCTTGTTGTTTATTTGTCCTTTTTATTTCTCCCAACTCCCAGTCCTTCCTTCTCTAAATAACCTCTCATCAATTCTTAGGATGTTGCTATATTCTACCAACAGAGGAACAGAAGAACTGCATTCACAATTTATGGCATGTATTTAAATGAACAATCCGTTGAGTCCATAAACAGATACTTCTTAGCTGGCTGCTATAGATGGGAAAGAATCTGGGCTCAAAAGATTAAAAAAAAAAAGTAGGTTGCCTGGTATTTTTGCATATGGGAATTTGCAAAGCACTTTTAATAAGTCTAATCTTCTCTTGCAATTAAAAACCTACTTATTTATTCCTATAAATTCAACCAGCAATGCTTTATGGCTCTATATGAAACAGTATAAGCTCTGAAAACATAAAATTTGCAGTTGGTGCAAAGGGCTTTAGCATATAACTAATATGCAAGAATGGTATTCAAGAAGTGGTGTAAAAGAGATCATTCACCCAGTTATCAATCAGCCAGCATTTAGTAAGTATCTTCTATGTGCTAGGGATATAAAAATATAGTTAATATATTGAATACTCAGAGGGAAGTTATTCTCTAATGGAGGAAGACAAGTATTTAGATTAAACTTAATGAAAATAAACCAAAAAATATATGTTAATTTTAAAAGGAACTCTTGAAGTGGGGAATCAAGAAAGGGATTCTATGAGATAGAGGTAAGGATAGACTGTTTCATGCTCTGGGCATATTAAACATAAAGATATAGAGATAGAAAATGGAGTGTCTTATAGGAGGAAGAGAGAGAATTTTAGTTTGGAGGATCACAAAATCTAGGGGAAAGGAAGGAAGAAGAGAGAATAACATAAAATATGACTAGAAAAGTAAACTGGAACAAATATATGAAGAGTTTTGAAATATAAACATAGCAGTCTATATATTTGCTCCTCAAGGTAATACAAAACCATTGGATTTGTTGGATAGGGGAGTGATATAGCCAGATATTCACTTAAGGAAAATCACTTTGCCAGAATTGTGGGATATTGATTAGGCTAGGGAGAAATAAAAGCAGAGAAAATGATGATAAGGCTATTGAAATGATTTAGGTGAGAAGTAATGAGAGACTGATCTAAGATAATGATTATGTGAATTGAAAGGAGTCAGAAGCAGAAAATGTGGGAAATGATGAAAAATTAGGAATTGAGGACAATTCACACATTGTGAATTTGGGAGACTATAAGAATGGTAGTGTTTTTGATGTAAAAAAGAGAAAATTTGGGGATTGGATAAATTTAGGGGAAAGAGATGATAAATTCTGTTTTGGTTATACTAAATCTGAGATGTATTCTAAATGTTCAGCTTGACATATCAAAGAAATGTTATTGAAAAGCCAAGAAAGCAGTTATACATTAAAAGCAAAGGATCACAAATTGTATATCCAAATGCCATCCATTGGTAGCCATGTGTAGCACAGGCTGTGAAACCATTTTCCTAACCCCTACTTGAAGTAATTTGCTTCGTCTCCAGAGGACAACTGTTATTTTTCCTCTCATGGATCTAGGGAATGCTAAAGTATATTCCTTCCCAATGATTAACAGTTGATAGCCAGGTTAATTAATTTTTAAAAGTATTATTTTCTTGGGTGGTATATAGCAAGAACAATTGGTATAAAGCCTCTTTCCAAAAGTGTGGGGTACATTCTTCCACCAGTATATATAGAACCAAGGAAAAAACTGACTTAAGCTTAAGGCACATATGTGGCAAAAAGGGAGCTGACATCTCCTGGCTGTTAGTTTCTTTCTTTTCTCTGTGAGATTAGCTCCCTTCAGGATAGGGTAGATTGCATAATTCCTAGGAGATAAACTGAAGCTGCCTTTCTTCCATGTATCTAATTTATCCTCACCTCCTGATGTAGTCACTGTATCAATTAATTGTTCAGACTAGGATGCTGATGGAAAGTCCCTCCTCAGACCCTCCAAAATACAGAAGGTTCTTCTCTTGTTGAAGAGAAGGAGGTGGGGAGGGGAAGCCAAGGCACGTTCCTTTTGCCCCATGCCATTCCTTTTCAAAAGCATAGCCTGAAAAGCTTTCACCATTAAGTTGCCAAATGCTAAAATACCCTGTTTATGAGCCCCAAATGAAATCTACTCATTCAATTCCAGAAAACTTCCTATCATACATACTCAAAATACTTTCAGTTGATACCATGTACAAGTCTAGATCTCTTCCACACAGAGATTATACCTCTGATTGCTTTATTCAGATTTGCCTGGAAAAGGTATCTTGTTAGTTACTTCATGTAAGTAGGATGTTAGATTGACTGAGTTGCTTGACTCCCCCCCCCCTTCAACTTTATTCACAGAATGTTAAAAGACCTTAAGAGTGTCCTTCATTACATTGCAAAGATCTTCTATTGAGAGTTTATGGGATGAATGGAACAAATGAGAATCATCCAAAAAGAAAAGATATTTTGTGTAGACAGTCTTCATTGCCACAGCCAGTATCCATCGGTGTTGAAATAATTGCTACACTGAAGTATCTAAATAGAAACAATATAAATATAGTATTGTTACATAGTTTCTTTTAAAATATAGAACAGTCTTAGATCATTGTCCATTTTAATTCTTTTCAGTATGAATCAAGTCATTCAATAAACATTTATTAAGCACCCACCATATGTCAGGCTGAGAATACAAAGAAAGATGATTCCTGCTCTCAAGTAATTCTCAATCTAATAGGGTAGACAACATGCAAACCACTATGTACTAGAAAGCTAAATAAAGGTTACATTTGAAATAATTAACTGGGAGAAGGAAATTTAATTAAAGATTAGATAAATCTTCTTGTAAAAGATGAGATTTTAACTGGTACTAAAAGAAAAAAGTAACAAAAGCCACTAGATAGAGATGAGGAGAAGGAACATTTTAGGTCAGAGGAACAGCCAGTGAAATTGCAGTTAATTAATGGATCATCTTCTTCAGAAAACAAGTATACCAGTGGCACTGAAGAGTTCAATAGAAGAGGAGAGAGAATATAAGATATAAGAAGACTAGAAAAGTGTGGAAAGGGCACATCATACAGGACTTTGAATATCAAACAGTAGAGTTTATATTTGCATTGATTTATATTTGCAGTTTTTTGAATAAGGGTATGATATGGTCAGATCTATGTGTTAAGATGATTACTTTGATAGCTGAGTGGAGGATATAGACCAGAATGGGGAAGGACTTGTGGCAGACAGACCCACCAGCAGACTACTGCTATAATATGGGAATAAGGTTATCACCAGACACAGGACCTGCACCAGGGTAATGGAAGTGTCAGAGAAGAGAACAGGGGATATGCAAAATATGTTATGAAAGTAAAATCAACAGGCTTTAGCAGCAGATTTAATATAATAATTAAGAGAAACTAAGAAGCTGAGATTGATGTCTAGGTTTCAAGCCTGGGAGGTTGGAAATAGGAATAGGGAAGTTAGAAAGAGGGGAGAATTTGGGGGAAAGACAATGAGTTCAGTTTTGGACATGTTGAATTGAAGGTGTCTACTGGACTTCCAATTTGAGATATTTAATGGGTAATTCGAATTGTGAAGCTAGACATCAACACAAAGATTTTGTAGATCTGAGAATCAGCAGCAGAGAGAAGATCATTGATTCTATGGGAGTTAATGAGATCACTAAGTGAAAAAGGATAGAGGGAGAAGAAAAAAGGTCTAAGACAAAACCCTATGGGATGATCACAGTTAATTGATATGACAAATGATGATCCAGCAACAGAAGAAGTCAGATGAGTAGATAAAGAACCAGGAGAGAATAGTATCACAAATACCCAGAGAGAAGGAAGCATCAAGGAAAAGAGAATAATAAAAAGCATCAGAGGCTATAGAGTTTTCAAAAAGGATGAAGATTGAGAAAGGATCCATTGGTAATTAAGCGATAATTGGTACCTTTGAAGAAAGTTTTAGTGGCATGATGACACAGGAAGCTAAATTGTGAAGTATTAAGAAAAGAATGATAAAAAAAAAAGTAGAGGCACTTATTTATTTGGCTTTCTCAAGGAGCTTAGCCAAAGAAAAAGAGAGATATGGGTTGATAGTTGCTAGGGATGGAAGGATCAAGTGAAAGTATTTTTGAGGATGTGGGAAAATATTGGTCTGTTTGTAAGCAATAGGGAATTAGTTAACACACAGAAGGATATTGAAGATAAATGACAGAGTGGGAATGATAGAGGGATCAGTTTGCTAGAGAAGTTGGGAATAGAATAGGAACATTTGTGCATGTAGAGTACTTTGCCTTAGCAAAGAAAGTGGCACTAATCATATGAGACAAGGGTGAAAGAGATCTTCCACTATCACAATTGTTCAACAAAGGTCAAAATTTAGTGACTTACATGGTACTTCATAATTTTTGAAGTCCATAAAGCTTTATTTTGAATGCCCTACTTGCCAAATGAGGTAAGATGCTACTGAAGTCTCTTGTATAGTACACTGAGGCATTGACAAAGGATTTCAGAAATGCTCTAAATTGTTTCCTTCTGGTAAAAAGTTAAAGTAGAAAATCAATAATGCCATTAATAATAAATGCCATTAAATTTCTAATTCTTGGCATGATGTTGCCAAGATAAATTCACCTGGCATGATACTCTTCACCTTTGCAGGAATATGTAAAAAGTATAAGCCACTTGACAAAGTTATCAAGTCCAAGCAGTGCCAATAGGAAAAAATTTCCCAGTTCCCCAATGTGTTCTTCTCAATAATGAAAAGAGTCCTTGATTTGGAGTCAGATAATAGGTTTTTTTTCTCTTCATTTAAATTTTTTTTATTTTCCGGTTACATGTAAAACAACATTTTTGGAGTTAAACAGGTGTATTCATTTTTTACATATTTCCATATGAATCACATTGGGAGAGAAAAATCTGAACAAAAGGAAAAAAAACCACAAGAAAAAAAAACAGAAGAAAAAAAAGTGACCATAGCATGTATTGATTTATATTCATTATCCATAGTTCTCTCTCTGAATGCAGTTGGAATTTTTCACCCCCAGTTTATTGGAATTGCCCTGGATCACTGCTCAATCTTGTTGTTGCTGTGTACAATGTTTTCATGGTTCTGTTTGTTTCACTCAGCATCAGATAATAATTTTTAATGTTCCTTCTAACTCAAAGTCTTATGGCTCAATGGCCTAATTTTGAATACTGACTTTACCACTTAGTGTGTTTTTAGGAAAGCCATTTAATCCTGCAGAGAATCAATTTCTCATTTGTCAAATAAAGATCATACCATCACCATTACTTCATAAGTTTATTATAAGTAATAAATGACATATGTAGAGTGCTTTGTGGTTAGGAAAGAAACCATTAAAATAAAAAAAAATTAAAAAGAAAGAAAAATTAAAAGCAAGTTGTTGCTATTGTTATCATCTGGAAGTTTAAGAGTCATACTATCATAAACAGAATAGAAACACCTTAGAACAAAGATGTTTTCAGTTTTGTCTTCGTATGTATCCCCAAAGCTTTTGGGTTACCTGACACACAATGGGCATTTGTTTTATATTGGTTTGTTGACTGATTGGCCTGTTCTAAAAATCTGAAACACTATTATGCCACAATTTTACTATAAGTTAAATTACCATAAGCATGAAGAGGACATAATTATACAACTATCACCTATAACAATCTAGGTAGTAAAGTGGATAGAGTGTCAGGCCTGGAGTCAGGAAGAGTTGAATCCAAATTCAGCTTCAAACACTTATTACCTGCATGACACTGAGCATGTGACTTAACCATGTTTGCCTCAGTTTGCTTATCTGTAAAATAAGTTGGAGAAAAAAATAGCAAACTATTATAGTATCTTTGCCAAGAAAATCCCCAAAGGTGTCTTGAAGAGTCAGATAAGAGTGAAAACAATACAAAAAAAAACTTATAATAGAACCCCATAGTATAGATTTCATTATTACAGATAAACTTTGATAAAGTTGCATGGCTCATTTCAAAATAACTCTGCAAGAACTAGATTTTCATTATCTGTAGGAGAAAAATGGTTTATATTATGCATTTTACATAAAATAGAGATACAATTTACTAATTTATGAGTTTTTCTTCAAAAAGAGAGATAGTAATGGGATTTCCTTTTACCAATAGATATCTCAGTGCTAGAGCAATTTCTGATGGACATGTGAAACTTAAGTACTTAGTCCAAATTTAACATTTTGTTTTTTTGTTTGTTTCTTTGTTTGACCAAATAGCACAATCACAATTTTAATATTGGTATACCTTTGGGGGTCTATCTACCTAGAAAACTAGGATGTTCCCTTTTCCCAATAGAAACCAAAAAGATCACTTCTCTGGATTTGGGCAAATAATCAATCAGCAATTGTTTATTAAGTGTGACTGTTGCAGGAGAGACAACATGTCCAGGATGTCCCAAAAGTCTTAGTGTAGTTTTAAGCTATTAAAGCTTAAATAAAATGAGCTTCATGTTATTTAATATTCTCCACACAGCTTCTCTTCTTGCACTCCTTTCCCTATACCAGTAGTGGAAAGAATGATGGATCTGGAGCTCTGAAAGCTTAAAACTTCATTAAGATTTTGGGAGCTCCCTGTATAAATATAGAAGAAGCAAATATATACTGAATAAGTACAAAATAAATACAAGGTAATTAGAAAATAAAGTAGGGAAGTTGGACACTAGTAGCTATGTGGATCAGGAAAGACTTCATGTAGAAGATGGTGCATGAGCTGCATTGTGAAAGAAAAAAGGCATTCTGTGTTGCAGACACAAAGAGGGAGTCCATTTCAGGCAGGGAAGACTGCCAGGACAAAGGACAGAGACAGGAGATGGAGTGTTTTGTATGAGGAACATAGAAAAGCCTATTTTGCTGAACTGCAGTTTAGGAAGATGAGTAGTGAATAATAAGCCAGAAAGGTTGATCCAGAGAAAGAACTGATAGTCTGAATGCAGACAAAGCTTATTTTTTAAAACTTTATTTTTCTTAGAATTGTTTTTGTGGTTATTTTTGTTTGTTCTGTGTTATTCACAAGATGGCAAATATGGAACTATGTTTTACATAACTGCTTATGTGTAATCTGTATCAAATTGCTTGCTTTTTTCAAGGGGGAGTGGAGTGGGAAAGAGAATTTGGAATTCAAAAAAATTTTAATAAGAATGTTTAAAATTGTTTTTTTTATATAAAATTAGAAAAAAATAAAACATTAAAAAATTTGAAAATAAAGATTGCTTGAGGCAAAGTTTTCAGGGGCCTTAAATGCCAAACAGAAATGTTTATATTTGATGCTGAAAGCTATAAGGAGTCACTGTATTTTATTGAATGGGAAAGTGATATAAATATTTGTGCACTTTGGCCACAATGTGGAAGACGGGTTGAAATGGTGAGAGATTTGATAGAGAGAGACTAACTAGGAGGTAAGTGCAAAATAACTATTGCAAGAGCCTTAACCAAGGGGATAACCATGAGGATAGAGAGAAAAGATTAAATGACAAAGATTTTGTTGAGGTTAAAAAAAAAGGGCAAGTTTCGATATTTAGAGTGAATGAAAGTGAGGAGTGGAAAATAAAATGAATAAACTTCACAAAATGAAGTTTATTAGTATATAAAACTAGAAAAAATAGAAGATAAAGAAACATTAGGCTTCTTAATCAAGCATATCAAAAGGATAATGCTTGTCCTTGATTTAATCACTGACAAACCCTCTTGCTCTAGATAACAGGAATTAAAATCAAACTCTAAATGGACTGTCTTCTATTCGTGGAAGGAGGCAAAGATAAGAATGACTCTGCCCTAATATTAATTCTTAAATTGTGAAACAGTGAAGACCTAAGTTCTATTGACTTACATAATTTAAAACTCTCATGAATATTTCTTTTATTGGGAAGACAAAATCCTTGGTCTTGGGAAAAAAGACATCATAGTGAATATTTATATGAAGAGCTTATTTTAATGCCTATATTCCTGAAGTCTCCATAGGAGTAAACTGTTTACCTAGTGAATTCTTCCATATTCTTCACTCTTGCCTTCACAAAAGATTAATAAAATTAACTTCTTCATATGACTCAAGTATTTAGTTTACTTTCCCAAACAGTTTCTTTTCCTATACTCCTTCCCCCCACTCCATATCAATAGTGGAAAGAATTATGTGCCTAGAATCAGGAATTTTGAGTTTGGATTCTAACTCCATTAGTCAAGAATAGTCAGTCAAGTTCCATTTATTAATCACTTATCATACTCTGTGCTAAGTATTGGGAATATAAATAAAAGGGAAAAAGAAAAACAGTGCCTATGCTTGAAGAGCTTATATTCCATAGGAAGACAACATATAAAAGGAAGCTGAAGGTTTGGGAGAAGGTAGACTTATTTAATAGGGAAGACATGATGGAAATATACAGAGGAGTGTACCTAATAAGAAATGGAGATATAATTGATCTGGGTACCATCCTTAAATAAAAATTCTGGGAGGAGCCATCCAATCAAAAGAAGACATAAGAATTGAGAGTAATTCCAAGATATGAATTTGAGAGCAAAAACAATATTCTAGGATAAAAAAAACTTTACTGTGGTCATTCTACACATGAATCAATTATTATATAGACTCAAATTTTTTTCATTTCTGAGCATCAATTCCCTCATTTTTAAAATGGGGATCATAATATTAGTACTATTTACTTCAAAAACTTGTTGTGAGGAAAACAATTTGAAAACTTCAAGATGCTATTATGTGTGTTATTATTATTGTACCCTGTGAAAATTGATGGATCTTCTAGGAAAAACATATAGAAAAATATACAAGAATAGTAGAGGATTAGTTGGGAAAGGCTTACAATCTGCACTCCTGGAGGGATTCAACATAAATCCATTAAAATATTGAACTACTGACTATGAAAGTGACTCCATAATGAATACCCAAGGATGCTTCTTTTAGAGTTCTATAAAGAGATTGATATAAACAGAACACTTGCATCAGGCAAATGGTGGATATCTATTTTTTAAAAACATTTCCCTCCTCCAGTCCCTTTTATAGTATCTGACTTGCTTCCAAGTAGAGCTGATTGACAAGTATGAAAATGAAGATTCAAACACTGTAAAATTAATTGTTCACCACAACTTAGTGATGAACATCCCCATGGAGACCAAGAAATAGATGGCAATAGATGTTTAGAAGTGGCAAAGGTCAAACAAAGTGAGAAATAGTTTGGAATTATGGATAAAGTGCTGAACTTAGAATCAGAAAGATTTGAGTTCAAATCTTGCCACAGACACTGAATAGCTGTTACTATAGGTAAATCACTGAAACTTTCTGAGCCTCATTTTTCTTGTTGGCAAAATATGTAGGGGGGACTGTTCTAAATTATTTATTACAAAGGTCCATTCTACCTCTAAATCTACAATTCTATAGTTCTCATGCAATAGGGCAAGCTTCGTGTGGTTGTACATAAGAATATGGAGAGCTGCAAATTCAACAGATGTTTGTACTTCTATTATGTGGGATTGAATCTGTATAACCTGAACTCAGACTACATTGATTTTCTTGTCCTTTGGACTCTAATTTCAATTGTAAATCTTATTTCTATTCAGCATGATACTTTCTGCTTTAGCCATCAATATTGTTGACCTGAATCCCAGGTACCAACTTTACCTTATAGAACAATGCTTCTGGATCCTAAATATATGAAAATTAATCAGTTCATGGTTTTACTTCATCCCAAAGTCAAGAAGATTTCAGTGTGTATCCTGGAAAGTGCTCAACCTTAACCCATGGAAAGTCATATAACTGAATGTGCTCGTGGTTAGGAACTATGAGTAGAATGAGGAGCCTCAGTATGATGCCCCACAAGTACTTTCACCCAGCTATTAAAATTGTCAGGCAACAGTGCTCTAAAGACTATGGGTCCAGAATATCACATTTCAGCAGATCTTAGGCTAAGTTATACTAGGAAATGAGTCTTCAGGTTAAGATAGCTACTCTAGGATGTCAGACTCCAACCATCAGGAGTTTCATTATGAGCAGGCCAAACTAGCTTTTCTCTTATCCTCATTGACAGGGCAGGGCCACTTGCTAAGACACACCCTACCTAACTGGTATCTACTCCCTTCTAAATGACTGCAAATTTCTTAACCAACTATGTGAGAGCTTTAAATTACTTATCCTTGATCAATCTGTCAACTAATGTATGAGCTAGTTCCTGTAGAGAAGGAAGGGTGGAGATTGAATTCACTTTCATTTATTAAGCACCGATTATGTTCAAAGTACCTGTCATTCTATTTACTGATGGAGGACTTAGACAACATAAGAGGTTCAAAAATAGGTAAATATAAAATAATGCAAAGTAATTTCCAAGGGAAGAGAGTATTAACAGTTAGGGAAATTAGGAGGTGGGGAGGGAAGCTCATATAAAGAGGTAGCACTCAAGCCTTGTCATGAAAGAAGCTGGAGATTTTGAGGTATTCATAAGAAATCAAGATTGGAAAGGAATGAAGGGAGTACATTCCAGATAAAAAAAATCCTCTATGCAAAAGCATAAAGATAAAAGATAGAATTTCATGCAGAAATAAGAACAGATTATGATATGACATAATTGATAATTCTCTAGTCAGACCAAATCAATCATTATACATTCATCTTTGGGCCCCAGATTTTAGGAAGGACATTGAAAAACTGGAGTCCATTCAAAGAGGGTAACCAAAATGATGAAGAGACTGGAGAATATATCAGGAAATGAGAAATGTTTTAGCATTGTGGTAGAAGAGATGGCTAGAGGGAACTGATAATATAGTGGATAGAATGCTTGGCTTGAAGTCAAGAAGATTTGAATTCAAATCTGTCTCAGACATTTATTAGCTGGGTTGCCCTAGATGAGTCATTTAACTTTTATTTGCCTCTGTTTCCTTAACAGTAAAATGTGGATGATAATAATAGCACTATCTCCCAGGGTTGTTGTGAGGATCAAACAAGATAGTATTTATAGAGTAGGTATTAAATAAATGTTCCTTTCCTTTCTAGACACAAGTAATACCATTTTAGAATAAGGTTCCATTTAATTATTAACTACTGCATTTTGCTTTCCTTCAATCAAGGACAAGGCCAACCAAAACACAGCATGCATTCTACCTTGAGTCCTTGAGGTCAGTGACAGAAGAGAGGATTAGAAAGTCTCTCTCTTCTCCTCTGAAACAACAAATTGTTACCAAAGCTGACAAGTTGTGAACTGAGGCAAAATTGGAGAATGGACTGTTTCATTGTTAAAGGGAAATACAAGGCGAAGAATGTTAAGGACCATGCCTAAATGCAAAATCCAAAAAGCTTGTAAAGAATTAAAGGGGACTATACCATTAAAGGGTAGGTCAGTCCTCTGGAAGTCCCCACAGCTGTGAATCATAACACACATAACAAGGAATTGCAAATCAGCCTTTACTTACCCAGATGTTGCTTGTGAATTGGGAAAAAAGAAAATAGGAGGCAAGAGGGAAGAGGAGAGAGGTCAGAGAATGCAACTACCTCTCAGTCTCCTTAGCATCCTCTCACATGAAGGGATCTATTCTGCTGGTCAGAATTAGATCTCCAGTAGTCACCAGTAGGTGGCTCCCATAACACCCAGCAGCCACTAGCAGGTTGCACCTGTAACAAATGGCGCCCAATGTGGGGCACAAGAAACAAAGAAGCAGCAGCCCTCAAAAACTATCTGTGAGTAGCATCCTTCCCGAAGAGTTTCTTGGTAACCCATGGGGAAGGAAAGGGAGAAGAGACCCAGTAAGACTTTTTCAGTTGAGATAATTAAAATGGAGCAACACATCAAATGCCAAGCCAGGAGACTGATGAGAGACTTATGAAAAATACCTGATCTGACTACAATCCTATTTCTCCATTTGTCAAAAAGTTTGCCTCCATGATGGACTATAATGAGTTAGAGCAAATTGAATCTTGCAAAATTCAACAGCTGCTATTATGTCTTACCCTGCAACCATCCAGAGGAATAGGACAGAAAAGACTTTGTTGGTGCTGTTTGCATTCCTCAGCATGTGGATTCAGATATTGCTTTACAACATTGGACAAACTTACTGACCATGCTGTTGGGAGAAAAATAATCATGTTTCTGTAAAAAAAAAAAAAAAAAAAAAAAAAAAAAATGGGGAATTGTTAAAGACCATGCCTAAGTTTGAAACCCAGAAAGCCTATAAAGGTTTAAAAGGGACAGTACCATTAAGGGTCAAGTTGGTTCTGTGGAAACCCCCACAGCTGTTAATCATAACACACTTGAGGGAATTGCAAATCAGCCTTTACTGATCCAGATGTTGTTTGTGAATTGGGAATGAAATAAATAGAAGAGAAGAGGGAAGAGGAGAGAGAGATCAGAATGCAACTACCTCTGTCTCTTTATCATTGTCTCACATGAAGGGATCTATTATGCTAGTCTGAATTAGATCCCCAGCAGCCACTAGTAAGTGGCTCCTATAGCACCCAGTAATCACTAGCAGGTTGTGCCCATAACAGAAGAGACTCCTTTGACCAATGCTTTTTTTGCAATTAATATTCTTAAATAATTGTCTCTAACATCAAGATTATGATTTGAACTAATATGTATCATTATGTATTATATGTACCATAGACTTGTGATGGAGACAGCTATCTGCATCCAGAGAGGATTATGGGCACTAAATATGGATCACAACATAATATTTTCATCTTTTTTGTAATTGTTATTTGCTTGTTTTTTCTAATTTTTTTCCTTTTGATCTGACTTTTTCTTGTACAGCATGATAAATGTCGAAATATGTTTACAAGGAATGAATATGCTTAACCTATATTGGATTACTTGCTGTCTAGGGGAGGGAGGAGAGAAAGAGAAAGGGAGAAAAATTTAGAACACAAAGTTTTGCAAGTGTGAATGTTGAAAACTATCTTTATATGTATTTTGAAAAAAAAAGTCACTATTAAGAAAGATTCTTGTATCAGAGATCTTGAAAATTCACTGGAAGGATCAAGTGTAAAAAATGTTTTTCCTTAAAAAAAATTATGAATCCACATAGTCACACCTCCACTCAGGCCCAAGATACCCTCAAGTCCATCATGAGGTGATGGGTCTTTGTTATAACCTATCCTGCTGTTTAATACAGAAGTACCCATGTAATTCAGTGGGTAGGAGACAATTCAAACTGACACTGGTTAAACGGACCTGGTCCACTGTGGGCATATTTGTATTGTAGATATCCAGATATTCAAAATACTAGGCCAAGGGCCTTCAGAGTACAGAGAGAGACATAGACATAGACTGTAATGACAGAGCCATTGTGAACTGACTACACTGAACATTAGTATGCTTCTTTCTATCTTCTACCATCTTCAACCTGAGATTTCCAGGAATCTGGATTTGGTGGATTCGGGGGCCTTAGTTAATATGGGGAACAAAGAACTGGGCTGGTATTAGCAAGTACTTCTTTGGACCCTGAATGATGTCAATGGTGACACAGACCATTTATATAAACTGGCAACTGGCAATTCAGAAAACTAAGATTTTGCATCCCCAGATAGAAAAACATGGAAAACCTGCATAGTACCTTACTCTAGATATAACTTGTTCTTTTGTAATTTCTGATAGTACTGGGAACCAAATGGCTAGGCATTCATGAGTGGGAATTTCTTGGATTCATTTCATTCCACTGTGCATTTTGCTTGCAGAACTGTGTGTGATCTTGTGCAGGTGAAGACACTTGTCACAATGAAACATCATTCTATTATGAACATTTAAAATACAAAGAGAGAGAGAGAGAGAGAGGGAGAGAACTCATATACAACTTTCTAAGCCCAGTTCAGAGGCTAGAAATCTGGGGAGGGTAGAGGCTGTGTATAAAGACAGATTTCTCCTCCCAGCAACTTTTTATGATAATACTTAGTTTTCTGTATCCCTAAATGAAAGTTTTTCTACCAAACCTTCTGCCTTCTGTGAAACAAAAATACTTCTCATTTGGCTTAGTAATAACAAGTGGAATTCTTAGTTTACCAGACCTTTATGGCTAAGGCAAATCTTTTTCACAGACCAGCCCAACAAAAGTGCATTTAATACTAATTATTAATACCACTTGTCAGAGTGTGTTATAAGATGTGAAAGAGACATATGTAAGTTTCTTTCAAGACATATACATCTCAAAAGAAATCTTAATAATTGTCAGTGATAACATCATTTAAGGAGTTAAAACTCAATTGCTTTTCTTTGCAGAGACAAATGATAAAAATTAAACACAAAGATCCTGTTTAAATTTATTAATGTTTAATTTGAGATTTTCCCCAATTACATGTAAAATATTTTCAAACATTCATTTAAAAAAAATTGTGTTCCAAATTCTCTGCCCTCCTCCCCCCTTCCCTCACTGAGATGGCAATCAATTTGATATATGTTATAAATATTGTGGATCTTGTTATTTGCCCCTCATTCTCAAAGATGACCATGAGATCAAGGAGGTGATGCCATGACATGCAAATGAATTGAATTTGAGTCAGGAAATGCTATGCAAGGTCACCAGCTTCACTGTCTCCTCTACAATCATCTAGGTCCAGATATAGATCCAGATGAGTGGAGATGGCCCTGGATACAGTGGGAAACCTTGGAAACTAAGGTCTTAAACAAGTCTCAGTTTGATTGAGGCAACAGCCTATTCACTGATTAAGGCTAGGTAAGAAAAAAATGAGGCAAAGAGGTACCTTTTTTACCTTTTCCAAAAAATAAACAAATAATTTTTTTAATGGAATCCATTTGGAAAGGGAAGACCCTAAGGATTTCTGGTTAAAATAACAACAATTGTGATTTACATTCACACTGTGGCAATCAGGGTCAAAACAAATAGTGGACTTGTCTTGGGACCTTTTGTTAGTCAGTTCAAGAGAGCCAGAGTAATTTGGGTTCATCCTTAAGGAAAAACCCATGAATGGGAAGGAAGGAAGGAAGGAAGGAAGGAAGGAAGGAAGGAAGGAAGGAAGGAAGGTAGGAAGGAAGGAAGGAAGGATAACTTAAGCTTTGTTGCCTGATCTTCAGTTGAGCAGATTCTGTTCACAGAAGTTGTTTCAGGGAGATGATGCCATGACATGCAAGTGAATTGGATTTGAGTGAAGGAGAGCTATTCAAGGACACCAGCCTGTCTTTCTCCTTTGGAACCACCTTGGATCCAAGTTATACATGTACAGTCATGCACAACATATTTCCATGTTAATCATGTTATGAAAGAAAACAGATTAAAAAAGAAAGGAAGAAAAAAGAAAGTTTTTTTTTTTTTTTTAAGTATGCAAAGTCCTATTTAAAGAGGACTTTTACAAAGGTTCTTAACCTGAGGTTCAAGAACTTGGGGGGCTGTATACAATTCTACCTCAATATAATTGGTTTTATGATCCTGTGTGTTTATTTTATGCTCCTAAATATATTGTCCTGAGAAAGAATCCATCAGACTATCAGAGGGCTATGAGACAAAGAACTTTTAAGCACTCTTGCTTTAGATGAATTTAAGTTTTAACAAAAAGATATGTTCATAGATAGGTACATGCAAGATATATATTCAGACTAAATTAAAGGTAATATTATAAGGGAAGGCAATTTCCTTGGGTGGAAGTTGAGGGAAAGAATTATAGATGCTTCAAAAGATCCAGGATCCAGTTTCATGCATTTGGGTGCTCCTTCCTTCAATGCAGAATGCAAACTCTTCCTCATGGTCTTCACAAGTTGCTGTGGCCTCAGGTGATAAATCTCTATATACTTAACTTGGCTGATCTTTGGACAGCAAGAACTCACCAGGTTTCTGGATGACCTTTTCTACACTTAAGTTTTTATTGTAGAGTACTATATTCATCATGGCACCTGTATAAAGGTGTAAACTCTGCTGGTATGGCCTTCAAGTAACCAGGATCATCTTCACCTTATAGCAACCAGGATCACTTGCCAATGAGACCCAAGAAGAGGACTTATATGAAGGGTCCTCTTATACACTTACCTTACAAAATGGTACAATTCAGTTTGAACAAAAAGAAGTACGATTTCTAGGTATATAATAGAATATAGGCCAGGTATTCTTAATTTTCCAAGACTTTTTTTGCTGTTAGTATTTGAGTGACTCAATAATTGAGTTACTCAATTCCTTTGTTATCTCATATACTTTATTTTACTTATTTTATGCATTAACAACATCCTAAAAGTGGTATCCATAAATTTTATCAGAAGATGCCAAAGGGGTCCGTGACACATCCAAAAAAGGTTAATAACTCTTCCTCTGGGCAAATGCAGATAAATCTAAAAAGAAGAGATGGTATTGTAATAGGTGGGATAGGAAGCTCCTATAATAACCAATAACTTTGAAAGGCATAGAACTTCCATAATTTAAAGAATTCAAGTCTAAAAAATTAAGGCAAATGGTTGTATGAATGAATCAAATGAGAACTAGGTTGGAATAGTGGTCAGGGAACTGCTCTTGGAGTCAAAAAGACATGGATATAAATACCACCTCTGAGAAACTGTATTGGCAACCTTCAGCGAATTATTTAACCTCTTGGTGTCGCAGCAAACTTTACAAGACAATATATTGCAAAATAGGTGCTTATCTTCATTTGGTAGAGAGCCTTTTCCCAGTGAAATCATGAGGTCAGACTTTTAAAAAAAACCAAACAAATTAATTAGAGCAACAGATCTCAAATAATGGTCCAGAGATTTCTGTGGGTTCCTGACATCCTTTCAGGGGGAGGAAGAGTCTGAAATCAAAAATACTTTCATAATAATTCTAAGATGTTTTAATTTCTAATATAATAAGCATACAATTCTTAGAGGGATCCTCAATATTTTTTAAGAGTGCAAAAGAATGCTAAAAGCAAAATGTTTGAGAAACATTCAATTAGAGATTGTTTATCCAGAGGCTCTCCCTTAACCCACCCAAATTTACTGATTTAAGGTAGAGTTCAGGGACTCAGCAATTCACCTTGTAGCTCCTAAACCCATTCCATATCTGAATTCAAGTGATCATCCAACAATGTTAACCAAATTCCCACTCTATCCAGAGCACTGAGCTACAACTCAGTGGAGAGACAAAGAGAAAAAAAAAAAAGTTGGTGGGTTTTTTTTTTTTATTTGAATGCTATCCAGTTAAGACACAGAAGGTGACTTGCAAATCCCTACAGAATAATGTACAATTCACATAGAGTTCAAGAGATAGAGAGCAGAGCACTGATCAGAATTGGGTATAGAAGGTGACCATAATCATGAATGACTCTAAATAAATGGGAATTATTACAGGGTTTGTAAGAAAACAAACCCTAGTATAATTCCAAAGGACTCCTATAATTATTTCCTGGTTATGCTTAATAATATAACTCTAAGATGTCATTAGAGCTATTGTTTTTCTTTTTATTGAGAAAAAAAAAGAGCTCTACAGTATTAAAAAAAAAAAAAGATTCTAGCATGAATCTCATGCAAAAATATTTGTCTTCAAAAAAAATTACAATGATAAAAAACAAAATGTGGTTGAGAAATTTCTTTACCTTGATATTAAAACTTGTGCAAGTAAGCCTTTATTACTTAATAATTCAGAGGATCTCTCACAACTCTCTCCAAAGTAAAAGGCATTAGATTTTATTGTGTTCCTGTCATTCAAAAGTTCAGGCCTAAAATAAATCAAAGAAAGAATTCGTCCTCGTCTGTCACTAAGGACTTTTACACTTCACTCACAGATTTTATCAGAGTTCAGGTGATGACAGAATAGTCTATAGCATAACAAATTTGTCACTGAATTCTTCATTTATAAAAAGGAGAGGATGAACTAAATGTTCTCTAAGATCAACTTTGCAGCTCCAATATTCTATAAAATAGGATCACACAGCTGCCATGTTCTTCAATGCTGTATTTTATGCATGCGGAAAGGTTGTTGTCAGAGAGGGCAAATAGGGTCACAGTTCCTTGAATTAAACCATGCTTCTAGAAAATAATGCATGGCATAGATTACTGTCCTATTGAATCAATTAGGAAGGATGAAAGTTGTGAAAGAGTCATAATAAAAGGAGTGAGAACCGGGGATAGATATAAAGCTGAAATTAGTCTGGATTATGTAGTGATTCCTATAAGGTTTAATCTTGGCTAAGGTTATTAGATGGTCATGTGATTGAGCCACTTATACCTGCTTCTGGAGGGAAAATTGCTAGCCAGAAATATGGTAACTTTGCCCTTCTTTGTGACCAAAGTGTTGGAAAGCTTTAACTTCCTCTCTATTCGCGTGAGTCAGTGTTGGTCCCATGAGACACCTTCAGATCTAAGCAGCAGTGTTTGCCCAGATAGTGAGTCAAGATTCTGTTTGACTGTAAAATGAAAGAGCTAGAAAACAGGACTGAAACAAATAAGCAGGGAAAGTACCACTGATTAAAAATGAAAGAAAAAACAAATAAAACAGAATAAACTAATTTATTTTTTATCTGAATGTACAGCTCTGAGCTACTCTCTCTCTACCTTATTAGGGAAGCACTTGGGGAAAAAAAGTAAGTACCCATATACTGATTCTAAATTAGGTCTTGGCTCAATGATATTCACATAACTGAAAAATCAATTTTATCTAATAAAAGAAAATAAACTGGTTATAGTTATTCAATAAATATTTATTGAGTGCCTAATTTGTGTGGAATATCTTGGGCTAGACTTGTAATTCAAGTGTCTTATAGTATCATTTTTAAAGAAAGCTAGCTAATCACCATCTGCATTATATATATATATATATATATATATATATACACATATAAAGTTCTATATATGTAATCTCATAGGGTCTTTACAACATCCCTGATAGGTAGATTTTTATATAGAAATATATATTTGAAATACTATATAATAAATATTACACCTATAATATAAGCAATGTGATTTTAAAATTATATGACGAATTATTTGGAGTCCAAAGAGGGGAAAATTCTTACTTGGGAGACAAAGAAGGCTTCAAGGAAAAGGTAACATTTAAAGTAGGCCTTGAAACCGGGGTAGGATTTCAAAGGAGGGAAATGGCAGTAGGAGATTTAAGATATGAGGAATGGCCCAGCCAGAAGCATAGAAGCAAGAAAGTTCTTCACATTTTCAAAGGGACTTGAGTGGTCCATTTTGGAAGGATAGTGACATAAATAGGTCAGATTTCATGGTTTCTGGGGATAACTCTCAAATATGTCCATGCTAAATCCACCCAAGGATTCTGAATTTTCTTCCTCTTCTGCTACATTTCTACCTGGTCCCCATCTTCCATGGTCCCATGTGATGCTAAAGACATACATGTAGAGAACTATATACAGGCTATTGAGAATCAGGAAGAAATAGTAGCATCTCTACTTTGGTTTGCCTATTTAGAGACTTAGTTTTTCCATCAAATTATGACAAAACTAATTGGGGGGGGGGAGAGCTTATGAAAGGGAAAAGAGATAATAATAACTCTTGTTTTGAAGCTTGTCATTATCTTCTATTAAAAGAATGTACTAAAACAACTTCAGCCAAATACATTATATACATTAGTGAGCAATAATTTTTGGCATACAATGTAAGAGATATATTTTTGCAATTCTTATGTATTCAAAGGTGATGTTACATAAAAAGATATTTATTCCATGCAAAGTACTGTATATAATTCTTCTGATTGAAAGATTAGTGAACCCAGCCTACCGATTACATCAAGTTTTGATCAACCATTCAAACTTGCTTATCCAGACTGGGTGAGGCTAAATATTAAACTCTACTTGATGAGAAATGAAATTTCCTTCCTCTGTAATGGGCTGATGAAAAAAATGCCAATAAAATTCTTAAGAGGTTTAATTTTAATGAAAGAAGAGCCATATAAGAACAATTTTCTACAAACAAAGGAAGGTAATAAATAAAACCACATGAGCTGGTCAGTTATTGTAAGGGTTATATATACAGAAAAGAGAAGGTATTCATTCATCCCTCTTATACATGATAGCTATTAGATAGCTTTTAAGTGCTATGTACATCTCCCCTTTTCTAAGAACATCTTCAGTGCTTTCAATGAGTTCTCATAGGGTTTAATAGTACCTGCCTCACAAGATTGGTATGAGCAGCCAATGAGGGAACATATGTAAAGTGCTTTGCAATCCAGAGCACTATATAAACCATCAGCATCTGTTATTGTCTTCAATGTTATCACTGTTGTTTTTTTATTTTTTGTAGTGCTCTCTGTCACCATCTTCCAGTTGTACTCCAATTTACCCATGTCCTTCCTAGTGAGGCAACTAACAATGAATACAGCATCACTTTAGTTTCTTGCCACATTGATCCCTATCCTAAAGTTATTCACCATAATCCTCCTTCACCAGTTAGTTCTTTTCTTCACATGAATCACGTTGATCCATGAATTGTTTTATCTAATTTTTCCTTTTGAATAAGACATATCTTTATTGTCCAATTCTAGTCACATAGTATATCCTCTCTTTTAATTAGGATCACAGAATTTCAGAGTTACAAGGAATCCAAGCAAAACATATTAAGGATCCCAGAATGGTAACCAGGAATGTGTGTTTTGCTGATCTATGCATACTTCATTTGTAAATATGACTCACACTCTAAACCATAAATGGCAGAAGACAGGTTAAGAGATTCAGAGTTTGGATAAAGATCAAAGAATAGACATAAATGTCTGCAGATACAAAGTCTGTTTATTCATGCAGTTCTCAGCCATCAAAATGGAAGTCACAGAGAACAAGTGACAGAAACTCCCAGGAATTATGTGACCTAGGAAGTAGCAGAAATAGGGAATTATCAAGGCAGTAGCAAACATTCCTAAACCCATCTTTCCAGGAAAGTAGTGAAAATTCTTGGATCTCAGTCTTCTAGAGAAAAGAAAGAGATCCTGGGTAACCCTTCCTAGTAGAAGAAAGAGTTCATAGACAATGCTTCCTAGAAAGAGGGAAACAATTTCATGACCATGGAGGAGTCATATGGAAGAGCAAACTTGGACTTTTCCTCCTTTTATGACAAGTAATTAGAACAGGTTTAATGAAACAACTCTTGTTTTCTTTTCATATTCTATTCTGCTACCTAGTACATTTCCATACATTTTTAACCCTCTTTCAGAGTTTCATAACTGGATATTATTTATTTCTGTACTCTTATGCACATTTTTCCTCTCAGTGTAATATGTACAGTACTCTTTTCAAAAGTTAACAGAAATGAAATGAAGTCACTTGACCCCCTGAACCCCAGTTTTTTCATTTCTAAAATGATAATAGGGATTCTTCATGGGATTTCATTGATATAGAGAACTTTAGAATGAAGACACATTTTCCCCTTCTCTGAATTTATTGTCTTATATAGCTGCCTAGAATATTGAGTGTTTAAGTGACTTGCCATATGCATAACCAATATATTTCAGATGTCTGTCTTGAACCCATTTCTTCTTGGCTCCAAAGCTAGCTCTTTGTTTACTATGCCATATTGCTTCTAAAATAGTAATAATAATAATAATAATAGGAAAAGATGAAAAGAGTGAGATATTGATAATATAAATAGTAATTATAATTATTGTACTCAGAGTTTTTGTGAGAATAAAATGTGGAAATGAATCCATATTAGTATAAGATATTTTTATTGGTTCTGGTAACGAAAATTATGAAGTAAATACAATTTGTCTTTTGCTTCTTTCAATTCCCTTTCCCCAGTCTTTCCTCCCCTAGACTGGCCTCAGAAACAAATAGTACTTTCCAGTCCAGCATCTTTCCACTGGCAGCTATAGTGGCTTCCAGTCTTCTCTTTCCACCAATTAACCTTACTTTTCATTCTCTCTTAGCTAAATGGAAGACAGTCTGATAAATGAATGCTCCCTAAAGTCCTCATCACAGTTTAGAAAGTTGTCTCTCAAGGGAAATTTGCATTTTTACAAGGGGTTCCTGGGGACATTACCTTACAACCAGAGGAAATGTGACAAGCTGTGGGCCCTAATTTTTGGATTTCTCTCACTGAGATACTCTGCTACAACAGCAAGATTCCATCTCTGGCAATACATAGCTCATACAGAAATCTTCCTGTGTTTCTGTAATACTGCAAGTGCCCCTAGAGAGGCCTGCTGAGATCAAACAATGCTGCAGGAATTTTCCTCTTTTGATTTGCAAATTCACAAGGTGATAGAGGAATCCTGAACCTTCATTATGCCACATGCCAGCTTAACAGTTTCCTTCCTATCAGGTTCAATTTTGAAAATTCTAACAAAGATCCCAAAGGTAAGCTGTGTACTTTAATGAAATTAATGCTGTCTTGCTTGCAAAGATGTTCTTCTGATGCCCTTGAAAAACAGGTTAATAGAGTTTCACTTTATTATGAACAACTCATCCAAGAAAAAAATATGTATTTTAGTCTCCCTTTGAGACTTTAGTATACCTCTACACCAGTCACCAAGAACTAGGAAAAGATTGTAATATTTTCCAGAAATGAGGCTATTTTCAAAAGCATACACCCATCAAAGCACTATCCAAATGCTGTTATATATAATATTGAGATTTTCCAGTCCATGCAGCAAAATAGAAAATTCATTTTGGAAAATAGCTCAGATGATACAAAACAGTATCCTTTTCTTTATAGTCACCACACCAATAGGACCATATCATACTGAGATTGCAAAACCAGACCTATAAACAAGATTTATTATAAAATAATTTTGCTTTGACAGATGGTCTATATTTCTAAGGTACCAATATAAAAGTGTGTGTGGTTTTTTTTAATAAACTAAAGTCTTTAGCAGCTTGCTTTAAAAAAATTATAGCTGGGAAAAAAAATAAAAACAAGGACTGCTATTCCTGTGGTTATTGTCTATCATTTTAGATTAATTTCTTTGGTGGTTGCCCCTAGCAACAAGAAAATTAAAATGAATAAATTTTGTTCAAATAAATACTGATGTTTACCCTAATAATCAACTTGTATGTAGTTGTGGAAATTTTGCAAGTATGGAACAAATCAAGATTCTAAATCATTCACTTTTTTTTAAAATGGTGTTTAAATTTTAAAATGATATTCTTTATTTTTTCAAGTGTAATCTTCAATCATAAGGATTAGAATATTGGAATAATGAATAATATCTGGCATGTAAGACATGTCTTACATTGTTATGTGCTTTGCCAGTTTTCACAATAAAAGATAGAGATGAAATTAAATACCCAGCCTTAGAACTTGCTAGAGATGAATTTAAGGTTTAGTAATGCCATCTTTTTTTCTTAAGATTATTACTAATCTGAACTCAGTGATAATAGAAAGATCTCTTTCAAAAATGTTCCAATGGCAACCCATTCACAATTTATAATAGAATAACAGATCTATTCCAAGCACAGATTAAAGTCCATATTTCTGGTTTAAAAAAAAAAAAAGATGAAGACTTGAAAAAATCTTTTTCGAATTTGGTTCATTGCAGTTGTTTAATTTGAAAGTCATCATTTGACATGTTGCCTCCCCTCACAGTAACAACATTAAAAATGCTCTTACATGCTATTTCAACCAAACCATTCATTTGGAAACTGAGGACCATACTGGTGAAAGTGGCAGGTAGGTGACCCAGTGAACAGAGCCCTGGACTCAGAGTCAGGAAGACCTGAATTCAAATCTAGTCTAAGATACTAGCTGTGTCTCCTTCAGTTTCCTCATTTGTATAATGGGGATAATAACACCTATTTCCCAAGGTTGTTTTAAGGATAAAAATGGGGAAATATCTTTAAAGAGCTATACAAACCTTAAAATGTCATATAAATAGTAGCTATTATTATAATTATTGTCACCAATAACTTTTTCAAGATAACTCCAAAACATCATAAATTACAAAACTCAAGTCTTCTGACTCCAGATACATTCCATTCACATCTTTCCATTGAATCACACTCCCTCTGTTGAGATAAAACCATATCATGACAAAGTAGGGCTCTTCTATATTTTCCTCTTCATGTAAGGACTACAAGTAGTACATTTTGTTACTGTCTCTGTTTCACATGAAAAAACTAAGGTATGAAGAAGCCATTAACATCACCACATTCATATACCACAAGAGTAAAGATCTATCTTCCTACTGAGTAACTGATCTCAGTATTGCACTTAGAAAGTATGGTTGCACATAGTCCACTCAGAGGCAATTAAGGAAAAAAAAAAAAACCAGTAGTATCTGCAATAGACACATCCCCATTTTAAAATTATGAAAAACTGCCAACTGGGATCCATAAGCGAGTTGCTGATTCTTCTAAAATCAAATTGTACTTTCCATTTTAGAGAAAGCACAATGTTTATTGAGTTCTACAGTATAAGTAACAGACTACAGGCAGTTCCCACTTAGGGCCACAATGAACTCCATTTGACTAGGTATTAAAGCTGATCAGTGCAAGGCAAAATCCCAATGGCTCATAAACTGTATCTTGGCTTCTCACATTCTGTAGACTTCATTTGCACACAGGCATTAGAGGAAATCATCAAATGAGCAGGTAAAGATCATAAGTAGTGAAGCAGACAAGTATATTAGACAGGGATGAATGAATAAACAAGAACAATAAATACTAAGCAGTGAAGAGCAAAGACTATGGTTACTTAAAAACAGACAAGATTTTGTGAAATTTTCAAAATCTCTAGATCTCAAAAATGGTGTTTACTATACAAACACCATGAAATTATTTTTATACAAACATATTGATTCATATTTATAAAATATCTTCCGTGTATTACCCTTTTCAAAAACCAAGGTGAAATTTTAGAAAACTGTCAACGGCCTGAATTTTAAAACTACCTTCCATTTGATAGGTCTTTTAATCCTTAAAAGCCTTTATCTGTGGCATAAGAAATGCAAATTAAAATAAATGAGGATTCATCTCACTTTGCAAAGTGGCAATTATTAAAAAAAAAAGTTGCTTATCCACTCTACAAGCATTTGATTATTAAATATTTACAATGCTCCACAGCTGTGCTAAGCATTTTGATATACAAAAAAACCCAAAACAAAACAAGAATCCTGCTTTTTACCCTCAAGGGTCTTACATTTCATGGAGTAGCTAATGTTCTCTTAAACAGACATATTCAAGGTACCTATAGAATAAATGTAAGATAATCTTATAAAAAAGAGCACTAACAGCTGAGGAAATCACAGAAAAGGCCTCCTACAGAAGTAGTATTTGAGCTTATTCTTGAAAAAAGTCATCTAAGAAATGAAGATGAGAAGGAAGAACATTATGGGCATAGGGGCCATCAAATCAAAGGCATAGAAAGAGGAGATATAAACTGTGATGGGTGAGAAAGAGCAAATAGGTTGATATTGTTGTCCTATATAGAATGTGGAAAGATTAGTGGTAATGCATAAGAAAAGTGAAAAAATAAGATAGAAAAATCATTGGGTAACTGTATGGAGGATAGGTTGGAATGAAAGGAAGCTTGAGATGGGGCAACCAATTAAATGGCAACTGCAAGTCTTGGCAAGAGGCAATAAGGGGAAAGGCAATTAAGAGGCAATTAACGTTGGAGAAGCTATGAGAAGATAGTCCCATTGATGCATTCATTGTTGCTGTAGCTGTGAGATAACATGACCATTTTAAATCTAAATTTGGAATTCCAAAATAAAAGTAATTAAATTATCCATATACATTGACTTAGCAATTCTATTACTGGAGATTCATCTTCAAAAAGTCAGAGAAACAAAGGTTCAATCTATACCAAAATAGTTAGTAAAGCATACTCTTTGTGCTCACAAAGAATTGGAATCAAAGAATTGGAAGCCTATCAATTGGAGAATGGCTTAAAAAATAAAAATAACTATAATTGAGTATGATTCTGCAGTAAGAAATTATGAATTATGAAGAGAAGAAGAAGATTGATGATGATGATGACGATGATATTGGCCAAGTCTGGTTCTTGTGAGTATGTTGAGCATACTTGGCTCATAATGATTTCCTTCAAAGCATGTATAAGTAGTGTTTCTATTTTGCTTACTGTTAAGAAAGGAGTCTTTCAATTAACTGTAAACTAGAAAATAGGTAAGTAACTGGCTATTTATTTATTTAGCACTTATAAAGGTCTGCAAAGTGTTTTATAAATGTTATCTCATTCAAACCAGAACTAAGAATGCTTACAAAAGACTAACTAGATGATTTTTCTGCTTGACTGTGAGAAAGCCTCCAAATGGAAACTAAGAACTATTAGGGAAGGCTTACTTTTTCAACTGGACTAATAAGAAGTCATAAATACAAGGCCTTGCTATTGCTTCTCTTGCTGTTGTGTCAGCTCATTTCTGCTATAGGTGAAGGGAAACTGGAAAGGGAATGTTCTAGTTTGAATCCTTATAAACTTCACAAGCTTGGGAGAATACCAGAGATTCAGGTACGAACCAGAGTTTGTGGGCAAACAAGCATGGTTGTGGCTACTGCAGTCCTATGGAATACCTGGGAATCAGTCTACCAGTGGGTTGACCCAGAAGCCAAAATGCCAAGTCCTACAAGAGAGATCAGCTCTTTCATCCATGATGCCATATTCAGAAGTAAACTGAGGCAAATGTTTTATAGAATTTGCTTTAAGTGTGAACACATCCTTCCAGGGATTTAGGTTATATAGGGGAGAGATTTTGGGGAGGCAGCAAGGAAGTTGAAAATTAATTGTACTTTTGTTCTTCATATTTTTATAAATAAATATATCTGTAAATATTAATTGGTGAAATTGCACGAGGACACTAATCATTTGAGATTATCAGTGACATAAGAGATATTAACTATGTTGTTTTTGTTCAATAGTATCTGACTCTTCAGGACTCTGTGGACTATAATATCCATGGGATTTTCTTGGCAAAACTATTGGAATGGCTTGCCATTTCCTTTTCCAGTAAATTAGGCAACCACTTAAATCTGATACATGAATAAGTCAAGACATCACTCGGTGTTGTCATTGGTCTTCTTCAAAATGAAGAATGAACCAGAACAAAAATAAATAGAGGTTAAGTGACTTGCCAGGGTCATACATGTTTGAGGCCAGATTTTAACTTAGGTCTTCCTGACTCCAGGCCCAACATTCTAACCACTTAGTCATCTAACAGCCTTCTTTATTAACTATACATGGTAGTAAATAATAGGAAGAATACATTGAAATGAGGGCTTGAACTACTAATTTGAGGTATTCTCAATCTTTCCTTGGAGAGAAATCCAATAATCTTTCAGGGTTATACCTAGAATATTGGAAAATGTAGCTAGTCTTGTTCTAGAGGACCCAGCACTCCAATGGAAGTAGGAATTGGGATAAAGATGCATCAAAAATTATATGGATTATATTTCTGTTCAATCAAAAAAGAATCTTCAAGGAAAAAATGTGTCATTGCCTAAGAGAATATTACAGTTCTAAAAAATTACAATGTACAGGATTTTCTGAGATTGCAAAATTGGCAGCCAGACAAGGCATTTCCTCAGAGGGCACAAAACAACATTATTTTTATTACAATATTATTTTAGTGTATCTGTGATCTTATAGCAAATGCTCCATTCATAAGTAGAAATCCCAACTTTCCCATGCCTCCTCATCTTCCATAATTCATATTCTTGTTCTCTAATTCACCACCCTAGAGGATCTAATTAATAATGCTAGAAACTTTTCTGTCAGTCTTTTCACATTTTGTAGGGTCAGTGAAACATTCATTCTATCTACTATTGCTCACACTCAGAAATTTTGTGTCAGGGAGCAAATAAGGATCATTAAAAGAAAGCTTTTATCTCCTGAATGTAATCTACTCTTCAATTAATGCTCAAAGTAGATTTGCTACTGAAGTGATTTTTCTTACAGCAAAAGTCACCTTGTCTCTCCCTACTCATTAACTCCAGTACTTCTTTGTTGCTTTTGGGTTCAAGGGTAAACTCCCTTTGGAATGAAGGGAAATTTCTTGGTTTGCTATTCAAACTGCTTCTTAATCACATCTGAACCCACCTTTCCAACCTAATTTTACTTTTCTCTCTCATATTCTGTGGTTCAATTAAATCATCCCCTTTGCTGTTCCTCACAGATAACTGTCCCTCTCCCATCTCTATGCCTAGGCACTGGTTCTCCCCCTTTCAGGAGAGTCTGAGTTCAATTCCAATCCTAAACATTAATTAGCTGTGTGACCCTAAACAAGTCCCTTAACCCTGTTTGCCTCTTCCTCAACAGAAAAATTAACTGGAGAAGGAAATGACAAACCATACTGGTATCTTTGCCAAGAAAACCCTAAATTAAGTCATAAAGAGCCAGACATGACTGAAATGATTGAATGACACACATAGTAGGCACTTAATAAATGCTTGTTTGTAATGTCCAGCCTAGCTCTCTGGAGGATCTTGGGACCAGCCTTGATCTTAGTGGAGGAGTACAGGAAGCAAAAGAGTCACCAGGAGGATAGTCAAAGATGGAGTCTCTCATTTCCAGTTCTCTCAGCCCTTAAATACCTTGGTATGATTACATCATTACAGCATACTGATTATGTGTGAACTAGAGAACCATCATCTCATCAATTCCACTGAGTTAACACCTTGTTGTAAGTATCCTTGATTCAAGTATACTTCTCCAGAGTTCTGGCCCTCAACACTTATTGATTAAAGAAGAGTCAAAAAGTAAGTGCATACCAGAAATGGAGAATCCCCCTGGGAAAAAACACCCAGGTAGGAGATGGAATAAGTAGGATAGTTTCTCTGGAATAGATAGTGGGTGAAGAGGAGTAATATGAAATAAAATTGCAGTTGTGGTGGAAAGCAGACTATAGAAAGCTTACTTAATAATAATTGCTAGCATTTATATACTACCTCAAGGTTTATAATATGCTCTGAAAATCTTATCTCATTGGGTCCTTACGACACCAGTATTACATATGAGGAAATCTGAGATTGTTAGTATACAGTACAGGGATTAAGACACAATCGGCATTTAATACATTTTTTTGAATTTTTTGGATTGAAATAAGTATAGAACTTAAGCTCAGTCTTCTTATTCCTTGTTCCTTCCACTTGACTATTGCTTCTGCTAATAATGAAGGGTATAAGGTTTAAGGGAAACAAAGAAGGCACTAGTATTCACATGGAGATTAATTTGGAATGGATCTGAGATCCAAAATCCAAACTTTTAGAGTTTTCCCATCAAAATAGTTAATCTGACGTTTTTGAGTTGAAATCTTATCAGCATCTCCCTCTCAAATTGTCACTGTCCCTCAGTGACAATATGATGCTTGCTCCATGCAATGGATTTGAGATCCAAAATCCAAACTTTTAGAGTTTTCCCATCAAAATAGTTAATCTGATGTCTTTGAGTTGAAATCTTATCAGCATCTCCCCTCAAATTGTCACTGTCCCTCAGTGACAATATGATGCTTATTGTAAATACAAACAAAATCTCACCCTAGGAAGGAGTACATCAGCTGAGCCATAATCGAGGCACAAAAGGCAGGAAATAGCTCTGCCAAGAACATGCTAATTTTATTCCTAAATTTTGGCATTTAGTCCTTTTGTATGTATGTCACTTGGTCTTCACATAACAAGGGCTCTAAAGTCTGGGTTTTGAGAATTTTGTCTTGAGACATTAATGAATAGTTTTTTCAGACTATCATCGTTACACTGTGCAAATAATAGAAGCCAATCAGAATGTCATTAATACAAACAGAAATTCTCTTGTCAGTTGCTATGATACTGTGTTCCCTTACATTCCTATTATGGGTATAAAAAACATTTGTTTTGTGGGTGACAAGCAAAAGGGGGAAGGGAGAATCAACTAATAACAATTTATGAAAACTTACTTTGGCATTGGGTCAAATATCAAGGCAACAAGGAAAACCCAAAGGGGTACTTGATCTCAAGGAACTTACATTCTAATAAATGGACAACATAAATGTAAATCTATAGTAATGAGATAAATACAGAGAATGACATAGGAAGGCACTAGTAGGTGGGGGCATCAAGAAAGGCTTCTTGTGGGAACTGAGTCTTCAAGGAAGCCAAGGACTCAAAACTCAGAGGTTAAGGATAGCATTCTAGATATGAGGGACAGTCAATGTAAGAGTATGGACTTGAATATTGGAAAAGTTATAATATTATAGGGACAGTTATTACTGAAGCTGTAAGCCATTCTTCAAAGGGATAAAATAATATTATTCTTTCTAGTTTGTCATCAAACATGAAATTAGGGGACTAGAAAAAGGAAATGCGGGGCAGGAAATCCTCACATTTAGGATGAATAGATTTAGGACGTTAATTTGTTAACAAAAATTGAAAAGAATGGAAGGAAATAAACATTTTAAGAGCCCTTTACAAACATTTAATCCTTATAATAACCTTAGGAGGGAGATACACTTGTTTTTTTTTATAGTTGGGAAAACTGAGGCAGAGAGCTGGTTAAGTAACTTGTCTGGGGCACATAGCTTAAAAGTGTCTGAGGCCAGATTTAAACTCAAATATTCCTCATTTCCTGGACTCTATCCATTGCACTAATTCCTTCTAAGAAAAGAGCTTAGATTTTCAAATCAGATTACAAATGACAAGTTAATTTGGCTTCTAGAAGTTGAAACATTAATTACAAAGAAAATCATAAATATTTAATTTTCTAAGTCCTGAAATAATTGATCTTATTAGTTAAAGTCACTAATCTTAGCCTTGGAGAACAGATGATGAAATAAAATTTCTTCCCTTTATAGAGAAGCTGGGGGTGATAAATGTGGAATGTCACATTAACTATTAGATGGGATCACTGTTTGGTTTGCTTTGTTCAGTAAAAATAAGTGAATGAATGAATGAAGCTAGCTACCATCTGTAAAATGTGATACTTCATATTACCTTATAACAAGAAGTAATGAAGAGAACAAAACTGTCATGGTTATGTTACTAATTTAAAAATTCATTATTCAATAAATATATCCTACCAATCCACTTCAAAATCTTCCACCCCGAAGTGGATGAGATCTTTAAAAATTGCTATGCCCTCCCCCAAAATAATCACTTGGTAACTAGATTTCTGATGATGAATCATTTTGCTCTTAACTACATAGGATTCACTGATTGATAAAGTATTGGTTTATTGTAGTGAGATAAAGAGAAGGTAGAAGGCATTATGGTACTTCAACTCATTTGCGTATACCTGTTAAATGATGAAGGTAAAACTGAAAAAGGGGGAAAGTATATTAACTTTTGGAGACTGAAGCATGATTTTAAAAGGACTACCAATTTTACCGGAGAAATTTGGGGACTGTTATCATTTAACCAAAAGATAAATCATAGAGAGTCAGGTTGCAGAGCTCTCATTTAAATCATTATGGTTAGAGGAACCTGGAAAAAGAAATCTGAACTATGTTGCTGTGAATTCTGTCTGGTTGAATAATGAAGCATTTTGGTAAGTGAATAATTAGGTGGGCTGGTCTGTACAGTCCCAAAATAGCTAATCTGATGAGATTTGCTATTTTCTGACTTGAAGAGAAATGCTATTTAAGAGCATTCAATCTTCAAGAGCAAGAGAAAATGTTTTATAAATGCCCTACTTGAAAATGCTTGTAAATGCTACATTGGAATATAGAAGTGATTTACCTAGATAAACAGTGATAGGGGCCAAATAAATAAGTAGTAAACAGAGAATTAGTTTCTTGTAATACTGATGTTCCTAAGTGGAGAGTCCAC